>NW_024344434.1:3264517-3305149 GCF_902729225.1 Pteropus medius | reverse complement strand
TAATGTAATGCTAGAGAAAACCCAAAGCCATATTTCTTAATACCACTCCATGGAAGAATCATTATTATTAGCAACGCTCAACAATATTCTATCAAGACCCTTAATGGATATTTTAGAGTTACGCAAGATGCCCAGAAACTAAATATTTCTTTGTTCCTTTTCTCTTCATCTTTCTCAAGAGCTCCCTTTCCATCTTTTCCTCTAACTTCATTCTGCCAAAACTACATGAGTAAAGAGAGGAGACTTAATTACATTTTTTACGTTTGCATATCAGATTCTGTTTATCTTTATTTCACAAGTGGTGTGTGCGTGCTTGTGGTTGTGTGGCTGTGGGTGGGTGTGTGTGTGTTTGTAGATATAGCCATTGTGCTATTCACTGAGGAACTGATTTGCACTAAGAACTGACATTTTATTTATTTTCCCTCATTTTAAAACACTAGGAAAAAATAAAGCCCTTCTTAACAATTTCTCTCTCCTACCAAGCAACCAATCTTTTACTATTTTCTGTTTTACTATTCTAGTATTACCATAGATATTATCCTTCCAACATTTTTAAATGGATGTGTGATCTATGAATAATACAAACTGTCTGAAGCTTAAGAGTCACATTATTCTAAACACTGCAGAATGATTGCTAGCAAATATTTTCCAGTATGTTGTTACTGAAATATCTATCATATACAAGTTAGATGTTGTGTAATGCATACGCCAGGATAAAACCTTATGTTCACAGATTTTGAAAATATAATTTCTAATGTCAACAGAATAGAAGCGAGATACCTGTTTTCAGAGTGTAAATTCATTCTGGAGCACTGACAGAGTGACAGATATTAAAATGGACTCTATTTCAAAGTGACAGGCTAGGCTAACATGAAACTTTAAAGTCAGGACAAATCACTAGAAGATACTGCCAATTTGCTTTTTTAATTTTTTTCTTTCTTATTATTTCTTTCAATATTTTTTGCATAGTATTGCCTTTCTGCGGTTTTGACATGTTCTAAACCCAAAGTGCAATAAAATTATGCTCCAATGTGTAATTGCTGTTATTTCAGAAAAAAAAAAAATGCCCTTTATTTATTTTTTTGCTTTCAAAGAAACATTGCTGAACAAATTATTTATATTAATGGCTACCAATTATTGACCTTCAATTTTCCAGATCCGTTCCACAATTCTTGCATGAAATTTCTCCAGTCTCAGAAAAATCTAATGAATTAGGCTGATTCCACATTTTATTGATGAGAAACCTGTACCCATAGGTACTGTGTGCTCTTGACCATGGCCACATAGCATGAAAGTGATGACACCAAATTCTAACCCAAATCTACATGAAAGCAAAGCACATATTTTTTTCTGCTATTTATTCTCTGTAATTATATTAATTTAATAATTAATGTATACATATAAGGATTATTATTGGGCCTTAAATTATACAAATTAAAAATCCTGACATCAAAGAGCTTAATATGCTATTAAACTTAATAGCATATTAAGCTCTTTGCTTAATAGCATGATCACTATTTCTTAAATTTTTTAAATGTGTTTATTTTAAAATTTCTAAAATTAATAGCCCAGATTTTCTATTTTTAAGAAAATATTAATTCATATATTTCCATGCAATGGAAATTAACTTTAATCTAGTCATTCTAACACATTTTGAATTTGAATACCTTTTCTATTATCAAAAATATGTGAAGCTCTACTTCATGAAAAAACACAACTTTTCATTTATTTATATTCATATTCATATTCATATAACCAAATGTTATTTGGAGTTCTTTTCCCAGGATATTATTTCTGGACATATGCCTTCCATCTCTTTGCTCAGCATTGTGCTAATAATCAATTATGTTCTCTCTATAACAAATTAGTATCTTTAATTAAATTTTTTAAATGTGATATTCAGATAAGATGATCACATGTTTATAAATATTTAGATACTTCTCTCCATTTATTCCAGCACGTTGACTAAATTTATATGTATAATACACATATTTTAAAAACTTGAATTGGCATACATAAATACATACCTATATCTTAAGTATATACAAAGTTTAAAACTTTAATTGGCATCAAAATCTACATACAGAAATCAATCAGCTAACAAAATCTGAAAGTATTTTTTAATTTCTGGCATTACAATAGCATCAGATTGATAGAAAACCAATTATAATGATAAAACTTCTATTTGAACACCTTCTAATTTCCCTTATCCCTCTCTAGAATGAAAACAAGAGATATTCAGAACCTAGACTAATGATTCACTATGAAGTACTTTGGAAAGAATATAAAATAATATTTTACTAAATACAAGTCCACTTCTACAGCATTATAAATCAATTTTAAACAGATATCCCATATCCCATTCAGTGAGTACAAATAGACTATGAAAAATTTATCAACACAGGAAAAGACCACTGAATCTATAAAGAACTATTCTAATTTTCTCCTTAAAAAGGTGTTTTTATGAGGGATCAGGAAAAAATATTAGAAAATATGTAATTCGTGCCCTCCAAGAGAATCAAAAGGATATAGCTTCCATGAAATTAGATCAAATAGACATGAGAAAGGGAAAATCGTAGGTAACTGAAGAAATTTGGAGACCCAAAAGCTATAAAACTGAATTTCTAAAGAAACATTGGAAAAGCTAAATTCTTTAGAATACCAAATAATTAAGTACACAGTTGTAATTTTTATACAACCCATGAAGTGATAGAGTTCAAAATATCAAGGAAGCATACAATAAATATAGAAGACAGATGTTAGAGTTCAGAGCAGTGGATACTAAGTGTTCCATATAAGAAGTTTAAAAATAATATATGCTCACTGAGTCTTAGATAAAACTAGTAAAAAGTATGCTATTCTAGTCTTATTAAGGTAGAAATGTAAGGTGCTTATATATAAATAATGGCTCATTAGCCCATAAAAGAAGAGAAATAAAACTGGTCTTAACCTTGTCCATGGTAGATTACAAAGAAATATTAGTTGCAGAGATGTGAAGGAAGATAAATGTGATATATCTTAAGAGATAAAACACAGTCAAACTTGAGTTATTACAGATAAACAAAAAAACTCGTAAATGCAAGTTCTCAAAAATAAAATAATGCAATTCTTAAATATAATTTCTGTGTTAAACTAAATAAAAGAATAACAATCAAAAGAGCATTTAGTTAATAAAATAATTAGAAAATTTTTAAATAGCCAAAAGCAAAGAAATATGAAAAAAATAATAGTTATGATCTAAATTTAATTGGTTTAGACTTTTAAATTTCTTTATTAAAGGGTTTATTTAATAACACAAATTTTTAAAGAGAGACAGACAGACAGACAAAGAAGAAAACTTCAATGTCAATTTCTAAAAAAAAATAACATATTTAAATGTTTGTGTTGGTAGAGAGTAGGTCACAAAGGAGTGAACTTCTGCAAGCTAAGACTAGCAAGGAGGCTTCCAGTTGAAGACATAAAAAGTATTTATGTTATCTCCCTGGCAAAATTCCTCTAAAATAATATAAAATGATTAAATGTATTATTTTTAATGAAAACATCTAAAGGAGATGAACCATGAGTACACAGAATATTTAATTAAATTTATATCAAAACAACAGATAGTAGAAGCCTTGTGAAATGACATAAAAGATAAAACAATAGTCTTATTAGGTAGTTAAGCAGACATGAGCACAAGGGAACAAAGGAATGATGGCCCAGCCCAAAGACCTCCTTTAGGATCTCCCTGGAATACCTATTTTATAGTTAGAAATCACCCCTGCATCCTGAGGAACAAAGGAGCAAAAAAGGCCTCATTATACATCATTGTAATATCATGCCTACACCTGAAAGTTGATGAATCCAATTATAACAGATTGAATTCTGGGTAACCACATGCACAGTAGGCAAAGGGTTGTTAACAGCCAAATGTCGATCAAAATGACCTCACAAGCCAGTCATCAAGTGCCACACCCATCAAGTAATCACCCATCATGGACACAATATAAAGTTTACTCCCTGAATTCTATGCTGTTACAGCCCTCTTTGCTGAAACTTGTCTCTCTCTTGAAGTGTACTCTTTTGTCTTTTTACTTTCTGAATTCCACAGGGCTACAGCCTTCTTGGTGCAGCTTGTCTCCTTCTAAAATGTACTTTCAATAAACCTTACTTTTTCTAAACCTCACTGACCTGTACTTTCAATAAACCTTATGTACTTTCAATAAACCTTACTTTTTCTAAACTTCACTGACCTGAGTCAGTGGGGAAGAACCAAATCACCCTACAGAATCTTTATGGCTAGGCAGCCCTAATGGAGGATTGGAGTGAGAAAATGGGGTGGGAGTTCATTCAAAATTCATCTGTTTAGTCACTGTGCTAGTTGTCTCTCCACACTAAGCTACAACTTCTCTATTCACCCTTTTCTGAATTCCTAAATACATTTTATTCTGGGAAAAATCTGGAAGATTTTCTGAAAAAGCAAATGCACCTAAACTGAAGAGAATTTGATAGGTTATACACCTGAAAATTGTCATCACCAGGTAGATAGATATTTAATCAAATTTCACTCAGATAAAAAGTATTTTATATATAAAAATTAAAGAAACATAGCACTTGGTCATTAATAATAATAATGCTCTTCAAAGAATTTTTCAAGTCAGCACAGATTAAAGCACAATTGAAAATCCCAAATTGAGGGAATTATAGCATAAAAGGATGCTTGGTGAGCATTACAACCTCTTAGTGGTGATTTAATTTTATGTAATTGTAATAAGTCAGAGCAGGCTACCTGAGGGGTACAGGTGAGGGAGACAAATCTCAGTGGCTTAATACAATGTAAGTTTGTTTCTGTCTCACAAATGGTTAAATGTAGGCTATTAATAACTGATCAGTCTTGTGACTCCTTCATCTATTAAGATCTTAGAACCTTCTGTTGGGTTCTCTGTGTTCTACTGCACAATGCAAAGAGGCCAAGATTGGTGAATGAATCAAGTAAAGCTTTCATTAGCTGTACCTGGAAAGTAACTATATATATATATCTGCATTCTATTAGCCATAGCTCTCATTGTTACGCCTGTCTTAGAAATAAAACCTATTTCTGTGCACAACAGCTAAGCAAACAAAAAAATGTTTTGGTGAAAAATAAGCCAGTGTCTGCTACAGTTATTTTAAAAATATTATAAATATTATCAGTAATTATTGATTTTTAAAATTAATAATAATTTGAAGTAAAAAGCTAAACACAAAACTGCAGTATGAACCAGCGTGTATTACTGATTAGAATTAGTACATTATAATTATTTCCTTGTATATTTAAGGAGAGGTCTTAAACATAATATCTTTTTTATTTTCAATATTGATAATTAGAAAAAAAATAGATTTAAATAACCATATGCAGAATTTTAAAGTATGTATACATTCCAAGACGGATTCATGTAAAATTGTTCAAATGAGAGGCAACAACAATAAAATACAAACCAAAGTAAAAGAAATGTTCAGAATGCTAAAAACTAAAATTTCTAAAACAAGAAATCCAAAGAAAAACACATTAAATAAACTCTATTAAATTTATTTTCTCTTAGAATTAAAAAGAAAAAGAAAAAGAAAAACTGGAACAATGATGGATAAATATCAAACATGGTGAGCAAAAAAAGCCTGAAAATAAAAACAGTCATTTTGTCTTCTTCCATTTTTATAAATTTCAAAAATAGGCAAACGATAGTGTTGGAAGTCAGAATAGGCAATGCATTGGAGAGCGGTCACTAGAGGGACCACATGGGTGGGTGTTTCTACTTCCAGGGAGTATTCTGTTTCTTTATTTGGGTTATTTGGTTACATAGGTATGATTACTTCCCTAACGTTCATCAATTCTTATAGTTTGTATGACAAAATCACTTTTATCTATATCTGTTATATTTCCATAAAATATTTTTTAACGATAAATATATTTGTTATAGAAACAAATTATAAAGTATTCATGAATTACCATAAATGTTACTAAAATTGTTACTTAGGAATAAAACTATATAATTTTGCTAAAAGAAGTAAATGAAGACTAAACAAGACAGATAGTCCTTTGCCAGAGTGATTGGATCAGATTCACCAAGTATGAGTGAAATATGGTATTTTCTTTCAAAGGATGTAGGGAGATCTGACCCCTTCCAGTTGCTGTGTGAACTGAGGTGAAGGAGGTTAAACTAAGCCACAGAGAAACAAAGGCAGAAGCCCTGATCAAATATGCTAGCTAAGCTTTCCTTTGTATTATTTCTGTCATATAAGTTAATAATCATCTTTATTGGAATACTTCTATCCCCCAGTCTGAGTCTAATAGTTATGAAATAGCAAGAATCCATGATAAAGTAGACTTAGTTCCTTATTCATAATGACCTCAGAAATTTATAGCTTATCAACGATTATGGACTGAATATGTGTGTCCTCTCAAAATTCACATGTAGAAACCATACCACTCCTCACTTCCATATGATGATATTAGGAAGTGAAGCCTTTGAGAAATACTTAGGGCTAAATGAAGTCACGAAAGTGGAGCTTTCATGAATGGGATCAGTGCCCTCATAAAATTCACAAGAGAGTTTACTTCTTTTTTCTACTCTCTGCCTGAAATATGAATGCCTTCAAAAATTGTTACACAAATATATTAAGCCTCCGAAATAAGTAAATGGAGAAATAGCACTTAAGATATTGATTCTTATTTTCAAACATTCTTTCCTTGGGCTCAGTGATTCTAGGCCTCCATTCAAATTATAAAGAAGGGCTCAATAGTTTTAGTCAGTTTCTTTTGTTTCACATAATTACAGTTTGACTATAAGAGTCTCTTTTTTGAAAAAAAAGATCTCCCTGGGCAGTAAAGAAACAATACTTGAAGATAATGTTTGATCATAAAACAATAGAGTTAAGAAAAGCCAATAATTCCCTGACACCAATATTTAAATGAAGAGCGTAAGCTGTCAGACCTCTTTGTGTTCCTCCTTTTCAATAAGAGTGAGCCTGCAGGTGTTAGAATATTGAAGCAAAGCTGCAGGGTTTTAAGGGCACAAAATAATCAATTGAAATAAGAAAAGAAAGCCAATGGACTGGACTTTGTGACTATCAACAAATGGTGAGGGTTATTTTTGTTTAATGACTTTAATTCACAGGGTTACAAAAATGTAGAATCTTTGAAGCATTCCTAAGCAGTAACCTAACTCTTCCTTAGCTGATAGCCATACATCTTTTCTATAAGGGGTCAACTAATTTATGTTCAAACCCGTCCACTGATGAGGTCACATTATCTATTGAGGCATTGCACTCTCATTCTGGCCAGATCTAATTATAAAAATGTTCTTTGAAATTTATAACAAAACTTTTCATCCCTTAAGATTCAAACATTCATCTGATTTTTATTCTTTTGAATCACAAAAAGCAAAGCTAATGACTTTTCTGTACAATTGCTCCCAAATATGATTCAGAAAATAATCCTCTAAGGGGAACATTATTTTATATTTAAGTACACAAAGCCTTATAGATTTTTTAAAATGTATGCAAATCCATACATCTAGGAATTGTCATGTAGATACTGGAGTGTAGAACTATCGGAATTATTAACTGAGTGTATTCTGTGGTTCAAAGGCAATAAATTTAAATTGCTTTGCTTTCTCTTTGTTCATTCTATCTTGGTTACATAAATTTACCAGGCATTGTAGCAGTGGTGGGGATTGCCATGGAGACTCTAATATAGAGATAGAGAAGAATAAATACAATTGCATGAATAAATATATAAACTGTTGTGGGAGATATTTAAGAAAAAATTAAAGAAGGTAAATGACATGCTAAAGTGACCATTCTGGGGAACTTGGGCTCTAAAAAGGGAGGTAGATCTTATCTAAGAGACAGTAAGTTCACAGTGTTTAGAAATCAGAGGAGGAGGCAGAGCGATGCAAACTGGGTGGAAATACAAGGGTGTCATAAGAATTGTAAATAAAGACACTGGTCTTTAGAACAGTAGGAATCCACAGACTTATTTGAATGGGGTTGGGTAATAATGACATTGGTCTTACAACAACAAAAATCTATTGAATTTCTTGGGTAGGGTGGGGTGATGTGATTATATTTACATGTTCAAAGAATCACTATTGTTGGCAAACCATTTTAATGTTTTTCGTCATTGTTGTTATTTCATTTTGTTTTGTTTGGCTTGCATTCTTGGAGTAGGGCTCAAATATTTGCAAATTAACAAACCCTACAGATAATTCCGAGGCCTGCTAAATTATGAGAACCATTGAAGGAGGCTTTTATTTAGAACATTTGATTCTCATTCCTGGCTGCACTTTAGTATCATATGGGAGCTTACTGAGCTCACTTAAAAAAAAAAAAATGCTACTGAATCTAGTTAATTGATCTGAGATGGAATCTGGGCATCAGTACATTTTAAAACTGATTTTAAAGTAAGGACAACTTTGAAAACCACTGGATTATTTGTCCCATGAAGGAATTAAACTTTGGTTGACCCTGAGAGAAGAGGATTTCCCAACCCTCGGAAGACAAAGAGGTGATGAGCTATGGGAACTGCTTCTGTTTCCCACTCAAATTCTATCAATGCCTGGACACTCACTGAAAATATTACATACTTATCAGTAGCCAAGAAAATTCCTACTGGCCAATGCTGTAGAAGAACTGAGCTTTATGATAATTTCTGCTTTGGTATGTTGAGAGCTCTGAGGGTATGAAAATTAGGGATGAGACAATATACAATAGCTGCTGAAACAGCAAAGGTGAGTCTAGCCACAGGCATGTGCTAAAGACTGGGCCCTTTCCCTATTCTGACACCATACACTTTAAGACACTCGTACAATCTCATTAAGGCAAGGGAAGCCCCAATCATAGTTGGACTTGGGTAGCCCATTAATGATGAATAAAGACAGAGTATTAATTCTTTCAGAGAAAAGAAACAAGATTATTTACCAAGCAGCAACAGTCAGGCCAATGATACATTTTCATCAGCAGCAATAAAAGCCTGAAGATACAATGTCAGAGAGCTCAATGGGGTGAGAGTCCGAAGAGGGACCCTAACCCACAAGCTCCGGTGACCAGATATTTGTCTTATGCCTCGGGAAAGAATTCAAGGGCTAAACGAACAGCAAGCAGGAAAGCGCAAGTTTTATTAAAGCAAAAATACAACTTAAGAGAAAATTGTGTGTAGCCCAGAGAGAGAGTCTATCCTGAGCTGTCTGAATTACAGGCTTTTGTTTTCTTGAGGCAGGGGATGCGGGGGTTGGGTTGCCCCAAGTCTACCCAGCCTGCCTCATAGTCTCGGCTTGTTTCCCGTGCTACCTGGATGGGAAGATGTGGCCCATGCCCATCTATCTTGTTTCCTGGCCTTGGCTTGTTTCTCATGCTGGAGTCTCAGGCTTGAAATCAAAACAAGGAGAGGGCTGAATAAGGGACAAGGGAGAAATTTCAGAGTCACAGAGAGAGGACTGAGGAGAAATTCCAGAGCTACATCCCAGAAGGGTGGCGAAACTTTCCTAGGCTAACTATCTTGCCTCAATACTAGGTGATACCGTAAAAGGGCTAAGGGAACCATATACTCAACTGTGTTTTTCTGCAAGAATAAATATAAAATACAATCATTTTTATGTGCAAAGGACTAATACTTTATCACAGATTTGATTTAAAAGTATTATTGTTGCTGCTGGGGTGATGTGAAATCTGGCATTGTCCCCGTAGTGTGAGAGAGGAGGAGGACAATTGTGTTGTCTGTTGTCCCTCGGTTCTTTCCCACCGACTCAGCAAAGAATTAAAGGTCAGCAAGATTTAGAAAAAGTATTTATCAAAAGTACATTTTAGGAAACAGGCCACTCTAAGGAAGGCTGCAGCCCTGTGGAATTTGGGAGGCGAAGAGATAAGACAGTACACCCCAAAGGGAGGGGTAGGTTTTCATAAGGAGAGCTGTAACAATGCAGAAATGGGAAGGTCTGTTTATATTTGGGCCATGATGGGAGGTCCTAGATGATCCGTATATGAGGTCACCTTGACTGACAGATGGCTGCTATATAACTTTTTGCCTGTTGAGCATATGCTTACCCAGAATTCAGTCCATTATAATTAGATTCATGAACTTCCAGGCATAGTCATGAAATTATAATAATGGTATAATGAGGCTGAAGTTATGAGCAACACTTTCTGAGCATGCGTTTGTAACTGGTTTAGCCAGCAGCTTTTACGGCCTTTGTGTTCTAGAATTTAGGTTAATTTACAACCCTAAAGGGGGTGGTGTTTCTGAGAGGTACTTAAGGAAGGTGTTCCAGGGAAGTTTCTATGGTTACAGAGCTGGGCCTTCGCTCCTGTAGCTCATTCTTGACTAACTACTTAACACCATGAACTGTTACACTTTAACAAGAAGACAAGTGATATCAGGTAAAAGAGATACTAGCAACATGAGTACAGAAACTGGCCAAACAAGATTGACTTTTAAAAGCTATAAATAATTTGCATATATTTTTAAAAGAGATAAAGCAAAAACTCTACATAACAATACTAAAATGCAGGGCAGGGAGTAAAGCCTTTCTGTGAATAAACTGTCAAGATCTTCATACTTTGTCAGATGGAGAATAAGTATAACAATGCACTTATTCAAACAAGCTTTACATGTATATCTTAAAATAAGTGTAATCACAGAAACCAAAGAAATGCAACTTAACGGCTAGAAATCATGAGGAAGAAGAAAAAGAATAGAGAAAAATGTCACAATAAAACGTAAGGCAGAGAAAACATTAAAAAGCAAACACAACAGATGGTAAACTGAGAATACAAAATAAATGAGTAGAAAGTCTATTTCTGTGTTAGTAAACACATTAAATGTACATGGATTATTAACAGTTAAAATAACAATATAAAATGACTTAATATTACATTGCTTACCATGTACTCATCTAAAAAAGTGTCACACAAAATATATATAAATAAGAAGACAGAAAAAATTTATTAGCTATATACCAATTACAAAAACAAAAATTTGGGATAGTAATATTAATATCAGAAAAAAAATGTAAATTAAGGCAAAAAGCACCCAAAAAAGCACAAAAAGCAAAAAGAATTAAGGTAATCCTAATAAAACGAGAATAATTTATAAAGATGACATTGATGTAGGACTGAGCGACTCCCTCCGATCGAGAGAAAGTCCTCAACTGCATGCAGGAAAGAATTCAAGCGCACACCAGAGTTAGAGACAAAAAGAAAGTTTATTAGGGAGGGAATAATGCTCCATAGACAGAGCATGGTCTCCTCTCAGAGCCAGAGAATGAGACTCCAAGTGTTTAAGGAACTCAGTTTATATGTGTTTTCCTTTCAAAGTATGCAGCGTTAAAGGCATGTTAGTAATCTCAGCCTTTGTTTTGTAGGTTCCCCGTGGTCTGGCCATAGGGAATGAATGGTTGGGTTTACTTTGTGTAGGGTACAACTTAAAGACTGTTTTCTTGTTTTCCTTTCATGGTATGAGTACACAGCATTAAAGGTATGGGTAAACAGTTGTTAGTAATCTCTGAAGGAATCTTCCTTTGCTCTGTAGGTTCTTTGTGGTCTGGCCATAGGGCTGATGAGCATATTGTAGGCTCTGAATACAACTTGGTTTAATATTTCATCAATTTGTGTAGTTTTCATGCCTCTTCTCTATATAAACATGAAAATATGATATTTTTAGTTCTGAACTATATATAATAACAGTATTTCAAGGAGAATTTTTAAATTTCTTAATTATAGTAGAAGATTTTAAATATGCTTTTACAATAAGCATTTAAATCAAGCCATAAAAGGATAGAAAGTGTTGAACCACAATTGTTACCGCTGGGGCATATGAAATTCAGTGTTGCCACAGAGGCACGGGGAAAAAGTGTCCTCAATTCTTCCCCAATGATACAGCAAAGAATTATGAGTCAGTAAGATTTAGAAAAAGTAAGATTTATTGAAAGTACATTTTAGGAGATAGGCCACGTTAAGGAAGAATGCAGCCCTGTGGAATTTGAGAGGTGAAAAGATAAAAGCTTATACTCCAAGGGAGGAGGGGGTTTTCAGCAAAGAGGGCTGTAACAACCCAGAAGTGGGAAGGTCTGTATTATATTAGGGCTGCAATGGGTGATTACAAAGGCATTCCTAAGTGATTGGCACGTGAGGTCATTTTGATTGATACTTGGCTGCTATATAACTCTGCCTGTGGATATGCTTACCTAGAATTCAGTAGGTTGAGGTTGTGGGCAGAATTAGAGTAGTACCACTGTGCAAGAGTCTGTGGCTAGATTAAACCAGCTATAGGTTATGGCCATCCAGTCCTTTGTCTCCCGGGAAGGATTCTTTAACTACCAATGGGATATTCTTTGAGCGGTTTCTGGGCTGGATCTCTGTTCCTCTGTTCCCCTTTTGCTCATGTCTAACTACCTAACACAATGAACTAGCATGATCTATAAGATGAAATCTTCATACAAGATATAGAGGATGTACTATTTTGTTCCATGTTTTTTACAAGATTTTGCCAAAATAAGTATTTGCTAATATGAAGAAATTTTCTCAAATATATTGGAAAGATCTTGCTTTGTACTATATTTCTTTGTTTTGAATGCATGCACTCTGGGAATTAATTCAACTTTATTTTACAGCTTGTTTTAACTTGCAGCTACTAGTATTCACTGAAATGCAACAAAAGCATTTCCCACTTAACATGAGCAATCTATTCTAGATGAAAGTACTAATCAAGAACCTGTTTGCCATTATTTTATATAAAGAAATTTATAATGCATCGGAAGTTAACCCCCCAAACTCCCAAATCCCAAACTTTCAATTTCTAAAATAGCACTAATCCACAGAAAACATCTCTCTCTCTCTCTCTGTATAATCTTATTTTTTAAATAATTTAATTTATTTCTGTCTTTATAATTTTCTCTAACACTTTTGGGGATGCGTTTTAACTCTGGGTATTTAGCAAAGGCTGAATTTGTAAAAAGCACCAATGGAAAGAAGATTAGGATAAATACAACACAGTGCCTTTTCAAAAACTAATGCTGCGATCCCTTTTAGTACCATTAACATTCAAACACAATCTTCTTTTACTGACATTCAATTCAAGATTCTCATAGGTGATTCAGACGTTACTTTTTGTCAAATTTATTGGAGTGACATTGCTTAATAATATACAAGTTTCAAGTGTACAATTCTATAATATATCATCTGTATATTATATTGTGTGCTCACTACTCATAGTTCAGTCTTTCTCTGTCATCATATATTTGACCACTTTTACCCTTCTTCTGTTATCCCTCTTCCCCTCTGGTAACATTCATACTGTTGTCTGTTTATATAGCAGTATGTTTTGTTTGTTTGTTTATTGCTCTATTTTATATCCCACGTAGAATGAAATCGTATAGTTCTTGTCCTTTTCTATCTGACCTATTTTGCTTAGCATAATACTTTCAAGATCCATCCATGTTGTTGCAAATGGCGGTATTTCATCCCTCTTATTGCTGAGTAGTATTCCATCATACATATGTACCCCATCTTTATCCAGTCATCTCTCAAAGAACATTTAGGTTACTTCCATGTCTTGACTACTGTGAATAATGTTGCAGTGAACATAAGGGTACATATATCTTTATGAATAAATGTTTTCTAATTTTGGGGTAGATACCTAGAAGAGGGATTGTTGGGTCATATGGTAATTTTATTAATTTTTTGAGGAGCCTCCATACTATTTTCCATAGTGGCTGTACCAGCAGGATATGAGGATTCCTTTTTCTTCATATTCTCTCCAACACTTGTTATTTCTTGTCTTGTTGACAATAGCCATACTAACAGATATGAGGTGGTATCTCATTGTGTTTTTATTTATTTCCCTTATAGCCAGTGAAGTTGAGCATCTTTTCATATATCTGTTGGCCATTTATATGTCTTCTTAAGGAAAGTGTCCATTCCATTCTCATTACATCTAGAATATTACTCAAATTTTTTGTAAGTTCTTCATTTTTTGTAAATGTTATATTCAGGGTAAGGGCATAAACATACATTTTTTTCTCTATAAAATTTGTAAGTTCTATAAATTTCAGATATTAACAACCAGAAGTTATTCTACAGGCAAACATTAAATAAACATTCCAAGTGATATGTCTCTAATGGTGTTTACAAATACAGTACAATTTGTATCATATCATATATAATTTACTCAGAAACATGTTTCAACACTAACGACTGCTAGTGGTTTTTTTTTTTTTAATTTTACGATTGTACAATTTATTAAGGAATCAGTGGGCATGCAGAACTTATCTCTTATGTTATTCTGATTTAGATAAAGGGTTTTCACATTATCAAATGTCTTTCTCCTAAAACCACTTTAAAATACCATTGGGTGACTTCTGAAAACAATATAAAGTTTTTTTATTCCATGTAAAAATGGCTTATAAGCCTGCAAGACATTTTTTCAATGTTTTTTTTCTGCATTTAAAATATATGTGTATCCAAACCATTGATATAGTCTTTATATTCAAATGTGACAGATTGAACATGCACATGTTTCTCTGTTCCTTCCATTAACTCCCAGCAAAAGGACAACAGAAGAATTAAATCAGCAATGACATAAGAATTGAGAAGGAAAAGATGGAAGACAGATGAAAAATGTCAAAAAAGTTTTACTAAATAAAAATTGGTTGGATAAGTAGGAGCAAATTTATGTTTTAGCTTTTCCAATCCATTAAGTGCCTGTGGCAGGATTAATAGCTAATCTGTAGTTTTTCCTCTAGCCTTAGGAATTCCTGCAGTTTGATCTTTAGATAAATCCCTTTGGAAAAAACAAGTCAGAAAAGTATAGGAGAATTTTGTTTCCAAAAGAAATGAAAGTTTTGCTGAGTTTGCTTTGTACCAGACTAAGCTCCTGTACCTGGTTGTTGAGATTATTTATTGATGAGTAACCTGAAATTGATAAATAAGCTGTAATTGAGGAGTAATGTGCAATTGATGAGATGTAATTTCACCAGGGGATGAGAGCTAGTCAAGTACTCCTGAGAGTGCTACATGACTAATGAAGTATAAATAAAGACACCACTGAGTGTGGCTCTCCTCAGCCTCATCTCACATGACTACTTGGAACCAATGGAGAATGACTAGGACATTTGGAATCTGCCCCTGAGAATCATGAGATATCTGCTAGCTATCATTATGCACCATCTTCTTCCTGTATTATACTTTTGTTTTTGAAACTTTATAAACTTGTTACTAGATAAACTTCATTGTGTCTCCTGAATTTGACTGTTAATTTCAACCTCAAAGCATTATGACTTGTCAAGCAGAGTTAATGTCAAAAATTGAAAGAAGAAAGGGAAAGCAGAGAAGCTAATTTATGTCACAGACCACCAGAAAGTACAACAAATTGAAAACAGTGCCTTTGGGAGTAATAAAAAAGGAAGGCTTGCCTGAAAAACTCTTAAGGAGTACATAGATTCTATACTTAATGACTTTGCTACTTTACACCAGTCAACTATCCTTTTCTTAGCCTTAGAGAAGGCCTACTTTTTGCTTTTTGGAAACACTGTATTTTGTTTATATAAAAACAATGCCTTTCTCTTGGAATACAGGAAGAAAGCTGAGGTAGAGATATTTAAGAGGCTTTGGACTCTGGCACACCCAAAAAAACTGAGGGAAGAATGAGACATCATACTAAAAACAGAGAGATTGTGTAAAAATCTACTCAGCTGTGTATTCTAATTTTCCATCTTAGCTCCTGAAATGTAGGTTTTAAGATTACACTGAAGATTGGAGGTGAGATAAGGCACCTACATTTCTTGATATTTGGAGTTTTCCCCAAAAGAACAAGCACATCTCATAAAATCATTCTCATTCTGTGGCCCAACAGTTGAGGACACCTGCCCTTTCCCACAGAGTTTCTAGTAATGCTCACATTAGAACTCATAACGTTTGTCAGATGTCAAGAAAATAAGGCTGGGTGCCTACAAGGAGAGAGAAGGAAATCCCCAAGTCGATGGGGAAGGATGTGCTGAGATAAATGCTCTGCATATGGCACAGAGACAGATTATCACCCATTAGAGGAGAAAAGAAGAAAGAACCTAAGGAGAGATGATTTCAAGGGAAAAAAAAATAGTACAGATAATTTAACTGATGTACTTAGTATATTAGGATGAACATTTTAGTTAAGGGTGTGGAGATAAATTAGTAATAATTAGAAAAAGGAACCAACAATGCAATTGCTTAATTATTAATGAGAAAAAACACAAAGTTAATGAAGATAAATTTCACCTGTAATATTAATATAGTTGTATGATGAAGATGATAATATTGATTTAATTAAAACTAATATAGCCACAGTAGAAAGTTAAGAGATAGATATTTATTATTTGTGGGAGTACATGGAGCAGTCATAATATTCTATAGTAGGATGTCCACAGAAAAAGCCATGATGTTATTATTTAGGAATATG
This sequence comes from Pteropus medius, assembly GCF_902729225.1. Lineage (NCBI taxonomy): Eukaryota > Metazoa > Chordata > Mammalia > Chiroptera > Pteropodidae > Pteropus > Pteropus medius. Next base: position 3,288,705 of record NW_024344434.1, on the reverse strand, counting down.
GAAGTAAATACAACAGAAATAGATAAACAAGTTAAAAATGGTTGCTTCTAGGGGTAGGCCATACAGATGGGAGGAGTGAGAAGTGAGAAATAGATTGCCTTTTTACATTAGACTCCACATAGTATTTACCTTACTTAAAAAACACTATGTTTACTTGATAAATTAATAAAAATTAACACATTTCTAACAGGTCAATATTTCCCCTAATTCTTTTCTCAGCGATAACATTTTTTAATTATTTGCTATAAATTTCATACTCTATATAGATCTAAATCTAGTTTACCACTTAAAGTTCATAAGCTAGTTTTTAAACAGTTTCCTTATGTGAAGTTAATTAGTAAAAGTACTATTGGAGAAGATCATAGGGAGGATATGACCACAGGTTAACCCTTTATCTGGCCCCAGCGAATTGCAGTCAGAGGCTTTTCATCCCCTCCTTGGTCACTGGATGCATGAGCTGTCTACTATTCCCATACTTGCAGCCGTTTCAAGAACACAGCCTTGAGATCGAAATGTTGTTGAGACCATCTGGAATGTGTAAGTGACAGAACCCAGTTAAGGGCTCTATATATACTTTTTAAGATTCTGGTGGGGGGGAGCAGAGATCTAATTTTTTTGGCTAATCAACGTAAATTCCCTTGCTTATTAAACTTGCCATCTACAACTCTGGAATGGTCTGCCTCTTTCTTCAGTCTTTCCTTGTCCTCTGTGTGTTGGGGCCAGTTTGAAAATCAACACATAACTCATTGAGTTGTTATGAAAGTCTAATAAAATCATACATCTAAAATTCTCTGCATAATGATCAGAATGCCTCAATTTTGTCTTCACGAAGATTGTAGTTTTTTTTTTTTATGATTATGTAACTTCTAATATGAGATCTTACAAATATACTGGCTTGCTCTTTGCTTTTATTTATATGCTTACTGTGCACATTTTCTCTGTCACTATGCATACAGATCAAACTTTCTCAACCTCATCACTTAGCATTCTGGGTGGGATAATTCTTTGTTGTTGGGGCTGTTCTGTGCATTGTAGGATGTCTAACAGTGTCCCTGGGCTTTACCCACTACATGCCAATAGCAGGACCTTCATTTCCCACCCAAGACAACCAACAATGTCTGCAAGACATTACCAAATATCCTCCGGGGGGCAAAACTCACTGCTTGTTGAGGAAACACTGATATGTATCTACTTCATTTCCGCTAATGGCTATATAGTCTTCCTACAGGGGTACCAAGATGTATGTAACTACTCCCTAATCAGTGAATATTTTATTTCTTATGTTTAATATTATAAAAATGCTAAATGAAGATCCTGGTTTAAAATGTATAATTAAAATGCTGTGGTAAACATTATTGACACAAATATTTGGTTATGTCTCATATAATATCCTGGAATAAGACAATAGGGCATACATAAATAAGATTCTTAAGTAAAATTTAACTCATAAAGTTATGGTGACTTTAAAAGTGTATATGTATATATGAATATATATGTTTTATATATGTGAAAATTTTAGGGATGCTGAAATGACATATGTATATATCATTTCAGCATCCCTAAAATCAGGATTCTTTATACTGCAAACTTATGAAATAAAAATAAAACCCTTTGCCATTGTTACAGATGTCTCAAAAACTTCGAAGAGAGCACTTTACTTGGGAAGATAACTTCTGATTTTCAGGCATCATAACTAAACCATCAAAATCCTTTTGAGAGCATTTTTCTCCAGAAAGGGAATTTTGGAATATGTTTCTAGAACAGTAGAAAGCTAACAAATGTCTTCTTTTTCAAAGATAAAGGTCTTTGGGGACCAATAAAATATATTTATTATTTATGGGGGGTCCATATATTAGTTTGGAAAATAAAAGCTTCGAAATTGACTTTTATTTTTTCCTTCTATAGATATGCAGATTTAACTTATAAAATTAAATTTTGAGGCCTTTTATTTATAGGAGCAGATAAACTGTGTGTTACTATCTACTTGGTTATTCCAGATACACAATTAACAAGCTTTTAAAAACAAATTAGTATAAAGCAATATAATAATGCTACTGGATGGATAGAAACAGCAAAAGGAAGAAAAGTTAGTGAAAACATTTCTTTTCTGTTGCTTTGGCAATCAGAAAGGTTAGTATTTCCTTCCCATTAACAGAAAGCTGTCCAGATACAAAGAGTCATAAAAAACAACATAAAGTGTTAATGAAATTGAAGAGGTACTGGTAAGATGTCTCCATCCTGAATATTTCATGATCTGTCACAGTTCTGAGGGTGTCAGGATTTCCCTTCCTTGTAGCTCAGTCTTCAAAGAGATGATAAAAGAATATAAACAAATTTCTAACACTTGATGTCATCTTTAGCCACAATGTCCCAGGGACATTTAATGCTTTAAAGATCCATAAAGAAAACTATAGTTGGAGCTGACTGTATGTGTATTGTTTTTGTTTGTTTTTATTTTTTGCTATTTGTGAACTGTAATTTTACACATGTCCAAATGCCTCCTTTTATCCACTTTAAATAATTGAAATAGTCTCTTAATAGGCAAATGTGTCATATAGAGATGATAATATTTTTATCTAATAAAATATTTTTATTACAAAAATAAATTTCGCTTTGCATAAACTTTGAGAACACAGACCATAAAAAATAAAAAAAGACTGTATTTCCATCACTAAGAGACTATCACTTTTCTTACTTTTTGATATATCCTCCCAGACTCTTTTTTTAGTTTATAGATAATTATGCATTTTTTTACCAAAGAGAAATTATACTATACATGCTGTTTTATAACATGCTTTCTTCAGTTAATGATTTCCACTTTTCTATGACAATATATTTTTTTTTCTTATATTGCACTTAGTTCTATAAGCAAATTTCCCCAGATGTTCCCAAAATGTTCCTTACAACTGGACTGTTCTTAAGAGAATCCATTCCAGAGGCACATATTCCATTTGACATTCATAGTCCCTCAGCTTAATTTATTTTAGCAAGTCACTTTTAATGACACTCATTTGTTAACAAGACCAGGCCTGAAGTCCTACAGAAGGTCAATCTTTCTGCATGAGTGTGATATCATTTAATTTGTTTGTCTTTTGTAATCTTAACGTTAGATTTAAAGTTTAGAGGATTTAAGTTAAGCAAGTTTGCTAAAATACATCCTAAGTGATATTGTGTACCTTATATTCCATCTCATCAAAAAACACATATCTGGCTTGTCCTAGCAATAAGAATTACTACTTAATTAGAGGGATGACAGGCTGAGCCCTCAATTGTACCCAAACATTTTCCTCCTCTCAACTAGAATCTAAAATATAGTATAACTTTGGCATCACCATATGAATTTCTAGTTTCCTCATCAATCATATGCCTAATGGTTTTGACATTCATTAATAATCTTTTTCTGAGTTAATATTTTCATTAAAAAGAATTGTGAAATAATTTTTTGTTCTATCTTTTATTAGCTGTCATTCTTCTCTAAAGTGGAGCTTTCCTTCACCTAAGATTTATTTGGTTATAGTTCCTAGTTCAAAATTAGGATACATGCTATATCTTTTCCTTTTAGTTATTGATATTCAAAGGAGTGAATTGGTTTTATTTCCATCTCAAATGGCAATTTCTAGCTTTCTCTCTCTTTAACATTTTGGATTCATAGGTTTTTATTGGTTTAATGTTTCAATTAGCTAATTTTTTATTCTTATATTTTTAAAAATCTGAACAACGTGATACAAAGTCGATAGATTTCTTTGTGTTGGTTGTTGTGTCCCTTTAACAACAGTTATTATTTCTTAACTTCTGTTTTTCATATTTTAAACATAAAGAAAATAGAATAGAATAACAAATTCTATACTACTCTGTAAAAAGCCTCAACAATTATCAATCCATGTCTTAACAAACACCCTCTTCATATTCTTTGGATGTAAATATCAAATACATAATTTCATTTCATCCGTAAATATTTTAAGGTACTTCTAAAAGACAAAGATTCTTAGGACAACTACTAAACCCCATTACATACCTAAAAATCCATTACCAATGACTTCTTAAATATCATTAAATATCACACCAGTGGTTACATTTGTAATTATCTTTAAAATGGTGTGTGTGTGTTGAAACTTTGCTTGCTTGTTAGAATCAGGATCCAAATAAAGGCCATGCATAGTACTTTATTGATATGCCTCCTAAATTTCTTTAAATCGATAAATCCCCAGCTTATAGTTTTTTCCTTTTTGAAATTTTTAAGTGTTGTTATTGTTATTGAAGAAATTAGGTCACTTGTCCTGTAGAATTTCTCATTTGGTCTGTATTTTATTGATTTCACCTCCATGATGTCAATGGATCGGTTCAGGTTCAATATGTTTGGCATATTACATCATAGGTGGTATTTTTTTGGTTTTGGGGGGTTTTTTTGAATTTTTGTTTGTTTGTTTTTTACTCAGGAAGCTTAGGAAATGAAGATTGCAAAAACCCTTTCCAGCATACCAGCTATTCTAAAATTAGCCTGCCTAGATTTTTAGTGAGTACATGCTAGAAATTTTAGGTCTATCAAATGTCCTTTGTTTCTTCTTACTTCTCCCATCAAAGTTTAGACTTAATGAATCTTATGCTCCCATACAGACTATGCCCCATCTGCTTAAATCTTGGGATAATGAGAATACTTTGTTATATAGTCTTATTGGAAAAATTCATTGGTTTTAGTTTTGTTCTCCTGCTTTTTCTATTTTTATTGATGGATTCAAGGAGATAAAAAAACCTGCATTGTCACTACTACCATTTTTTCTAGGTTTCTTTATTATCTTTTAAAATTCCCTTGTATTCTGACAAAATTAAACATATCAGTCTCACTTAGCAATTTTCCAAGCCTAGGATCAGTCATTTTTTAAGAAGTCTCTTTTCTCCCTTCCCCTCAGTGAAGAGGCATATTAAAGACCAAATCTGGGAGCTAGTGATGCTTATGCTACCAAGGTATTTCTGCTTCTTCTGGACCATTTTAGTGGACACAGGTTAACGTTTTAACATTTTTTAAAATTATTAATTTGTAATAGAATTTTCAATTTAATTTTAACACTATGGTAATTTCACTTATTTTTTGACTTTGTATTTTTTTATCCTTATATTGAAAAATCTTATTTTAATAACAGTAACATAATTATTTCTTTGATTTCTCGGACAACATAAAGAAAATAGTTTTAAAATAATATATCAATATTTCTAAAAATAAAACTTTGAAGAGAAGCTTAAAATATCTTATTTCATTTTATTCTTAGAACATTTTCCACTAAGGCAGTATTGTCAAACTTTTATGTTATAAAGTCATGGAGAGCAATATTTCCTGTCTATAATTATGTTAGCAGTTTGAGACCAGTTCTTAGCAAAAGGGCATGGGGAGGAGAATGTCTTATGATAGCTTCCCGGCTTCTCTCTTAAAGGGCTGCCTCTGCTATTGCTACAGTGGAACGAAAATTTCTTTGATCTATGACACTATCAACAATGTTTTTGTTAACTTTTTCTCTTCTTTTTTTTCTCCAACCTTTCTATCCTTTTCCATGTACCATCTATCCTTTTCCTACTTAGACACTGCCACAGTCTGAGCTTCCATAGATCTACGATACATTGTTTCTTGGCTGAATAATTAATACATTTCAGTATATTTATAAGGTATAAACCCTTGAACCTAATCTTTTTAAATTAAGAATGGTAATAGGCAAAACATGAGAGGCAATTTGTATCAACAAATATTAGGTTCAGGTATTCCGGTTTAAGTACGCCAGTAAGAGAAAAGACAGGCAAAAATTATGCCTATGGCTCTCTTAAGGAAACAGGTTTGACCCATTTTATTTTATCCTCATCACATTTTTTTTCTATAAAAATCTCAATAATTTTTCTTTGAACAATTTCTTTCATAAACATCCCTGCAATGTTAAAATTACACATCATCTTTGTTAGTACCATTACTGAGTCCCGTATTATCTTCCAATGATTCGCTATTTTTGTTGAGCAAGACATGATCTTTCAATTCTAATGCTTTTGTATTTATATTTTTTCAAAAAATATACAAAATATTTCTAAATGTAATTTTAAAAACTCTCATAAGCTATATACATATAATTTAATTTGATTATTTTTCCACATTTAAATAAAATAAAAATTTCACCTGATCATTATTATCACTTCCTCATCAGTTATTTTTTATTAAAAAAATTCACTAATTCATTTTGATACATCTTCCTACCTAATTACTTTACCATATATTTTTACCATTTTCAAACATATTTAGATTTTATAATTGAAAGAATGCAATTTTATCAATTCACTTTAAAGTATGTTTTTTTAAATTCATGGGCTTTTCAACAAATTCTATTTTCTCTATAACAATCAAAATAAAGACACTTCATGCTGTGTTTAATAAAATTATTTTACAATTCAAAAGCAAATCACACATAAAATGTTTGATATTTTTTACATATATTTGGAAGTCGCAGAGTTTAACCAAGAGTCCTTTGTCTGAGAGGGCAGAACTGATCCTGTCACTAGAGGGCTCTGTGTGACAACGGAACCGAATAATAATGCATTAAGAGGGTAAGAGAGATGACAATAAAAGATAATAATAAATCTTCTTGAATATGCCTCCCCAAAAAGTGGCCATTTTCCCTCCTGTCTGAGAATTGCCATTGAACCATACCTGTTCCCTAAAATTTGGATACTTTCTGTTCCCCAAATCAAATAGTCAAAACATTGACTATTTTTCATTAGAAATGTATTTATCATATACTTTTGACACCAAAGTAATACAATTGTTGTATAATATTTGGAAAATATAAATAAGCAAAAATAAGTAAATAAAAATTGCTACAATCTTACAAATCAGTCATAAGTACTGTTAACATTTTATATGAGGTATTTTTTGTATGTGTGTAAATATAGATAGAGAGATAGAGATTTAAAGTTTTTTTCCCACTATATTATACGGTTTGTCAGCTTTATGTACTAAAATACTTGTAAACCTTATTTTAATATATGACTAGTGTGGGCATAACTTGATTAAATTAATCATTCCACTATTATTGAACAAATACAGTGTTTCTAATTTTTCACTGTTGTAGCTACTATTTTAGTTAACATATTAGTAAAAGCTATTTAAAAAAACATATATCTGATTATATGACTGATAAGTGATATTGAAATATTAGTGGGTTGGGTGTGCATGAACTTTAGAGACTACAACAGAGACTTCCAATTGTCTATCCAATTTGATTTTTTCTTGTTAACGATCCTTACGAATATGTGGCTGACCACATGCTCTTGCCTGCACACTGTCATGCGACATATAACTAAGGATAAATCTGTGGAAAAGTCCTGTTAAAAGAAGGCTGACCTTCTTGGCCTTGTTCTCTTTTGCTTTCAGCATTGGAATTTGAGAAAAGTAGTCACAGGGCTGGAGTTTTAGCAGCTGCATGTGGAAAATAAACAGCAACCTAGGAATGGCTACATGTGCATGCACACCAAGGAAGTGTGGGAGAGACAGAGAATGAGAATGAGAATGTGTCATTAGGGAGCTGCCATACTATCTCTGGATTTTAAAACTCCAGTTTTCTCATTATGTGAGAAAATAAAACACCTAAATTGTTTAAGTCACTACCACTTTACCTTTTGCTATGGACAATTTAATTCCTAATTGATATAATAGGCAACTGTCTCCACAAAAGGTACATTAACACCAGCTGCATATTAAATAGCCCATTTCACTGTGCTCTTATTACCACTGGAAATCTTGTGTTTCAGCTAATATTTTTTTTTTCTAATTTAATGAGTAACAGTAAATTTTTATTTAAAATTTTATGTGATTACTAGAGAGATTACATTTTTAAAACATGATTATTGATCATTTGTATTTCTTCCTTGGAAAATTATGTGTCCTTTGCCTATTTTTCTACTGAGATATTTGCTTTACTTAATTTATAAGGGTTCTTATAAATTGATATTAACCCTTGATCTTTTATATATGCTATATTTTCTATTTTACCATTTATTATTTATTGATTATTGAAATTTTTCCTTGCAATTTTTATTTTTGTGCAAATTTATTACTTTTTTTTTTTTTCATTGTGACATCTTCTAGTGTTTCAATGATAGAAGAACCTTGAAGACTTTCTATTCCCCAAATCGAATACTAACCTTCCTTTCTGGTTGTGTTTTAATGCCATAGGATTTTATTTAAAACTTTCATTTAGCTGAAATTCACTTTCATATGAAGAAAATATCTAACTCGATATTATTTTCCCATGATGTACTACCTATCTTCATATCACTATCAGAGAATTTATTTTCCCATTTATCTTGAATCTTTTATGTGTTATTTTCTGTTTCTTGATCAGTAAAATAACAATACTGTGGATGTCTATTATTTACCAGAATTGCTACGAGTTTGAGTGATGAAACAAACATCCTATCCAAAAGGAATTAACCGTTTATTTTGGAAATAGGCAAATAGCTTATTTAAGTAAGATGTAATCAGGTCTGGCAAAAGGGATAACCTCTGTCTCTTTTTTTTTCTATTTGTGTATGAGGTTACATGTTAAAACAATCTTTCATACACTTCATTGTCTAGATTATTTCAAAAATGTGCACATACCAGCTCACCAGTTACTGGAGAACACTATGTTTGTTATGTATGTATTACTGGTTGAATTATAAGGGCTGTGTCATCTACTATAACTTGCTCAGCTCATGTTTTCAGAATGCAAGGTGTCCTATGGTCCTCTGAAGCCCTCTGTAGAATTCATCATCCATATTTCACTAGTTTAGCTAGATCGTTCTGCAGGAACACATAATACAGAAATAGCTATATTAGGTCACCAGCGGGAACTGCCTTGAAAGGAATAATGTTCCCCAGAGGAGATTAGAACCATGCCATCCAAAGATTCTCCACAGGTTCGGATTTTCAAGCAAAATACAGAATCTGTCAATCTGTCAGAAATCCAGCATGAAATGAAGCCAAATAACAGTGTCACTGTCAGAGGAGAACTCTATTGCGCTTATTCTTTTACTTGAAAATAAACAAATATAAAAGTTTTCATACTGTTAATTGCTTCATTCCTTGACTCTCATGGCAACAATGTTTCCTCGTATGATCAAATGAAATGAAAATTATATTTTAAAAGGAATTTCTGTGTTCGTTTGGTTTTATCTTGACCTCTGGAACCAAGTAGGCCATTGCTTTGTGAGCTAAAACCTGAAAACGGAGTAATGTCACAAAAACTACCCTTTGTAAAAAGTAGTCTCAAGCAATGATTGTAGAATCAGGGAAAGATTTTTATGTTGAGTCTCAAAAAAAAAAAAAAAGTAAAAGTAAAGCATACAAAAAATTGAAAATTCTGAGTCCCCAAACTCTCTGCCACAGATTTTAGAGAAATACATATTTCTCAGAGCACACTACAATCAGTTTTACCTGGTGTTTGACCCTGAACACCTAGAATTTTATTATGTATAAAAATTAACAAACAGAAACCTCATTTAAAATGGAATTGGAAGGCTGGAAGAGAGAACTCTCACACACATGTTACTCAGTGCACACTACTGACCCTAACAGGAAGAGACATACCTTGAATCTCCAACAGGAAGTGATACTACTTTACTATCTCAGCAGGAGAAAGAAAAGATTCCTCCCTGTCCAGTAATAGCTTAGCCAATGAGTGAGGCCACAACTTAGCCAAAGAAAAGTCACTCTACTTCAAAATTTCAGTTTCCTCTAATAGACTCTTTGTTTACAACTGCCCCTGCCAAGTTCATAAAAGAGTGTTCCTCTCCTTTATTTCTATGGACATGTATGTGGCTCACATTAGACCACACGTTATTCCTGAATAAACTCATTTTGCTGAGAAAGCATATGACTATCTATTTGTATAGGGTCAACAATCCTGATGCCAGTCCGAGTATACATAAGCTCCTGATGCCAAAAGCCTTCTCTTTTGCTTTTCATATTTGAGGCTGACCACGTGGTACTTGGGGCTATGCATCCCTAGAAGTAAGCCATATGGTGATCATGACTCTCAGGGCCTCAAAATGCTCAAAACTAGAGGGAGAACAGAAATAAAAAATCAAGGAGCATGGAAGTATTTGCCAATAATTTTGACCCATTTACATTCTTCCTACTACAAAGGGAATTCCCTAATTCTGAGGCCCAGGTGTCTACTAGTTACCACTTAATGGCTCCAACGAAGATGCACGCATACATTTTAGTATATGAAAGACAATGATGAGAGAAGCCTCAGGTACCACTATATGTTGCATGTTCGTGGGGTTGAGACTGATAAGGGTCCATAAAATGAAGTAGAGAGAGAGACAGACAGACACACAGACACAAAGACACACAGATACAGACACACAGACACACAAACACACAGACAGACACACAGACAAACTAATTCCTCCAGGACTTGAGACTGAATTGAACTGGGTCTATGGGTCTTGAACCAAATTTTGTATTATATAAAATTTAAAAGGGAACACAATTGCAATGAAAAAAAAATTTGATTTCTTTTTAGATGTCTTTGTGTGTGTGTGTGTGTGTGTGTGTGCGTGTGCACGTGTGTGTGATAGCCAAATTCCTTTTGATGAATTTGTTGAATGGTTAATATTTAAATGTAATAATAGACACTTTTCTGAGGTAGACAGGATTTGACATTTTCTAAGTGTGTCTGTGACTATCACCACCTTTTGGATGCTAAAAAATATTGCACAATTGATCTATATTACAGATGTTACATCTGTCCCTGGATGCTACCATTATAAAGAGATTATAGTGATGCTCCTGTGATGTGGAAGTCACATCCATTTTTTACTTTCTCTTTTTAATTTATTAATTCAGATCATCTAAGGTGTTAGCTATTAAGGGACTCTTTGTATGGCTGAGAGATTCTAAGACTTCAAATATATAAGACATTATTTGGTAATTAACATCTAATTTAATATAACCCTCTAATGAGAAAAAAAAATAGTATAAATTATTACTTCTACCAGAATTCAAATAAGCGTCATGGTTGCTTGATTCCAATCTTGGGCTCTTGCTTTTTCTGTTGGGGCCAATCCGATTTCGTTGTTGCTCCAACAGTAGAGAGAAGGGAGAGGGATAACGACAGCGCAGACATGTAGTTAGCATTTTTTCTTGGTTCTTCCTCAAATGAGGGCAGTAAAGAATCACAGGTCACTGCGATTTAATAGTTTTATTAAAAATATATTTTTAGAAAGACAAAGAATGTCCCAAAGAGGCACATGAGAAAAGATAAAGTATTCTCCAAGGAAGCACATGGTCTCAGCAATGTAACCAACACAAAGAGGCCAAAATGGTTACAAAAGGGCAAAAAGGCCACAAAAGGCCTTCAAAAAGAGAAAGAATCTGAAAGGGCAGAAAGTGGCAAAAAGAGAGGAGCCAAGAAGGGCAAAAAGAGGGGAATTCAGAAAGGCAAAAGGACCCAGAAGTGGGAATATCTGCTTTATATTTGGGCGTGATAGGTGGTTCCAAAGGCATTCTTAGGTGATTGGCAAGTGAGGTCATTTTGATTGACACTTGGCTGCTATATAACTCTGCCTAGTGCGCATGTGCATACCTAGAATTCTACTACCATTGGCGTGTTCTTCGGGTGGTCTCTAGGCTGGGCCCCTATTCCTTTGTTTCCCTTGTTGCTCATGTCTGACTAGCTACCTAACATTGCCATTAAGACAAGGGTGTTTAAGAGCAATCTTCTACTTTTCCTACTTGGATCGTTTAATTCATTTATGTAATAGGAAGTTGTACCTCTTCTACCATTCCCACCTTAAATCTAGCTCATGCTCTTTGCTCTGTTGTCCAAATGTTCTTTTTCTTAAGCATTGTGGAGGAGATAGAAGTCGTAATAGAGTTCTGGGATTCATGGCTACAATGACCACACTAAGAACTGACACCAGGATAAGAAAAGTGAGTAAAGTCTGTGTATCTCACAGGTGGTGCTGCATTAACATTTTCTTTCTTTTGCTTCATTTTGAATGTGGCTCTGTTCTTTGCCTTAGCAGAGTTTCACTAATTCCTCCCTCTACACTTTCCTAACACTTAAAGTACAACAGTTACCTCTCAATTGTAGGTCTCAGTCCTTGTTTTTGTCTTTGGTCACTAGGGATAATTCCATAACATCCAACCTCTGCAACATCTAGGTCTTCTTGTTACTTATGCTATTTGGTGTCTGCCTTTGTTCTGGTGTATCTAAGAGTGGCATGACCTTATTCTTGCTCTAATTCTATGGATCCTGACCCCCTGGGAGAGTCTGTTTGACATTTTTCATCCACTCTTTTCTTTCTTGAATGAAGGAAACTCAATTCTCACCGACATCCACTACATTGTTTTGACCAGATTTTTACATCATTGGTGCTTTTTCTTATTCTTGTTTGTTTATTTGTTTTGCCTGTGCCCTGGGATGTGTTCAACTACATTCTATCTCCAATTTTGCTCTTACTCTTTGGGAATGTCTAGTTTCTGTCATCTCCATCTCCCCCTTCATTCTATTCTGAATTTCTGCTCCAAATTGCTACCAAAAGCTGGGAAGTTGGGGTACGATATATGATCCTCTGCAGGGGACAAGTCATTTTCTGTATGTTCTTCTACAGAAACACAGTTGTCCTTTGCCCTTCCTTGGATTTATTCCCTGGATCTCTGCTTGACCTTGGGTTTTTTGGTAATTAATGCCTTTGAATTCATATCCCAGCAATACTAATTTTTTTCCATGACCACCACTAACATTCCCAATCACCAACTAACATTTACTGAGTACTTACCAAACAGCAGGCATGGTGTTAAGCATCTCATATTCATTATCACAGTTAGGCCTTCTAAAATCAATGTGAAATGGCTATTAGCATCACCCAGTGCCCCACATATGGGTTGATCCTTATTAGACTCCTAAATATTTCTAGAACAAATGATAAATTAATCTTTCTTTTTTTTAACAACACAAGAAAATGGAGCTTAGGGGTACTTTGTACCTTGCTTCTAATCAGGCAACTGGTAATAAATAATAATAGTTAACTTTTATCAGATGCTTGCTAGATGCCAGGTGATATTCCAAGTGCTTTTACAAGTGTTAGTCATTTTGTGTATTTCGTTTTCTTTTCTCATCTTCCCATGAAGGAAAACACAAAATGCTTCTGTGTTTTTAGAAGTATGAAATTCAGACCGTAGGGAAGGAAAAAATTTCCTTCTCTTTCCTAGGTTTGATAGCTGGGTTTATAAAATAAACTGACAACAGGAAAATTAACAGGAGAAAGTTATATATATTTATTATTTTTTTAATATGTGCACAGGGGCATCACAGTAAAAAAAAAGTGAATAGTCAAAAAAGCAATGAGATTTGGAAGTTTATTAATCATCTAATTTAGGAAAGAGAAGGGAGAATGTAAGCAAATAAGGGAAGAATAAATAATTTTTAAGAAAGATGAATGAGCCTTTAGAAAAGTAAATGAGGAATGTGATAGTTTGTGACAATTTTTCTGGATGTGGTGTCAAATTCTAGTCTCCTCTCCTGTGATAATGTTACCAGGACCCCGATATTTTGAATCCATCTGCCTTTGCACGCTGGCCCAAAGAAATGCACAAACAGAAATCTGCAGTATAGAAAGAAAATTGTTTAGCATTGAATCGGCCAACCTGGAGATGGAAAGCTAATGCTTAAGACCTGACTCCCTAATGGCTGGCGTGTAAGTTACAGATTCTATAGAGTAAAATCACAAGATATTGTGGGTCGTGCTGGGAGCTGATTAGTTGGAGGTGAGGTAAGGGTAATAAATCATTTCTTTAGGTTTTGTGAGTAGTTCTGGAGTCTGCTGCTGTGATTCTCTGTTTGGTCTCATGGGAAAGTAGCCAAGAGGTTTTTCCAGTTGAGGGCTCATGAATTTAAACATAGCTTAGGTCAAGGTGCTATCTTTAGCCTGCCAGAGGTCCAAATCTTATGACCATTAGTCGGATCTGGGCTGCTGTCTTCTGCTACCTTGAAGGTCACTGATAATCCAGGAGAGAGGCCAGGTATCTGAGGGCTGTAGAGAGAGAGAAATGATTTCTGGAGCTAGGATTTAAAGCTATATTTAATCAGGCATAGGACCTTGGTTTCAATAGGAGTCAATCTTCTCTGGTTGGTAAAACTCCAGAGGAGGGGATTGATGACAATTGAGATTTTTTTGGAGTCTAGAGAAAAACTCCATCTGCATTAGCTGTTTTCTTAAAATGCCCTCAGTTCAAAATAATCAATTTATCAAAGTTGCATGTCCTGAACTCCTTAAGGACAAATGGACAGAAATTTCAGAGAGTCAGAATATTCAATAAAAGCAAAATTCAGTATAAACCACTTCTTATCCTAAAGATATTCTCTACCAGGATATATTCAAGCAAAGGCTGTACAACTGTACAACCACTCTCCAAGGGAGCTCTGGAGTAAATTCCAGCATATGTTGGGAGTTTAAAAAGTGACATCTGTTTTACCTTTAACATTAAAGTGCCTATGGTGAAACGCCTTGTACAAGATAAAGCTAAACAAAAAAAGAGATGATTGGTCATTTGGCTCTTTCTTAATAAGTATGAAAACAGTATAGAAAACCCTAACAGAAGAAATTTTGAGTAAGTAGAAACTCAAGGGAAGTATAGAGGCACAATAATTATTTTTATCAACTGTTCTTACTGTGATTAAAATTTCCACCATCCTAATTATAAATATATTTACAGAAGTTATTTTTCCACTCAGTTCCCTCAAGCATCTTTCATTAGTACAGCTAGAGACCCTGGTCTTCTATGTTGCTGATTTTCTAAGTGTCACATTTTGATTACTTTCATGGTACCTGCATTCTTAAACAAATATCTCGTGTTTATTAAAACCTTATGGTATAGTGTTTGAACCTGGCAGTGATTTCTTGGATCAGAAAACACGACTTCATGAAATAGAGTGGATTTGCTGCACCTGAATTATAATAAGGGGCCAATTAAATATTACTGCAAGGATTTTTGCAAACATTAAAAGAGTATGTACCAGTTTTCACATTTTCTGTTGGTTGACTATCGCAAAGAACAATGAAATGTTCTCAACCCTTTCTTCCTAAGTTTCCAGATAGAAGTCTTTTTATCCAAGTCATAATTACAAGGAATTTTCCATTCTGGTTTTAGCATCCCTGTTCCATTGAATGTTCCTAAAGCTTTGTCTGAAAGTAAATATGAAAAGATAAAAGTCAAAGAAAAGAGGAAGCATCTAAAAAATTATGAATAAGTGTAGGGTTAACTCAGAACATAGCCCTTCCACATACTCAGAAGACTGATAGCTGCCCAGCCAGCAGCCAAGGGAGACAGGACTCAAATTGTTTTCAGCTACCCTCTTGGACGTTATCTGCTCTTATAACCAAGCAGCACATCTTGCTCCACCCATCTGAGAAGGCAGCCGCTCCCTCAATGAGATAACCCCTCCCTCTGCTTGCCTGCTTAAAAAAACTCTGCTTACTCTTGGTCAACAGCAGCTTTTTCCCCGCAGTTCCAACAGCTCCCACGGGCAACAGCTAAAGCTTTTCTGCTTCGTGAGTAATAAATGGCATTTCTCTCCCCTCTGGTCCTCCTGGTGTGGTTTCCGGAATATCCAAACCCAGGTGAAAGTTCCAGGCCTAGGACTCCTGCGTTACAATAGTCAATGTGAAACATGATAACAAATGATATCTGAAAATTATATTTTACACTGAAATTCTAGAATGGAAAAGTAAGATTATTTTTACACGGATTTTGGTTATGCAGTTTAATATTTTATAGATTAGGTCATATTTTCTCCAGAGAGAAGCTGCAAAGTGTGATGGAAAGAATCTGGTTTTTGAAGTTAGAGAAATTAGTTTGTTCAAGTTCTCACCTGCCACTGGGTGACCTGAGCACTCTTTTAGTTTTATCAGACTATTTAACTTATTCAAAAAATTGGAAGTGGTAATATCCACTCCAAAGGATTATTATAAAAAATAAGTAGAATATATGTGAAAATATTTGTATTTGAATATCTATTCAAGAAACATTTATTGAGAATATGCTATGAATCAGTTACTAAGGATTTATAGATGAATAAAGTAAAGGAGTAGTTGTAAAATTTAGAGCAATATACACATCGCTATTCAAAGGTCTTTTATTATTATTATTATTATTGTTATTGTTATTGTTATTGTTATTATTATTTATGCCTACAGCACCTGGTCTTCTTAGGTGATCTCCTAACCAAGTACTAACTAGGCCAACCCTGCTTAGCTTCCATGTTCAAACAGGATCGGGTTTGTTCAGGGTGGCATGGCTGTACACCATGGACCGTAGCTCCACTGGGATATGAACCCAGGACCTTCTGTGTGTAAAGCAGATGTGCTAACCACTACACTATGGAACCACGTCCAACAAAGGTCTTAATTGATACATCACTGACTGATATACAGTTTAATTCTAATATTTAACTCTAGAGTTTCAAAATAATCTTAATGTATAATACACTGAACGGATCAAATGTCACTGCATTTGCAAAAGAGAATCAGGTATAGTAGCCCCTTTATCCATGGTTTTACTTTCCATGTTTTCAGTTTCCTCTGTCATTAACCACATTCCAAAAACATTAAATTAAAAATTCTAGAATGAAACAATTTATAAGTTTTAAATTGCTTGCCATTCTGAGTAGCATAATGAAATCTTGTGCCATCCTTCTCTCTCCTGCCCGGGATGCAAATCATCCCTTCGTTCAGCATATTCATGCTGTACATACCCAATATATTTTGAGAGAGAAGAAAGAAGGACCACATTTCTATAACTTTCATTACAGTAT
Organism: Pteropus medius; assembly: GCF_902729225.1. Classification (NCBI taxonomy): domain Eukaryota; kingdom Metazoa; phylum Chordata; class Mammalia; order Chiroptera; family Pteropodidae; genus Pteropus; species Pteropus medius. The sequence continues at coordinate 3,271,870 of NW_024344434.1, read as the reverse complement.
ATTGTTATAATTATTCTACTTTATTATTATTTATTGTTATTAATCACTTCTTATGCTTAATTTATAAGTTAAATTATATCATAGGTATGTATATATAGAAAAAAGATAGTATATATAGAGTTCAGTACTATCTGTGGTTTCAGACATCCACTGGAGGTCTTAGAATGTATCCCCTTTGAAAAAAGGGAAACTACTGTATATAATTTCTAGTAACCCCCACCCACACTCCTGCATATACCTCCCCACAGCCCCCCATATACATTTTTCTCTCTGCTAACTTTCAGTATACAAACTTCTGTCCTGATCTTGCTTTTCTTAAGCTAAAATGCAACTGTGTTACTTCCTGAAATTGTAGGAATTGGAATGATACTTCGTTGGTTGGTTTATTCTAGAATTAAACTTCACCATGACAGAAAGACAATAAGTTATCATTGTTTTGGATGGCAGAGAACAATTAGATGTTTGCACATCGGAAGAGGAAACTTCTCCAGTGCCTATGATAGGAGCCTCGACAACAAAACCATCATGACATATTTGTTCTGAAATTGTCTTTGTGTTTCTAGCTAATACTGTTCTATTGATATTTCTAAATGGCTAAGAAGTGACTTCTCAAAATATGTGCTGTGATGAACCCCAGGTAAAGACTATTAGACATCTTTCTTAATTAATCATTTTCATATAGCAATTGGCGATGTCAAGCTCACCCTGTGTTTCTCTTTTCAAAATTAGGGAGCTCTATCTGCTGCATCTTCAGCATTGTATCACTTAACTATTATCTTAAAGTGAAGTACAGTGCTGAGGATATGGCCTTAAGCGTCATAGGCTCCCTAAGCAGATTTCAGCATTTGAGGATCAAGGAAGAAGGCTCATATTTGCTAGAGGAAGTAATTTAGCTTGGTAGTTTAAATACACATTTTTATTAAGACACAGGTTTGTGTCCAAGCTCTGTTATAGAATGAAATAATAGCAGTCCATAAGTTAAATGGTTGTAATGAGTATTCAAACACTTGATGTATATAATAGAATTATTACCATGTCTGATTTTAGTAATTGCTGAATAAGTATAAATTGTTATTCATCACAGTCAAGATTAGAAATATCCTTGCAGGTTTTATGACCTATAAACAACAAAGTTATCAGATATGAGAACACACAGGAGTGTTCAGAAACCCAGAAAAACAAAGCAAAACAAAAAAGCCACTCAATTTTCAAAGGGAAATGTAAAGGTAAATAAAATAAGCATTTTCTTCATGTCCATTGTATGACAGAAGTTTTATACACATTCTCTCATTAAATTGAATTCTAACATACCTTTTAAAGATGAAATTATTATGTAACTTATTTTAACAAAAATAGTCTGAGAAACAAATAAACTAATATATACCCAAGATTACATAGCTATTGAGTTGCAGAGTTAGCATTTGATCCTGTGTCTGTCTGTTTTAAAGTCTTTCCCCCCCTCGAGCCAAGTTTAAATATAAGGCATACTCAGATTAGGAAGTCTGTAGGTAGTTCATATTCAAGCAAAGAATATTGGATCATGGCAGTGACCAGATTGCATTTGAGAACACTGATATGTTTCTGATTCTCCAATAAAGTAGATAAGGGTCAAAGGGGTCACATATAAGGTAATGGAAGGAAATTTAACTTTGGGTGGTGAACACACAATGCAATATATGCATAATGTATTATTGAATTGTACACTTGAAACCTATATAATTTTATTAACCAATGTCACCCCAATAAATTTAATTAAAAAAAAATCCCAGAATGGGCTTTGAGATGTTGAAAAAAAAAAAAAGACTATTTCCCACAGGAGATACTTGGAAACTTCTCACCAGGGTAAGACATAAATGACAAGGACTCAGTTCATAGATATATATGTAGACGTAACCATGGATATCTGGATAGGGGATTAAGGAGTGTTGTTGACAGAATATGCCAAGAAGTGGAGTGCCAGTGATTTTTTCAGCTGTCTCAACATCCATGAAAACAATATAAAATAGCTAAACACCATAATAATAATAATTAAGTAATAATATATATTATAGTACTGTGCTCCGATGTCAGGCACCATAAAATCATATTACTGATTTTATAAGAACCCTGTAAAGCTGATGTTAATGTTTCCATTTTATAGAACTAACATGTAAGGCTCTAAAAAAATACTATGTTTCCCAAGGTCTTGTGATTAAATAATGGTAGAGAAATCAGTTGTATTAGAAATTAAGAAGAATCTTCAGCCATGCCACCCTGAACAAGCCCGATCCTGTCTGATCTCAGAAACTAAGCAGAGTTGGGCCTAGTTAGTACAGGGTGCTGTAGGTGTAAAAAATAAAAAAATGAAAAAATAAAAAAAGAAAAAAGAAAAAAAAGAAATTAAGAAGGGTACTTGGCTAGGGTGCAGGACATGTGAATCCTATTCATAACTGAGAATTAGTGAAAACTCCAGTAGATTATTATTTTTTTTTTATAATGCAAAAACAGATTTATTTGTATGCACAACAATGAGGATTAGGATACTAGATAAGGAAAGCAGTCTTCTATCAAATGGAGAAGATAAAGATTCTTAAGTAGCTGACTTCTGGGCCTGCTACAATAGCATGATGTGAAGAAAGAACACTTGACACTGACAAAAGATTCTTTGTCTTCATTTTTTCTTCATGTTATAAAGTACAGCCTTGGACATTTCATTCGATTAAACTATTTGACCCTCAGTATTCTCAGTTGTGAAATATGGGAATAATATTTCCCCTGTCTATTTTACTGGACAGTAATGAGTGTAATGAAATCATGAATTGTCACTACATAAATTCAAGGATAATATGCAAATGAAATGTAATTTTTGCCTATCTCCCTGGACTACATTTGAACAAAATGGGTTAATACATATGAAAATGCTATCCAATTATAATGAAAAATCGGGCATCATTAAGACTAAGTATAACCATCCCTGGGAGGCATATAGGTGTTTGAATGTATGGAAAGGTGATTGTTGTGCTTTCTATTATATAATCCAATAATTTTTAAACAATTATATTTATGACAAACCTATTCTTTTTAACAAAAAGAAAACAAAGCTCAATGGAGACATTGAGTTGTCTGAGCCATATAAATAGTTAGCAATGGTAATAGAACTCAAATTTAGATTCTGTACTTCACAACTTTATGTCTTTTCCCTACACCATGCTGCCTTCTTTCAGCCCAAAGCTTTTAAAAAGGCACATTAAGCCAGTTTTCCCAGATTTTTGGTGAATTATATAGAAAGTTGGGGGTGGGGGGGCGGTTGTTTGTTTTTGTTTGTTTGTTTTTGCTGCTTTAATAGACCTTATTTCTGCTTCTGGATATTCCCCCAGGAGCCCCAAAATGAATTTCATTTTTGAATTTCCTCCTTTGATCTCTGGATCCCAAGAACTCCCTTTCCGGTTCTCTTGCTTATAAGCCATTCTGCTGTCAGTTCCTCAGACTAGATTTGGCTGTGTCCAAGTGGCAGAAGGATAGAGAGAGGGAAAAAACAGAGATCTCCTCCTAAAACTTTTAATACCACAGTTCCTTTGGTCAGAAAGAAGGATTCCTATATCCCAGAGAAGGATTCTTGTATTTTGGGTGCCTGCATAGTCACAACAGCCACAGAATTGCAGCATCAGGAGTGGAAACTGCCTGGGCTTGGAAAGAAAGGTGATTGTTGTGCTTTCTATTATATAATCCAGGGCTAGGAAAGAAAGAAAAAGGAGGATGAGAATTTCTCACACTCTTCCCATTCATAGGACTTAGAATGAGAGCTTCTCTTGTACAACTTCCCATCCACTTCTGGTGCATATTGCCAGATTTATTCTGCCTTTAATTCCAGACTGTGAGAAATCTGAGGGGGAATATATAACAAACAAACAAGAAACTCACCATCACATAATTCATACTTCATATTGGCAAGAAATTCCCTTTGGCAAATATGTTTTTGCACAGGTCTCTAATTAGGTTTGCTAGAGTAAGAGTATCCTTGAGTCAAATTCTGTTACGATTATCAGAAAGGCCGAGAACAAGAAGACTTAGAATTATGATACACAATTCACTAAACTAATGGTTTTCCTGTGAAACATAAGTAGTCAGCATACTTGCATAGGGCATATTATTTCTTTTGCTCAGGGTCAACACTTCTTTTTTTCAATCTCCAAATGTAAATTTTTGTTTTTGTTACAATTTTATTGAAATACACTTGGCATACTACATTTTTTTAAGTTTAAGGTGTACAAAGAGTTGATACACTTATATATTGCAAAATGATTACCACCATAGTGTTAGCTAACACCTCCTACATGTCACATAACTACCCTTTCTCTTTTTGTGGAGAGAACATTTAAGATCTACTCTCTTAGTAACTTTCAACTATATATAAATATGTATATATATATATATATATATATATGTATGTATATGTGTGTGTATATATATATAGCATTATTAGCTATAATCACCATGGTGTACATTAGATTCCCAGAACTTATTCAACTTACAACTGGAAGTTTACACACTTTAACCACTATCATCCCATTTCACCTACCTCGTCCCCTGGTAACCACCATTCTACTGTTTGTTTCTATGAGTTTGACTTGTTTAGATTCACATGTAAGTGATATCATACAGCATTTGTCTTTCTCTAACTTATTTCACCTAGTAATACCTTTAGCTTTCATTCAAGTTGTAGCAAATGGCAGGATTTCCTTTTTCTCTTATGGTGGAATAAAGTTTCTTTTTTTCTTTTTTCTTTGTGTGTGTGTGTGTGTGTGTGTGTGTGTGTGTGTGTGTGTGTGTGTAAATATATATACTTTATTCATGTATCCACAGACAGACACTAAGGTTGTTTTCACATCTTGGCTATTGTGAATAAAGGAGCAAAAAATATAGGAATGCATATATCTTGAATATCCTGTTTCATTTCATTTGGTACGTATACCCATTAATAAGATTACTGTTATATAACGGTTTTATTTTTAATTTTTGAAGAAATCCATACTGTTTTTTATAGTGGTTGCACTTATTTATTTTCTCACACCACAATGCACAATGGTTCTCTTTTTTTCCATCTTTGCCAACACTTGTTATGTCTTGTCTTTTTGTTGGTGGTCATTTTAACAAGTGTGAGGTAATATACCATTGTGGTTTTGATTTGCATTGCCCTGGTGATTAGTGATGTCTAGCATGTATGCTAATAATAGCCACTGCTTTTCTTTCTTGTTCCTTATCCTGCACATCTCAGTTTTATTAAGTCTTGGTGGAATGAATTTGAAAAGGGACTTTCATACAGTGCTCAGAATAGCAGGAGAAGCTGGTAATTTGCACTGTCCTTCCTTTCCTGGTGAGGGAAACTCTTTCTAGCCGAGAAGTTCCTTGTTGGTGCTGAACAATGCCAGCTTGGGAGATAGGAGGGTGCAGGCAAAAAAATGTAGTTATCTTCTTAGTTTTTTGTGGAATTAGTCTTAGATTTTATATTTTACTGTGTTACTAAAATTTCCTAAGTGTACTCTATAGGTTTCCCAGAGCTGTTTTTGTTTGATCTTTTTTGAGGGGGTGGGAAGGCTAAGTTTACTTATGTCACCATTTTGGTCTTCCTCAGCACTTCTTATCTCACTGTTAGTGGAACCTATCCTAAGTCTGTTTCTTTTTCTTTTTCCTTTTTTTTTTTTGTATAATAGAATTTTGTCCACCACATTTACCTGTACAAATATTAGCATTTGTTCAAATTTTAAACCAAAATAAAGCTGGATTTAATATTTAAAATTGTGATGAAAGAGTATAAATATTTTAGAAGAGTAATTCCAAACCAGTGACTTGACAAACAGGCATCTGTGATTTAAGTAGATAATAATTATAACTATTTTTATTCTCTGGTTAAGATTGGTTCTATGACTTAGGGCACAGAAGATTGTTATTTTAAAATAAATTAAAGATTTTGAAAATATTTCTACCCTTTTAACCAAAATGAAGTGTTTTATTGTCAACTATGCCAGTAACAAATAGCAAAGCCTTCAGAAGAGACATACATGTATAATAAGTTTTGAGGACATTGAAAAATTATTATAGGATTGTTGGTTTGAAAAACCTTTCTTAAAAATACCAGTTAATCAAACACATTGAAATTGAAAATGCTTTACTACTTTGTTTACTTATTCAGTAAACACATAAAGATACTTATTTATGTCAAATTAAAATTACTTCTCACTTGACAACTATAAAATTGTAACTTTCTCTAAAAGGCAAAGAATTTGATATCCACATTTCAAAAATAATGACTGTTATATATCTTATTCAGCTGACTGGTGGGTCAAATAAATTGTATCCAGTGCCTCAGAAAAGATAACTTTTTGCTTGAAATGGCAGCCTCAAAGCAAAAAGAATCCATTCCTAAACATCTAACCTCAGCTAATCTTTCTCAATTTATACTTTTTGCTTGGATTTTGATGATGGATAAAATATTTTATATACTTTAAAAGTATAGTAATTAGGGATACTAGATAGTTAGACGAGAAGGAGGATGATAGAGAGCTAGGTGATTGGTAGATGATAGATGATAGATAGATAGATAGATAGATAGATAGATGATAGATAGTGGATGATAGATTGAATGAATAGATAGATAGATGAATAGATAGATGGAAATAGATAGATAGATAGATGATAGATAGATGATGAATTAGAATAGATAGATGGAATGAATAGATAGATAGATAGATAGATAGATAGATAGATAGATAGATAGATGTTAGATAGATAGATGATAGATAGATACATAGATACATAGATACCTAAATACATAGATACATAGATACATAGAAGACAGGATAAAAAAGTGAAATATTTTAAAGGAATTATGTTCCCCATGATACAGAGCTTGATTTTACTTACCCTCCTAGGCACTGACTTGGGGAACCTTAGTGAGCAAAAGATTCTGCATGACCAAGGACTAACATGAGGAGTATTTATGAAAGAACCACAGATATCAGAAAGAGGGAAAAAAACTGTTAGCAAATTCAAAATCTACCTAGGATTAAAAATAATAATTACCATGAATTTAGTGCTTTCTCTGAATAAGATTGAGGTCATCTCATTAGGTTGAGTAATCACAATTTGAGAGAGATTTTATGAACTATGCACATTTTGTAAAGACACTAAATGAAATTCAGAGAAGCCGGGCCTTCTTCCAATGTCGCACAGGAAGAACACATAAATGACAGGATTCTGTTGCATGTTTCATTAACTCCAAAGCCTGGAGGCTCTTTCCACTGAGTTATATGATGCAAAATTCAGAAGAGGACCAAATCCTGGAGAGTTGAAAAGTAGGGATAAAAATTAGTAGAA
>NW_024344434.1:2979378-3263755 GCF_902729225.1 Pteropus medius | reverse complement strand
AGAGAGAGAGAGAGAAAGAGACCTTACAAATAGAAATTTTCTTTATAAAGTCCTTTACAAAGGGCAACTTCTATTGTTTACAGAGCTCTGCTATATCTGCTGTCTCTCAAAAATAATCCTTATGTCAAAGAGGCATATTTGGGGATGGCGTATTCTGCTACTCTTCACTTTCTTCCCATTTCTCAAAAATATTGAAGGTGATCTCTAAACTGGATTCTAAATAATCTTTCTGCCTAACATTTAAAATTCTGTTTTTCTCCAGTATTAACTTTTATATTTTGTCTTCAAATCAGCTTTCTAACTCTCCACTTATCATTTAGCTTCTCAGCTCAAAAAGTTACAAGAGGTCTTCCAGCTCTTTATATTAGGGTTAATTTACAATGCGCTACATGATAGTTTTTGAAAACATTTTATTTAGCTTCTCATCGTTTCCTACTAATGACTCATCACTTCACACAGCTACAGTCTCTAGCAGGTTTTCTAATTTTCAAGTTGGACTATTCAGTATGTTCTGGTTGTCTTTGGTCTTTTAGCAACTCTTCATTATTCTCAGTTTTGATGAAGGAAAACGAGTCTTTGAATTTGAGTCTTAAACATGTTTTAAGCTTGGTGGTGTCTGAATTACAATGTCTTATGCTATATCTTCTATCTTTAGATTGTTTAAATATTTCTTTGTAGTGCTAATATCAATTTAAATTAACTTGGTTTAAATAATGCTTAATAATACGGGTTTTATGTTGAGAACACCATGGGTTTATTTTTATTTTCTGAAATTAAATTTAAAGTTGCATATTATGTAGAAGACAGAGTAAAATTCCACCTAAATTCTTATCTTAACTACCGCAGACTATATTCACATAAAATCACATTTTCTAAGATATTTTCTCTTTTATGCTTCAAAATTATAGCTACAATTATGCTGAGGAAATCTGGCATTGGTAAAATTAACATCCCATCAGAAACACAAAATGTATGTTTTGGTTACTTAGTATTGTAAATGGTTGTCAAATGTGAAATGAAATTGAAAACAACAGAGCTAAGCCATAAAATGTGTTTAATAGTTAAAATAACACACCTATTTCCCAGGTAGCTTCTTTTAGGGCTTGTAACCATACTTATCTAAGCTATCATACCCTACATGTCCAATATATTGCACAAATGGACTAATAACAAGCAAACTGTTGACCTCACCTCATCCAAAAGATTTGGCCCTCATCTTAAAAGCAGCATTAAACTCTCACATTTCCCCATGCAGCTCAACATCAGTTTGTTGAATCAGCATTCTCAATGATGCCAACTATATTTCCAGATATAATGCATTTCCAAAGCAGTATTTCCAGATATGCTGAATCAGCATGCTGAAGGACAAGCAACACAAAGATGCCTTTAAATGCCGTGTCTGAGCCAGAGTCTATCAGCAGAGAAGACTTTTCAACATGTAGACAAAACAGATAGGAGTCAAGAATTTTTTAACCTAACTGGTCGTATGCACAAATGTACTGTATTTACAATTTGTTACTTGATTATAGAACTTTTTATTATCTATGAAAAACAAGCTATAAAACTGTGAAGTTGTTTTTATAATTCTCCAGACTCGATGCATTACTGTGATTACAAGATTTGACAAGATGATCTATGACACTTTGTCTTATTTAAATCAACAACTGCATTATGCTACCATGTCATTAAAACATATTTTTTGACTTGCCATGTTTACTTCAAAAATACAATGGCTATTGATTGGTAAGACAGCCACTTATTGGAACTCAAAGAGCTGATGATGCGATCTATGTTTACATAGACTTATGGTTATAAAGAAAATAATCTCTAGATGGTTATAACTAATAACTTTGGAATTGCCTTGTGAGCTGTATCTATTCCAGGTTGCTATCACTATGGAAAAAAGCAATTTGAAAAGGCATTATCATCAAATGGCCATCTTATACCTGGCTCAACCCCTCACCACCACCGAAATATATATGTAAAAACACACTTAATAATTCACCATGGCTCAAATATTTGACATTAGTACATTGTTTTCATTATAAGATCTCTTCAAAATTTCCAATAAATATATGTGAAGGTCTTAAAGAATTTTCAAATCAAGCACTATAGTGTACATTTTAAAAATTATTCTAGCCAATAAAATAGTCTCCGATAGGTTTAAATAAGACCATACATTAAGTGAGAAATAGAAAACTTACTTAGAATTTGGTCCTGGTTGAAGATAGATTGATTTATTCAAGAGCTAAACAATTTGTTCCCATGTATTAGTTTTATGTAATTCATTCCATACTGCCACAAAATAATTTATTCATCTAATGGAATTTTATAATTATTCACAAAGAGACAGAGACATAATATAAGCCCCATGAATGCAAAGCATCTATTAAAGTCACATAAACACCTTCCTTCACTAATACCAATACATTGGTTTTTGAAAGTAAATGTTCAAGCTCCATTTCTTAGATTTTTATATTCATATCATGTCTTTTTGACTGCTGCTCCACCTGGTCCATCTCCTGGATGAATAGAAGCATTCTTTCAGAGATAATTTTGATAATTATTCTCCTTCTACATGTATTTATAATTTATTAAAGTGCCCTCATTTTATTCCAATCCCACATTATTTGGTTGTGCTGGGTCCCTTCCATGTGGATTTCTTCCTAGAGGAGGGAGTGGACCAATCAACAGCTATAGAAAGATGTTGAAGATTAAGTAGGTTTAAGTATGTCTAAATCTGTATCTAAAGACCTCTTGGATATTTAAATAAATCTGTGATTTTTAGTCTTCTTTTACCAGTTTGTCAAAATCTAATGAAGAAGCCCAACATATAAAGTAAATAAAATGAAAGAATGGAAGGACTGAAGAGGCCAATATGCCTGATGCTCCTAGCCACAAATCACCTGGGCCTTGAGGTACTTGTACAAAGCCCTAGGCTGAACAAGAATATTAATTGTGAGACATTAAAATAGATAATTCTTGAAGTCTCTTCTAGTTCTAGCACTTTAAGGGGAATTATTAGAAATTTATTTGTCCTTTTTATGCTTATTCTAAAGTGGGTATTATATTTTGTATTGTTTAAAATTATGGCTTAATATACATTTAGCAAATTGCATCACATCGGCAAATCTGAATATGTTTCTCAAAGGTATATACTCACTTAACCACCTCTAAGAGCCAGATGTAAAACATATACTTTACTCCAAAAACTTTCCTAAAGCACCTTACAATATAGTATATACTATTTTGTGTGAGACATTTGCCTAACATTTTGACTGTGGAATTCATCCATGCAAATTCATTTATAAGTAATATATTTTTTGATGCTTTGTAGTGTACCATTATAAAAATAAACCACAATTAATTTATTCATATTCCATTTATAAATGAGTTTTTTTCACATTTGGGTTATTATTAATAAAACTGGTATGAACATACTTATGCATGTCTTTGGTGATATATGCACTAATTTCTCTTGGATATATATCTTAAGAGAGAATTGTTAGGTCATAGGTAAGTTATATGTTCAACTTTGGTAGATATTATCAAACAGTTTTTGAAAATAGTTGGATCAATTTACCCCCTCATCAACTGTTTAGAAGTGTTCCAGTTGCTCCACAAATTTGTTAAGATTTGATATTGTCTGTCTTATTAATTGTAGCCAATTTGGTGAGCATGTTACTGATATCTCATTATAATTGAAATTTATATTTCTTGGAAGTATAATAATGTTGACCATTTTTTCAAACATTTGTTGTCCAGTTGGACTAAGTGCCTGTTCAAATCAATTGAACATTGTGTTGTTTTGCTTTTTCTTATTGACTTATAGAGCTCTTTCTATAGTCTGGGAAAAACTGCATGTTACTAGAACCCCAATGTTTTCTCTCGGGTCCACCTGCCTGTGTGCACTGGCCCAAAGAAATGCATGAGCAGGAGTTTGCAGTATAAAAAAAATAGTTTAATATTGAATTGGCCAATACAGAGATGGGGAGCTAAAGTTCTAAAGACCCAACTCCTCTAATGTGTAGGCTTTATATTACATAGGGCAAAACCACAAGGTACTGTTGGTTTGGGATCTAGGATGGCAGCTGACTGGTAGGAGGTGAGGTTAGGATAATAAATCACATCTTCAGGTCTTGATGACAGCTCTGAGGTCTTTTCCACTTTCCCTCTGTCTCATGGGTAAGTGAAGAGGTGGTCTCTTTACCTTAGGGCTCAGGAACTTTCACATAACTTAGGTCAAGATGTTATCTTTACATTGTCAGAGGTCTGGACCTTGTGACCATTAGTCAGGCCCAGGTTACTGTCTGCTGCCTCAGGGGTTGCTGATTATCCAGGGGAATTTGCTTAGGGTCTCTGAGGTGTGTGTGTGTGTGTGTGTGTGTGTGTGTGTGTAGAGAGAGACAGACAGACAGACAGAGACAGAGAGAGTTAGAGAGACAGAGAGAGACATATAGCTAGGATTTAAAACTAAATTTAATAAAAGTCATAAAGATCCTCAGTCTCATGTGTAATTAGTTAGATATATGCATTGTAAAAATGTTCTCAGTGTGAGACCTGTGTTTACAGTTTTTTAATGGCATGTTTTTATGAGCAGAAAATCTTAATATAAATAAAATCAAATTAATCAAATAATTTCTATTTTTAATGGTTATGCTTTTTTTGTGTGTGTCATGTTAAAGAAATCTTTCCCTCTTCTATAGTTTTAAAAATACTTTTCAACACTTTCTTCTATAAGGTTTTTTTTAACTTTTTATATTTAGGTCTGTACTCCATCCCAATTAACATTTTTCATATCTTTAGTTTTATTGAACAAAATAAAAGTGAGAAAAATGTTCCCTAGGCTTCAGTGCAATGAGTGAAGGGAACACAGTAAAAACTTTACCAAAGGCTATATGCATTTTTTCTAGATATTTACATTACCCTTATCTACTGAGTTTCCTTAAGTATGACTAGACTTTGCTCTTTTTTTTCCACCTGTTATTCGTAGTGTGAAAGAGAAAAAAAAGAAACTCTAAAGCAAAAAACACTTTTATTTTTATAATCGACATATTCATCTTGATTTGGTCTACTATTTCTTAATTAATAAAAAATGAAAACCCCTACAAAATACACCAAGGCAGGAGCTGCAAACTTTTTCTGTAAAGGACCAGAAAGATGCCTTTGCAGACCCTGTGGTCTCTGTAGCAACTGCTCAACTCTGCCATTGTGGCACAAAAGCAGCCATAGACGATAAGTAAATTAATAAGCATTATTTTGTTCTAATTCAATTTTATTAAAAAAAAACAAACAGAAAGTGGGGTTGACTGTGGATTACAGTTTGACAATTCCTGTTCTAAGGAAAAGGAAAAGCAACTACTATTTATTGTGTATCTACTACACAACAGGTGTTAACATTCCAGAATATAAAATAATCAGGCATATTAAAAAATTAAAACCAAATGTTTCTCACTTCTGAGAATCAATCTTTTGGCTAACTATCATGTTGGTTAACCTGGTAGCTAATGTGTGACTGGAAATGTTTCTAGTTTGAATAATAATGATTCCAAATTAACATTTTTATTTAATACGAGGTAAGGATCAAGGCTGATTTTATTAGCTGAAGGCTATCTTCTGGCTGTACTACTAGCAGTTGGGGGAGTCTGTTTTTCAGTTCTGAAGGATGACCTGAGCAGCATAACACAGCATCCACAACAGAAAAAATAAAGAACAAAATTTTCCTAATGGAGTCAAAAAAACAAGAACTTCATACAGTGAAATACAGAATAAATGCAATCTAGAATGTGAAACATTTTGAGTTGCTAAATTTTATATGAAATTTAAAATGATTTCAACTCCTCTTTCTATTTATAATAATAGAATTTGAACTTTCTACACATCCTGCCTTTTTTACCCACATATACACGTACTGATAATTTTTAAAAACCTTAACTGTGTACGTTATAAATTCTATATTTATGGAAGAAACATTTGTAGTTGAATTCAGTAAATTTGTTTTATAAATACAGTCTTTGCAAAGCTTCCTATCAGAATTTTCTTACCCTTTCTGTTTTTTCATTCTCACTCTGTATAATAAAAACTGTGCCATCTGGCAGTAAAGTACATCAAATAACCATGGATAATATTTTCAGTTTCTCGGAAAAAAAGTTGTATGTATTAAAATTTCTGAAATAATAGAAGCTTGTATCATAAATAGTCCAAAGCAATGACTATATCATTTTTGATAATAGTTTAGTTTATACCCAATCTCATTTTAAGAAAACTGGATATTTGCGACATAGTTGTAAAATACAGCCTAGACATTAATTTAGTTTAAGATTGAAAATCAGTGTAATCTCTAGAAATTTACAGCAGAGAATGTCAAGATATACAGGGATATAACTTTAAAGATTGTAATGTTTAAAACCAGGAAAAGGGGAAAAGTAACAGTATTCTATAAAATGTATAAATGAAACAAACACATGGATGCATGATCAATGAAAAAACACCAAATGCTTGAGAACTATTAAGTAGGCTGGGCCAGAATTATTGCTCCTCCTTTGCATATATCTATGGCATCTTTGTTTCTCAGTAGAGGGACAGAAGGCACTTGAATGTGGAATCTCTAACTCGAAAACAATAAAACTAGTAAAAATAGAAAGTAACATGTCCCGTTTTCAGTGAGGCTGTCTTAACCACACTATATAAAATAGCAAACCTCCATTTCTCCTTGCCAGTGCCTTACCTGGCACATCCCATATACTTATTATTATTTTTTTCCCGTAGCATTTTAATTTTATCATATACTTATGTTTATTTTTAGTTTTCTAGCTGCTTTCATTAGAATCTAAATTCTATGGGGAGTGGCTTTCTTTTATTAATTTTATTAATTCCGATCTTTATTTTTCCCAGCACAAATGTATGGGATACTGAGTTCCGACAATGTCATTTAACACAACTCTTCTTTTTTAAACGTTAGGGGAGGGTTTCTCAACCCTCAGCACTATCAATGCTTGGGTCTGGAAACTTTTTTATTGAGAAGGGCTGCTCTGTGCTTTGTAGGATGTGTAGCAGCCCACATGGCCTTTACCCATCAGATGCTAGTAGCACCCACTCTTCAGTGGTAACCACCAAAAATGTCTCCAGATATTGCCAAATGTCTTCTTGAAAGCAAAATCACCCCAGTTCACAAACACCACTACAGTAGATTTAGTTAAAAAAATTTAGTTAATAACAGTTAAGAACTTCTCTATACTTGAATTCTGAAACAGTTAAGAAAGCAAAAAAGGATTAGAAGAAAAATCAGGCAGAGCTCAAACGCAGAATGTTTGCTCAAATAAGCAAGTAAGTGGGTTTGCTACTTCTCAACTCCAAGATTAAGCAGATGTATCCACTCTGACATAAGTAGTCCTGGAAGCACAGGCCTTCATCTCCAGGGCCCGACCTACCTTGCTCTAAACCACATGGGTGATTACATGGCCAAGAGAGTATATGAGGACATACCCTCTCAGCAGATTAGCAGACACTAAGAAAGAGAAAGGAAGATTCACACAAGCTCAGTTGCTTCGGCCTCATGAAGGAATAAAGAATCTGAGAGGCCAAGAGTCTTCTCCATGTGCTGGACAGTCTCTTTGTTCCCTGCAGTTCCACACTCCTCCCCCCCTTTCGAACATATTATGTGTCATAAATTGCTGATCTCTGTGGAATATATCAACTGAGCTTTTCTGTCCTCTTGATTTTGGATGAGTTCACCCAGAGGGAAGCACCAGCAAGAAAGAGGAAGACAGGGAAAAAAAAAAATGGTATTTGTTCCTTCAGCTACTTCTCAGGTGGCTTCTATTTCTCTGCACAGGGCCATGTTTCCTGTCCAGCAGTCTTTCTCTGTGTCACAGCATTAATTCTCTCCGGGTTCTTCTGTAAAACTCCTTCCAAGTGGAAATTCAGACAAAGTTGCATAGGTTTTCCACTTATTAGTCCTAGGGTGTTTTGCTATGTTTTTTGATTTCACTTCACTATGTCAATCCCTTCTTTAGCTCTGTTCACTTGTACTCAACTTTCATTAAGCCTTTAATTTTGAAAAAATTTCAAAATTATAGAAAATTTAAAAATCGATACAGTTAAATCTTATGTTATTTTATCTAAATTCACCAATTTTGTAGTCTTATAATATTTGTTTTATCATATCCTCCCTTTATACATATATATATTTATAAAATTAATTTTTATACATCATTTCCCCATAATACTTTAATGTGTCTTCTTTGTAACAAACCTATACTCTTACATAAGCATAGTATAGTTATTAAATTCAGAAAATTTAACAGTGAAACAATGATCGATAGTTCATATTAATTTTATTTTCAATTATTCCAATAATGTCTTTAGAATATTCCTTTTACTCTAGTAAAGGTTTTCATTCAGAACCATGTGTTGGATTTAGGTGTTATATGTCAAACCCCACTATGAGTATGCTATCTATTTCCTGATGGGACCATGAATAATACATTCCATATGAAAACATAAAAAGTGATGAATAAATGCCCCCAGTAGTTCTTAAGTTATTAATATTACCTTTTGGAGCTACACAATTTTTGCCTCAAAAAAAGAGTGTTCACATTCATTCAGTTTTCATTAAGTTTCTGCTCCATGCAGAGCCATGTATATTCTAAGTGCTAGGAGTTAGAATGAGCAAGAGGAAGACATCAAAGAAATAGAACAAAGATTCTTGTGTCCTAAGAGACTAAATTTAGAAGGCATAGGAGTTTTCTTTTTCCTTCTGAAAACAGAAGAATAAATATAACTAGAACTTAAAAATTCAAATCATTCTATTGGACAGGACAATCAAGTACTCAGGCAGAGTTCTGCTATTTCAAAAGCCTCGATGCTGGCAAACATTGAAAATTCATCATGGAATATTTCTACTGAGTCTAATTTTGATCTCAGAAGCTTTCACAGCACAATAAACTAAGAAGTCACTATCAACTAATCGAATTAGACATCCACAATAAAAGCATTTTTACATTTCCAATCTAGGAATAAGCAGTATGTTATGAAAATCATTTGAAGGACCAAGGTATAAATGAGGCAAAGGACATCAGTCAGGCCAGCCTGTAGAAGATGTGAAAATGTTACCACTGGGATGATCTAAAATCCATCATTGTCCTGTTGTCACTGAGGGAGCCTCGGTTCTTTCCGCTGATGCACTAAAGAATTACAGATTAGTGAGATTTAAGAAAAGTAAGATTTATTGAGAGTATGTTTCAAGAAAGAAATGGGCTATGCCAAAGAAGGCGGTAGCCTTGTAGAAGTGGGAAGGTCTGTATTATATCAGCACATGAGGTCATTTTGATTGACATTTGGCTGTTACATAATCCTTTGCCCACTGTACATGCGGTTACCAAGAATTCAGCCTGTTATAATTAGATTCATGAACTTCTGGGCATATGCATGATATTATAATTATGGTATAATGAAGCTAAGGTTACAGAAAGGCTAGAGTAGTGCTAACTGGGCAGGTATTTGTGGCCACACCAAACCAGTGGCTATTTTAGCGCTTTTACTCTTTTGTGAATCAGGATATAGGGGTAATTTATAACCATAAAATGGGTGTTTCAGGGAGGTATTTGGCTGGGGACTTTATTCTCCAGTTGCTCTACCTAACTAATCTTCCCCATTCAAGTATTAGAAACCCAGATCGTTGAGGTTTTGGGGCAATGACTGCTCTAGCTACTTCAAGCTGAGAAGGGACAAAGGTGGAGGATTGGGTCCCTCTACTTGCTTTCTGTTGACTGGGGGCAAAGATTGTTGATGTCCATCTAAGAGTCCATAGTATGGTACAGGACCCATTGACTGCACCAGGTAATATCTCCCTTGGAGGATCATCTGGAGATGAATTGCCTGGACTCTGGAAGAAACAAATTGAACAAAGGTGGTTTAGTAGGGGTAGTCCTAGGAGGAGGAGAATAAAAGTAAGATTGAGGGAACAATAAGCAGTTGTAGAAGGGATTGTAACCACAATTGCCAATTTCCAGTAAAATGCCTGTGCCAAGTTGCTCTATCTTGTCTGCAGATTTAAGGATGTTTTAGATAGATGTGGAAAACTGTCCTGATCGACTGACATAGAAACAGCATTCTTCTTTGAGGTAAATGCATGTTCTCCCTTGTCCTGCTGTCAGAAGATCCAAGGCTCTTTGATTTTGAAGTACTACACCTGCTAAGGAAGCCAGTTGTTCCTGGATTTGGGTCAGGGTAAAGGCTGTCTCCTTGATGGCCTTGGAAGTCTCTGAGTATAGCTTGATTTAATACTTTAGTTCTCTTGCCTCCTTTCTACAAAAAGTCACTCAAAGCAGGAATACACCAGCAAATTCAGAAAATATGAGCAAAAGTCTTTTTACTCCAGTCCCAGACATATTTTGTCTCTCATTTTTAGGGACAATCTGTCAGAAGATTGTTTTTACACTTGGGCACTGAAGCAGGATCTGAACATGAAGATGTGCATTAGTTAGCCTTTGAAAAACATGATTATGACCCAGTCTTTCTCACCAGACTTACTACAAAGTGGAGAAACAAGTCTGCAAATAATTTGCAAAAGGAACAAGTCACAACAGAGATGTAAATAAAGCAAATGCTAACATCTTTAAAAATATGAAAACAGAACTTTAAGTCATTCAGCTGAAACTGGCAAAGGCACTTTAAAGGAAGCAGAGTCACTAACAGTAATATTTGAGCTATGGTGAAGAATCTAAACTACCAATAAGTTTAACTGGAAAGCAAGTAAAGGGTTTTGTTTGCTGTTTGTGTTTTGCTTCTTTCCCTTTTTCTATATAGGCAGTTGTTGCCAGATCAAAGCTGTTTAACATTCCAGTGCTGGCTAATTAACTGAAATAAACTTTAAGGGATCTTGGATTTCCCCAAGGGATGGCTTCCATTCCATAAGGCTTCTATGAGTGAACAGAAGGAGAACATTTTTATAGGCTTTGCCTCAGGATACTTAAATGAAAATCACATTTCACCATGGTGATTGCATTTGCAACACAAAAAACAAAGGGAAAGAATGTGACAGGTTGCATGTGGAACAATCTTACTACCTATAATGTTTCTGTCCTCAAGGTAAATCTAACTAGTCATGCAAATTTCTCACTTCCTACTTGGAAATACAGACAGACAGACAGACAGACAGACACACACACACACACACACACACAAATTATATATACGTCTACATAAAACAACAGAAACAAAAAGAAAAATTTTTCAGCGAAAGGTCATTTAATCCTGATAATAGTGATAGTAGATGGGCTATTGAATCTGGGTATTTACTTCTCTGGAAGAGAACATATAGCAAGATACAAGTCTTACACAAGGCTGGCCCCAGGTACTGTAACAATGTCAGGGACTGGGGTGCTTTGGCATCCATAGCACACAATTTTAACTTAACACTTAAATTGCTTAAGTAGCTTAAGCTCCTCCTCCTCTTCTTCTTTGTTCAATTATGTATTTAGTACATGAATTTCAAAAGGATAATTTGTGTTAGAATTTAATGTATTAATTTGGAATAAAAGATTTAATTGATTGACTCTAGAGTCAGACTGCCTAGAGCAAGGATCCCCAAATCCCTATTAGAAACCAGGCAGCCAAGCAGGAGGTGAGCTGCAGGCCAGTGAATGAAGCTTAACTGTACTTGCAGCCACTCCGTAGCACTTGCATCACTGCCTCAGCTCCACCTCAGATCATCAGGTGTTAGATTCTCATAGGAGCACGGGTATCTGGTGCCAAAAAGGTTGGGGACTGCTGGCCTAGAGGATAGGTTGGCACACTTTTTCTGTAAAAGACCAGATTGTAAATATTTTAGACTTATATAATTTATTGTAAGTCTTTGTCATATACTACCTCCCTTTTGTCCATTGAAGAAATAAAAATTGATACTAAATAACTTAACAAATATCACATAGCTAAGCTATAATTGGCAAATTAAGACAAAAATATGTTTAACTTCAGAGGCATAGTTCTTTCTGTTATGATTATTTATTTCTTAAAAGAACTACAACTTAAGACAATTCAATTTTATTTCTTTACATATTTCTTATGGAAAATTTTATACATAACAAAAGCACAGAGAAGAATAAAATGAACTCTTATATATGCACTACCTAGGTTAAAAATAATCAGCTAATGGCCAGGCAATCTCTACTCTCTGCTTCCTACCCCTAATTGGCACATTATTTTTTTAAATATATAATTCTTATTCATGTAATGATCCATTAAAACTGTAAGTTCAAGAAAAAAGTAAAAATGTTTAAAATAATAAATCATCACAAGAATCCTCCCAAAATTATTTTTGCTATTCCCTATCAGGTTTTATATATCTGATATCATAATTTTTATTAGCAGTATGTTATATAAATTTCTTATTTATATAGACGTCATAATCTTTGTATATAATGACTATAATACATATATCATAATTAATGATTCTTCAATTATTAAATACTGCATTTTGTATTTGTTACAAGTCTTTAGTTTTATGTAAAATGTGCATCATATGCATATGTAGATGTCATTTGAATGCACAAAAGTTTTGTTTGTTTATTATTAAAACTGTTCATCTTTATTCCTTTTTTATCTTTTTCTCCCATCATTTCTATGCTTTGAGACAATCTCATATTCAATCATACAACTCATTGAAATTATATGTGAAAAAAATCCAGAAATTGGTTTCTGTTGTTAAAATAGTCAAATGAAATATAGAATTGTGAGGAAGAAATTAAGTAAATCACCAATAAAGATAAATTAATCTCTTGCTAACTTCAAGTCATTATATTAGATGCTTTGAAAATATAAATAAAAGAAACATTTTTCCTCATTATCTCATGAAATTTATAAAATCATGTAGGATCATTTCCTATTTCTCTTTCAATATTGTTGTGTCCAGAATAACCAGACCCAACTTGAGTGCTCTTAACCAGGAGACAGTTTATTAGCCGGCGGCTGTCCTTGCAAAGGAGCAGCACCGAAATGTCAAGATACAAGGTTTTTAAGCCCCAAATCCCATTCCTCATTCTGTCTTAAACACAAAGGTCCATCTTTCTCCTATTCACTACCTGTCAACCCACTGGTCAGGTGTGCAAGCGGGAAGTACAGAAGCAGAAAGCTTGTGTTAGAATGTTATGTTCCTATGGGTGATTGCCTATGTTCCCATGGACAATAGCCAGTGTTCCCATGGGCGATGGCCAAACAGTAATTTTCAGCTTATATATAATTGATTATTTTTCATGCCACGCAAGCAAGCAGGGTTACACAGGCTAAAATTGGCAGTTAGCGTATGAGCTCATTGTTACAAGTTTCATAATTAACAGAATGTGGTTAGGGGTTCCAGAAACTAGGCCTAAGTTATAGACTTCCTTTGTCCAGTTTCAGGTTTTAATTATTCTTTAACCCTTTCACATTTCAGCAGGCCATTACAAATATGATTACTTCTGGATTTTATTTAGTGACTAGACATGAAATTCATATGCATTTTGGTAAATAAAAATATCTTTGTAAATCAAATTAATTTTTTAAGAATTTCAGTGGCTATGATTGGAGTTTTATTGATTGGAGTTTGTAAGCTTGTCGTATGTCACTTCTTCCTATGCATTATTTCAGCAGTGCCATTAGATTCCACCAAATGTGTCTTGTCTTTAAATGTTAGGCTATGTTCTCTTAATCAGGAAACTGAGTAAACAAGAATATTGTTAGGTAGCTAGTCAGACATGAGCAACAAGGGGAACAAAGTAATAGGTGCCTAACCTAGAGACCGCCCAAAGAACACACTATTGGTAGTTACAGAATTCTTCTTGCATCTCCAGAGACAAAGGACAAGAGGGTCATAGTCTTAGCTGAACTAATTCAGCTATAGATGCCTGCACAGAAGGTACTACCTTAATTTGCCTATAATTTAAGGTTCATTGTAATACTATGTTTATGCCTGGAAGTTGATGAATCTAATTAGACTGAATTCTGGGTAGGCACATGTGCACTAGGCAAAAAGTTATATAGCAGCCAAGTGTCAATCAAAATGACCTGACTTGTCAATCATCTAAAACAACTTTATAACCACTCATCATGGCCCTAAATAAAATGCAGGCCTGACCCTCCACTGGTATTATAGCTCTCCATTTTCTCTGGCTGTAACCCATAATCTCCCATCCCCCAGGAGTATGTATCCTTATTTCCACGTGGTTAGCCAGTTGTAGGCTTGACCCGTCCTCTACCGTATAATGTGCTTTTAATAAACAAGTATTTTTCATATTCATTGAGTTGAAATTCATTTCCTCATCAGTAATAAGGACTTAGAGGTGTATGTGTGTGTTACTGGAACTTCAATCGCTGCAACGGTAATGGTTTTTCTAGAAATCTTCCACTCTTTAAGGTGGAAGATGATAGCTCCTAGTGGAATAAGTCATATTTCTCTCTACATTCTTGCAGCAATGAAGTTCACAGCAGGTTCACTTGTGGAGAGCCACTCTCTTAAGCAGATGGAGTTACAAATAAAAACTCATAGCTACACACACAAACACATATAAAAGGAGAAATAAGAGGAGTAAGATCATCCAAGAATATTAAAAGACTGCCAGAATAATTTCTTTAAAAGTCAAATCCATCAGAAACATGGTGGAGTAAGAGACATCTCCAGATCTCTCCCTTTGAAACAACAATAAGCGGAACATCTAAAACTTAACAAAAAACACCCAAACTTCACACCGGCATGTCTGAGTGTGGGAACTGCACATAAGAGCTACCACAGGTCAGCCCTCCGGGTGTCAGGCAGTGGACTGGGAGAAATAAAGAAACTGCCTCTTGCAGCCTCCAGAGCTCCCTATGTGAGGAAGAGGAGGGGAGAAGGAGCGGAGACTTCCCTGAACAGTCCTGCCTGGGAAAGCTGTGAGCTTCCCGCAGCAGGCAGCATTGCCCAGACATCAGGGCAGAAAACAGAAAAATGGGAACAGCAGAGAAACAATAGTTAATTTTTCCAGCCATGGTTGCAAAACTGAGCCTCAGCTGGAGTCCCCAACCTTCAAACCCCAACCCAGAAGGCCACTGCCCCCAAACCCTCTGAGACAGGAGAATCTGAGCAAACACTACCAAAACTGTCACTAACACTGACAGGAACTGAGACTGAAGGTAGTGAATATGACTAAACATCTATAAGAAAAAAAAAAAAAAGACATTATTAAGACTTTATATAAAGCAGAGATTCAAGAGGCTTAGATGCCACTTACCAGAAACCAAAAGAAAAACACCTTTGCAACAGGCTGAGTACCATTATAGAGTAAATCTTCCTTCTAGGAAAAAAAAAATCAGAATACACTTCCATTAATGACCAGGCAGAGAAATAGTCCATTAAACACCATGAACAACCAAAGTGACAAGGCATCTCAGACAGAAAGAGAAGAATCTCCAAACAATAAGCTTACAGACATAGAAATATGTGACTTAAATGACAGAGAATTCAAGATAATACGTCTGAAAAAACTCAGTGAGACCTGAAACGAACCATCAACAATTTCAGGAATTGAAAAAACGACTAGATGAGCAGGATGAGTTCTTCAGCAAGGAGATTGAAACCATCAAAAAGAACCGATATTCTTTATCTCCTGGAGATAAAGAATACATTGCAAGAGCTGAAAAATGAAATAACAAGCTTGGGAAATAGAGTCGACCAAATGGAGAAAAGGAACAGTGATTTCAAAGACAGAAATCTAGAATCAGAAAAGAGAAACCAAAGAAAGAAAAATAATGAAAAAGAAATATAAGAACTAGCTGATACCATAGGAGAGTGAAAATAATGGGCATTTTTGAAGGGAAGGAAAAAGAGCAGGGATTAGAAAGCATTTTCAGACAAATAGTTGACAAGAATGTTCCAAATCTAAGGAATGAGCTGGAGCTTGGAATTCAAGAAGTCAACGGAAAACTCAATTATCTCAACCCAAAAAGGCCTTCACCAAGACACATTGTATTAAGGTTGTCAAAAATCAATGACAAAGACAGAATTCTCAGGGCAGCCAGGGAAAAGAAGACAGTAAACTATAAAAGAAAATCCCTTAGATTATCGACAGACTTCTCAGCACAAAACTTACATCCAGAAAGGAGTGGAATCAAATATCCAAATATTCAAACTATTAAATGAAAGAAACTACCAGATAAGGATAATGTATCCAGCTAAGCTCTCCTTTAGATATGAAGGAGAAATAAAGACCTTTCCAGACATTCAAAAATTGACAGAATTCTCCACTGCAAGGCCTGCATTACAGGAAATACTAAAATGACAAAAACATACATAATTAGGAGTAAGGTGACCAGCAGGCTGATAGAAGCAGAGGAGTGCAACTCTTACTAGGAATAAGGCATAATAATCTTAAAAATAAGAAGAGATTTGCTATAGCAAGATAGTAGTGAACGTTCAGCATACATAGGGAAAATTGAGATAGCAGTGAGTGAAAAAGGGATTCTAAGATCCAAATTCGCAAAGGGGAATGGAAATAAGGCATGCACAGAAGAAAAGGGATGACTGTATATACATATAACTCTCCTTTACATGTCCGTAATGGTAACCATACACCAAAGATTCAGAACCGAAGTATATAACATAAAACGAGAAGAGCCAGAGGCAAACCCCACAAAGCCAACCAAGTAAAGAAAACAGAAACACGAAGACAAGGAAGCAATGGAAACACCGAGCTATCAGAAAGCAAAAGACAAAACGGCTATAAGAAGACTTCATATTTTAATAATCGCCCTAAATGTAAATGGACTAAACTCACCAATAAAAAGGCACGGAATTGCAGATTGTATCAAAAACCAAAACCCAACCATATGCTGCCTCTAGGAGACACATCTCAGCTCCAAAGACAAATATAGACTCAAAGTGAGAGAGTGGAAAATAATATTTCAAGCAAATGGCATTCAGAAAAAAGCAGGAGTAGTAGTACTAACATTGGATGAAATAGACTTCAAAATCAAAAAGGTAAAGAAATATATGAGGGACACTTCATAATGATAAAGAGAATCATGCACCAAGACATAACAATTATTAATCTCTATATTCCCAATCAGGGGACCCCGAAATATGTAAAGCAATTACTAACAGAACTAAAGGGAAAAATAGACCAAAGCACTATTGTAGTAGAGGACCTAAATACCCCACTGTCAGATATGGACAGATCATCCAAACAGAAAATCAATAAGGAAATAACGTCTTTAAATGACACTTAGACCAACTGGACATAATTGAGCCGTCCATCCCAAAACAGCTGCTTATATATTTTTCTCTAGTGCACACAGAACATTCTCAAGAATCAACAACATACTGGAACACAGAGATAACTTCAACAAATATAAGAGGGTTGAAATCATACCAACCATATTCTCTGATCATAATGCTTTGAAACTAAAGATCATCTGTAAAAAGGAAAGCGGAAGAACCACAGATACATGGAGATTAAACAACATGCTACTGAAGAATAATTAAGTCAGAGAAAAAAACAAAATGAGAGATCGAGAAATACATAGAAATGTATGCTAATGATAGTACAACATATCAAAACTTTTGGGACAAGGCAAAAGCGATCATAAGAGGAAAGTTCATATCATTACAGGCCTACCTCTAAAAACAAGAATGAGCCCAAATAAACAACCTAATGCTACATCTTAAAAAACTAGAAAAGAAAGAACAAATGAAACCTAAAGTCAGCAAAAGCAGAGAAATAATCAAAATTAGAGCAGAAATAAATGAAATTAAAAAAAAAGAAAAAAGAAATGCAATGAAGAGCTGGTTCTTTGAGAAGTTTAATAAAATTGACAAACCCCTGGCCAGAATCACTAAACAAAAAAGAAAAGAAAAAAGACACAAATAAACAAAATCAGGAATAAAGAGGGGAAATTATGACTGACATCACAGAAACACAAAGGATCATACAAGAATACTGTGAAAAAGTACATAACACCAAATTTAATTATCTAGAAGAAATGGGCCAGTACTTAGAAAAATACTACTTTTCTAGATTGAACCAAGAACTGGAAAATCTAAATAGACCGATTGGCAGTATGGAAATTGAACCGATCATCAAAAACAAACCAAAAAGTAAAAGTCCAGGACCAGATGGCTTCACCAGTGAATTTTACCAAACATTCAAAGAAGATTTAATATCTATACTTTTCAAACTCTTCCAAAAAATCAAAGAGAAGGCAATACTTTCCAACTCATTTTATGAGGCCAATATCACCCTCATACCAAAACCTGGTAACGATAACACACAAAAAAGAAAACTTCAGACCAATATCTCTCATGAACACAGATGCAAAAATTCTAAATAAAATACTAATGAAGTGAATACACCAACATATTAAAAAGATTATACACCACTATCAAGTGGGCTTCATCTCAGAGGCACAAGGATGGTTCAACATATGCGAATCAATTAATGTGATACAACATATAAACAAATTAAAAATACGAATCATATGATCATATCAATATATGCAGAAAAAGCCTTCGACAAGATATAGCACATATTTATGATCAAAACATTTCACAAAATTGGAATAGAAGGAAAATACCTTATTATAATTAAGCCCGTATATGACAAGGCCCCAGCTAACACTATACTTAATGGTAAAAAACTAAAAACCTTCCTTCTAAAATCAGGAAGAAGGCAAGGCTGTCTACTATTGCACTGTTATTCAATATAACATTGGAGGTCCTAATAAGTGCAATCAGACAAGAGAAAGATATAAAAGGCATCCAAATAGGAAACGAAGAAGTCAAACTGTCACTATTCGTGGATGATATGATTCTCTATATAGAAAAACTTAAAGACTCCACAAGAGCACTACTAGAAACAATAAGCAATACAGTAAAGTTTCTGGATAAAAAATCAACGTTCAAAAATCCATAGTGTTCCTATAATCTAATAATGAGGTGTCAGAAAAAGTGGAAAAAATAATTTCTTTTGCAATTGCAACAAAAAGAATAAAATATCTCGGAATAAATCTAACAAAACATGTAAAGTATCTATATGATAAAAACTACAAGACCCTGTTAAAAGAAATTGAAGAAGATACAAAGAAATGGAAAGATATTTCGTGTTCTTGGATTAGAAGAATCAACATAGTTAAAATGACCATATTACCTGAAGCATCATACAGATTTAATGCAATTCCCATCAAAATCTGATCAGCCTTTTTTAAAGAAATGGATTTGTATGGAAGCACAAAAGACCCCAAGATGCAAAAGCCATCCTGAGAAAAAAGAATGAGCCTGGAGGCATCACTCAGTTGCCCAACTTCAACAGATACTACAAAGTGACAGTAATCAAAACAGCATGATATTGGCAGCAATACAGACACACAGACCAGTGGAACAGAATCAAGAGTTCAGAAGTAACCCATATTTATATGGACAAATAATTTTTGACAAAAAAGTCAAAAACATACAGTGGAGAAAGGAAAGCCTCTTCAATGAATGGTGCTGGGAATATTGGAAAGCCACCTGCAAAAGAATGAAACTAGACTGTTGTCTATCACAACACACCAAAATTAACTCAAAATGGATTAAGGATTGAATATAAGGCCTGAAATAGTAAAATACATAGAAGAAAACATAGAAACTAAACTCAAGGACATTGGACTTAAAGAAGATTTCATGAATTTAACCTCAGAGGCAAGGAAAATAAAAGCTATAATAAATGAATAGGACTACATCAAACTAAAAAGCTTCTGCTCAGCAAAAGAAACCATCAATAAGGTAAAGAGAGCAACCATCTGAATGAGAAAATATATTTGCAAGCAATGCTTCCGGAAAGGGCCTAATATCCAAAATATACAAAGAACTCATATGGCTCAATAACAACAAAAAGCCAATTATCCAATCAAAATATGGGCAGAGGCTCTGAACAGACACTTCTCCCTAGAGGACATACCAATGGCCAACAAATATATGTAAAGATGCTCAACATTACTAGCTATTAGGGAAATGCAAATCAAAAACATAATGAGATACCATCTCGCACCTGTTAGAATAGTTAGAATCAACAGGACAAGTAATAACAAATGCTGGGGAAGATGCGGAAGATCCCTCATACACTGCTGGTGGGACTGAAAATTGGTACAGCCACCATGGAAAACAGTATGGAGGTTCCTCAAAAAACTAAGAATTGATCTACCATATGATCCAGCAATCCCTCTACTGGGTGTTTATCCCAAAGACTTGAAAACCCATACCCCAAGATACTTGCACACCAATGTTCATAAGAACATTATTCACAGTGGCCAGGACATAGAAGCGACCAAAGTGCCCTATGATAGATGATTGGCTAAAGAAGCTGTGGTACATATATACAATGGAATATTACTCAGCCACAATAAGAGATGAAATACTGCCATTTGTGACAACATGGATGGACCTCGAGATAATCATACTAAGGGAAATAAGCCAGATAGATGTGTCTGTGAGATGTGTATATGTAAGATATAAACCTAAAAGTAATAAATGAACAGGACTTACAAACAGAGACTTATGGACATGGACAATGGACTAGTTGTTACCAGAAGGGAGGAGGGAGAAGGAAAGGAGGAGGTAGATGAGGGAAAAAAATTTAAATAATTTCTTCAATTAAAATTATCAATTAATTAATAATTAAAAAATAATCAGCAATAAAAAGCATTTAAAAATAAATAAAAACTAAAATAAATAAATTAATTAAATTAATGAATGCATGAATGAATGAATAAAAATTAAAGTCAATCCCAGGGGGCACAGATCAACATCTTACAAAAAGCTTTAGCATTGGGTGGACCCTGAGGAACTTTCTTCTCTTCCCACAATGATATTTCATTCTCACATGCTCCACTGTTGGGCCAGCCACACACTCTATATACCTTAGCTTCTTCTTTAAAAGTGCTAATAATCTGCAGGATATATTCTCTTCAAGGATAAAAGCCCCTACCTTCTAGGAGATTAGACTCTCTTTTGTTTTCATGCAATAATCCTGAAGACTAAAGAAAGGAAATTCCTATATATTCAAGACCAGAGATCTTGGCTATATTTTCCTTCCAGGTAGTTACGGGGATCTTACACTGAGACTAAAGTGTTCTGGAGTGCTGTCCTGACATTTTTTTAACAAAAGTGTTGGTGGGGATGGTGAGAGAGAACTAAGATGGTACACATACAAATCTATTTTTACAAAGTGAATGGAGAAGCTTATTAGGTACATCTGTTTGTTTCAAGATATAGACATTTGCCAGCCAAAAGAAGCATATATTTCCACACCCTGTACCCTCCTTAAATCTCTATCCCACCACCAAGAGCTCAGCTAAAAAGATAAAGCCCAACTAAAGAATTCTTTGGAAGTGATGAGACACAAGAACATCTATACAGGTTCTGGCATGCTATCCCCA
The DNA here is from genome assembly GCF_902729225.1 of Pteropus medius. Classification (NCBI taxonomy): domain Eukaryota; kingdom Metazoa; phylum Chordata; class Mammalia; order Chiroptera; family Pteropodidae; genus Pteropus; species Pteropus medius. The sequence goes on along the minus strand of NW_024344434.1, from coordinate 3,242,338 downwards.
AATGCCGACTCCTTTTTTTTAGAGCCATAACTTGTCCAACATTTTTAGAGCTATAACTTGACTAATTATTCCTATTCTCTTTTCCAAAGATTTTATTTTTTGAAGAGGTACAGGAAGAAATTCATTTACCTATTAACAAAGAAAACAATCACAGCCAAATATCCCTTTCCACGTGTGCATATCACAGAATCATTGTAAGAGAACAACTGTCTTTTCTTCAGACATTTATCTACAAACTCCCCAATCTCTTTTCTATCCTGTGAAGATGTCTGCTTCATCACTTGCTATTCCTCATATGGTCCTTAAGCTCATGGTAAGATTTTTTAAATTATTTTCTTTTAGAGTAAAAACCACTGTACTCAAACTATATGGAAGGGTACACCAGGGTGAGAAAAGTTCTATGTAGTCACAGCTCTAAAGGCAAGGGTTGCTTTATCTTTCACAAGTTTAATGAAAGAACACTTTCACCCCTCTAACATAGGCAAAAGCAGATTCCTGAAGCTTCCAAATCTGCCATCTTAGAGATTTAGCTTGAGAGCTCATTTTTCCCAAAAGGGAAAAAATATCCTAATCATCCTCTATAATTCACAATTAGCTCAACGCAAGATTTTTTTTGTGAAATCAGAGTGATAAAAATAAAACCAAGATCAAGGGAGTATGGAAGGGCATTATTAGCAAACAACAACATACATGAAGACATAGGTCACAAATACAGGTCTCTACCACTTTCTGGGAATGGCATGCTACAGAAAGTTCTTGTCAGCACAGCTATTTCCTACACATCGGTAAGGTATGTTCTTCTTCTGCATCTCCAAACTGCATCAGCTACATTCATCCAACCAGGGCAGCTCAAAATTCTGTGGAGTTAATTTGGGTAATGGTCATCCAGATGCTACAATAGGAAAGAAGAGAGTGATCATCAAACTCTCAACATCATCTGGCTCAGGAAAAAATGAGGTAACCTCAGGCTCAAATTCCTGAATTCCTTTCTTTAGGGCCATGATGGGTGATTACAAAGGTGTTCTTAGGTGATTGACAAGTTAGGCCATTCTAATTGACATTTGGCTGCTATATAACTTTTTGCTTAGTGTGCATGTGCTTACCCAGAATTCGGCATGTTATAATTAGATTCATGAACTTCTAGGAAAAACATAGTATTAAATTTTAGGCAAATTAGAGTAGCACCTTCTGTGCAGGCGTCTATAGCTAGATTAAGCCAGCTAAGACTATGACTCTCTTGTCCTTTGTCTGTGGGAATGCAAGAGAGATTCTCTAACTATCAATAAGGAGTTCTTTGGGTGGTCTCTAGGCTGGGCCCCTATTCCTTTGTTCCTCTATCGCTCATGTCTGACTAGCTACCTAACAATACGACACAACTTAATAAATGGATTTTTTGCTATCAAAATATGTCCTTATTCAAATAGCAAGCAGAATTGCCTAATTATTTAGTATTCACTAAAATTGACAATTATTGTTTATTTTTAGTAATTTGATAATTTTTTTAGGTAACTTCTAATTTTTTATCTTCTAAAAAACAAAGCAAAACATGAGATGAAGATAATATGAGGCTATATTTTATACAGTTCTCTTTCACTATACCCCAAGCTCATGGTAAGATTTTTTAAATTATTTTACTTTACTTATTAATTTACTGTTAATCTTATATATGAATAAAAAAAGTCTGCATTGTTTACTTAAACTTATCTATTAACTGCTTTAGAAAGCCATCAGGAAATTTTAAGGTTTAAAGGGTAAAGTCATTTTCTTCTCTGAACATTTCAATCTATATAATATCAAAATCAACTTAAGCAGAGTGATATCAAATAAGTTTATCACAGATGAATGGCATAGAAAACTCAGCAATGTGCTTTTTAGAATATTAATTGCTCCAGCTAGTCTACCATATCATGCCCAGCTCTTAATTCACTCCTTAGAAACTAGCTTGAAGCACATGAGCTACTAGCAAATGATCTGGTTCATTATGCCTACATGAGGAGTGATATATGGTGATGTTTCAAGAATTCTCTTACTTTCAGGCATGCTATATAATTGTTCAACAATTGGTAGTCCTATTCCAGAGTTCACTATAAATGTTTTTTTGTCCTGAGACATAGATAACTTGAAATAATTTTTCTCTATAAGAAAAGGACAGTAATTTTTTACTGTACTGTTTGATGATATGTATCTATAGATCAACAGAGAAAAGTAAACATCTGTCCCATTACCAAACATATGTCAAAATACAAAAGTACCATTTAACTCTTAAATGTGCGTTTTTGATCAGAATCTATTTTCAGAATTTTTTTCCCAATGCAGAAATGTCACGAGGGAAGGAGATGGTGTCATATATTTAGAAAATTGTGACTAATGGTCCAAATCAAGATACATACTAGTAGACTGCAGCAAGGGTGCCAAAAGTCAGTCTCTCTGTACATTTTTTAAAGCACAGATCTCTCAATCTATGTGTGAATCTATACTGGTTATATCATTAATGTTACAAATTTTAATCAATAATGTCATAATGGCATCTAACCTTCTCCCAGTTTTCTAATCTCCTTAATCTCCATTTAAATTAGCTAATTTTCTTTTAGAGGTGGAATCTCTGAATTTCAACCACAGAAGGCTATCAAGCACAATAAAAAAAATAATTTTGAAATTAGATCTTGAGTCTTACTGAGTTTCAATTTTCTCACTCATAAAAAATGAGAATAATGATAGCAATCTCTTATTTGCATGCTAGGATTGAATGTGAGAACACATGTGAAGTGATCCCTTGTACTACTTGATACAGAGAGGAGGCTAATGTTGGTAGCTAATATTTTTATCATTAAATTATAATCATTATCACCTGTGGTGGGAATATATCAAATTTACTTCTTTGATAAGTCTTTGAATGTCATAAATATTTTGACTATTTTTAGAAAGTTTAGTAGGAAGTTAAATTTTTAACTGGTTTGCTATTAATAATTGATGGACTCTAGGCAACGGTGGGCTGGTACACTTGTTCTCCAAAAAAGGAAAGTGATTTTATTTGTAGTTTTTACAGATTTCTGTGTTCTAAACACTCCCACCATGGCCAGTTTTATCTCACTGAATATGAAATTTGGAGGACATGTGTAGGTGAGTCTCATTGACTGAAGCATCCTGGCCCTAGCACACTCTTGTTCTAGGTCAGTTAAATGGTAGACAATTATTGGGATGCCTAATTCAATAAATAAAAAAAGTCAGCAAATAACCAACTCATCAAATAACAGATACATCAAATAACTAATTTACAAGATGACAAATATGTCAAAAGCCAATTTTCCAGAAGCTAAGTTGAAAAAAAGTGCCATATGATCAATTCCCAAGTGACCTTACTTACAAAATGTATCTTAAAGAGAAACTAGGACATTGTGTTTTCAGAGGCAGGAAAATGCAGGGGCAGGAAAAAAAAAAGCTTAAAAATATAATAAAAAATAGGCATTCGCACATCTGGAAAAATTCATCTGAATATAAAATGTGCTAGCTGGAATATGCAACACGCATGATACTGACATTAAACCCAACTAGACTAAAAACTATATAGCTAAAATACTGAGAGGCAATATATATAATTAAACTTTGAAAAAAAATCCTAATCAATTTGGTAATCTATTCATTTGCTATTTGCTGTTTTAATCAAGTCAAATCGATTTTTCAGTGAATTCGCTTTACTTGGATTTATTCTTATTATTTTTACCTGAATATCTTGAAACACAGAAACTATTAGTAACAGCACATTTAGTCACCGAGGACTTAGTATGAACTTTCAGCTATGTTTAAAAGCCTATTGTCAAATAATTTGGATGTCTAATTATTTTAAGTGCAACTTTTCACATTAGGGATAGGAGAGATAGAAAAATACAGAACCTAAATTCTCTGGTTCTTCAGTTGCACTTAGAACCATCTAGTCATGATTTAACTTGTATAACTCACTATGAAAAAAATTATACTCAGTTTGTCTTTGTCATGTCTCTTTCCTTTAGCTCCCTTTTCAGTGGCCATTTGTAGCTTTTTTATAATGAAGGTATATGCATTTGTCTACTTGCAAGCTTACACACATCCCTCTGCTCAATGCCCATATACTCCACTTTTTCTTCAGCTTACTTAGTCTCAGAAAATGAAACTTCAGGAAATATCTTAGAAGTATACATACTGAGATTTAAAAGAAACTGTGCATGTTATTTAAATTTATATTGGATTTAATAAGTGGTGAAATTAAGTTCTGAAGAAATGAAATGATTTATTAAAATTCACAGGGAAGTAAATTTATTCATTTAAATTTTACTTGAGATAAAATATTCATGGTCCTAATTTTTTTGTAGTTCCTCTTATCAAAATATGAACTCTGTTTCTTTATCCCCTTGAATCTGGCCTAGTCTTGTGACTTCTTTTGACCAAAGAATATGGCAGAAATTGTATTGTGTGAGTTCCAGAGACTAGGCCTCACAGGTCTTTCAGCTTCTGCCTTTTTCTTTGTACAATGTTGTCCTAAGCCCACAAAGTAAGAGAGGCTCTTTAGCCTACTGAAGGATGAGAGGCCACATGAAAGAGAACCAGGGCCAACACCAAATACCCAATATATAAATGGAACCATCTTAGACATTCCAGACCAGCCTACCATCAAGATGAATGAAGCAGCATGGAATGAGCCTAGGTGAAGGAGTAATGTAACTATCAACTAACTTACAAAATTATGAAAATTAATAAATTATTGTTTTAAGTCACTAAATTTTGAGGTGCTGTGTTACATAGCAGTTAAATGATTTTCCAAAATAAAGGGCATTTCAGACATCCTACAAAAATATACACACTACAAGTTTTAAAAAGCAAAAAAAAAAAATAATTTAGAATAACAAGGTGAAGAAAAAATAAAGGTAGTAAAAATATGAGTATAGGTAGAGAAAAATATAGATTCATATCTGGGCATATAGTTTATAGTCTCCTAAAGAGAAGCATATGAAATATTTAAGAGAAGTCAGCGAGACCTGAGTGATGTCATTCCATGAAGAGGAAACACTATCACCTCATGAGTGTTGGAAAACAATTCTTCACGGGGCTCTCATGTGTCTGCGTATTTTATAAGAAGGGACATTGATTGCCTGCCTTCTGGACTATCTTCGTGAGAATGTTTACATAGTGAAGAGCTTTGGAAGATAGAGACGATATCCTTTTAGAGGAGCAAAGGAAAGCATGTTTATTATGAATATAAAATATTCAGTTTCCTTAAACTCAGGCTTCTCTTCCTGTAACACACGTATCGTGTGCAGGAATCATCCGCTCCTCTTTACAGAGCCCTGAAGGGACTGAGGCAAGGGGAATCAGTGCCAAATGTGTTGATGCTTGTGTGATTGCTGTTCTGTGAGTAATAAAGTCATTTGTCTTTGACTCAGGAGTCTCGTGTTGTCTTTAAGCATTCATAAAACTTCAGCACAGTCCAGCTTGTTAGATTGAAATAAAAAAAAAAAATTAAAGAAAACCCCTCAACTCTTTCATAGTTTTAACAATGAAGCCTTCAAAAACATATTTACAACAAACACCAGAGTAAAGTTGTCTGTCTTAAGAAGTGTCTGTGTCATCCATTATTAAGACAAAGAAAAGAACTCAAAGCACTGAACCCCAAAGTCAGTATTCCTTTTTTATTATACATAGTATGAAATGTTATGATAAATCCTCAAGAAAGTGTTAATAAATGGTAATAGTTTAATTTATTATTTCTTTTATGCTTTATAATTTTAAGTAAGAGAAAATATCATAATCCAAATAATAAACCATCCATGGGTAACTGCAGGATTAATTGAATAAGAAAAATATTTTGTAGTAAAAATTTCTAACTTACCCCAATTCATATGATTAAACCAGCTGTTTATTTAAGCTGCAATCTCATATAAAGTTAAGAGCAAGGCTTTTAAATTAGGGAGACCTAGGTCCAATTGTGACTGTAGACCTAACTTGTGCAACTTTGAGAAGTGATACCATTTTATTAGTTTCAGTTTCCTCACCTGTAAAAAGGTATTAAATTGTTAAATATAATGACACAAATCTGACTGTATTATTTTGAGGATTAAAAAGTTTATGATTTATTTCTACACATTCAAATAACTCAATAAATAATAGCTTCCATTATTATTTCACAAATAGATATTGCTGTTCTTTTTCCTAAAAATTTATAGAGGCCTATGGTTTCTTGTTCATCGCAACTGTTATCAAAAAGGAGAACACAGTACATGACTGTGGAGTCACAAAGTACCTTCATAATTAAAAACAAGCTCCAAGAGGATATGAATCATGCTCTACATCTAGGCTTTAAGATAATGCCTAGCACACAGAAGAGAATCAGTAAATATTTACTAAATAAATTAATTAGTAGATAAATGGGCCCGAATACTTTTGTTATTAAGTCCAGAAGTCCTGAGAGCAAAAACAGGAGATGGATTCAAATACATCTATGATGAATATCACCGAATCTGTGCCCCTTATGTCTGCCATGATGGCATAAGGATGTATTGAGGTGCAAGAAAGCTTCAGTTACCTCTAAGACACAGTACCTGCAGAAAAATGGTGCAGACATGGACTGCAATGGGGAATGCTGCAGCACAATCATAAGAAGGACCTTTCTGTAATTTATAATTGCCGAAGGTCTGGCTTACTCATCTTTAGTAATGGGCTGGAGGTAACAGAGGAAGTAGACTTCAGATATCTCTTAGGTATACCTGAAACAGTATATCAGGAAGTAATAACTTAGAAATTAAAATTTTATTTTTTACAAATGGGATAAAAAGCATTCTTTTTTATTTTTAAAGCAACATAACCTTATTTGTGGGGGTGAGGAGGAAAAAAAGAAAGAAAAAGCCCCCAAATTAAGAAAAAAATTAGAAGAAAATAAGTTATAAACTCCACCATCCTGAGATTAAAGTTCATGAAAATTATTGAATTGTAAATCTAAGAATGCTTTATAACATAAATAGGTCACAGGGATGTAATGTACAGCATAGGGAATATAGTCAATATCGCAATAACAGTGTATGGGGACAGATGATTACTAGACTTCTCATGGTGATGACTTCGTAAGGTATACAAATGTCAGATCACTACATTGTACACCTGAAACTAATATAATGTTGTATGTCAACTATACTTTAATTAAAAAGAGCTTTACATCCTAGAAAGAAAAAAAAAAACAATAAAGCTAAAAATGCTTATCTACTCCAAATCCTTTTTTTTACATATGAAAAAACAGAGGCCCAGAGAAGCTGTTACTTTCACAAAGTCACATTCCACTTCACTGGTCCATGTATTGGTGACTGAAAAAAAGAACTGAAAGAAGAGATTCTACCTACCAGAAATACATCACCAGCTACTGCTTGTCTCTCCTTCCTGTCTGCTAATTAGTTAGCATTGATCCAAAACTCTTTAGGCCAAAAACATTTTCCAAAGCTGACAGTTCCACTGATTTTGACTTTTAAATATCAAAGTTAAAAATAACCTTTATAGAAACATCACACGAGAGCAACAAAACTCTCCACATTTGGCACTTTTCAGGGAAATAAGCTTCTCTTCTTTGAAGAATTCTAGCTCTTTGCTGTAACAGACATGGCATGCCAGATTAAATGTATCATAATGAATAGCAATAGATAAATAAATAAATAAACCCCAAACCTGGAAATATTTTTCCCCTTATGAAATATAAAAAATTAGAATTGAGAAGTCCTTTAGTGTATTTAATTTGGATCCAGTCTTCAGATTTGGAAAGCACACTATTTGAAATCTTACTGCCTTAGCTCTCAGATGATTCATAGGGGTTTGTTGACTAGGTGTCTGGCAAATACTCCAGACCATTGCTACTGGCATGCATGTCTAACAGATGTTAAAAATGAAACACTGACAGTTTTTACAGTATAATTAAATCCCTCCTTATTTCTCAAGTGCTATTTAAATTAATTTTAATCAAGAGTAATAATCACCCATAATTGCTGCATAGTGGCATTTACGTTCTATGTAAGGCATTATCTATTGTGCTTTAGGAAGAAGTCTTGCAATAAGAAAGTCACTTGCTAAAGTAGTTTTAATACTTCCAAAACATTTAGAAGCAATGAACATTCTCAAGGAAGATAAATATTCAGATTGTCCCATAAAATGTTAAAAAGGTCATGGGGCCAATGCTTCAATATACTATGTCCAGTGTCCTGCCTTTATAACTAAAATAGGAGAATATTTTTTTCTTAGAAAGATTAGGTTTTGAATGCACATACTAGAAAGTGATGATTTTTATCCACTAAGGCTGATAAAAGCAACTGAATAGATGATCCAAGATATTGACCTCTGTCTTCATCTGTTAATGTGGCTATAACAAAATATGTTTATAAAAAACACAAATTTATTTCTCACAGTTTTGGAGTTTGTAAGTCCAAAATTAGGGTGCCCATATTGTCAGGTTCTGTGTCTGGCGATGTTCTGTTTCCTGGCTCATAAATGGTCATCTTCTCGCTGTGTCCTCACGTGACAGAAGACAGAGGGAGTTCTCTCAAGTCTCTTATAAGGGCACTAATCTCACTTTTAATACCATTACCTAGGACATTAAGTTTTCAAGATGTGAATTTGGGGGGAATAAATATTCAAGTTTAACTTGCAAATATTTATTTCATCAACTTGGTTATAAGTGTGGCTCAAATAGACATAATGCTTAGGATAAAATGGAATTATATATTTCAAGGAGGAAGTAACATAGGGGATGAGCTGGTCTGATTTTCAAATTTCACAAATAAGGAAGATAGAATCCAAGTGATGGCTGTGATTTACCCAAGTATCCATGACTAATGAGTTGAAGAACCAGAATCAGAATCCTGGTGTCATAATTCCAAGTCCAATAGCTTTTACATCTAACTACATTGTCTTCTCATTAATGATGTTTTGATAAAACAATAACAGAAAACAAAAAACAGTCTTATGAATACTTTAAAATAATAGTTCATACTTTCTGTGTAAAACTTGCTTAATTACTACTTCATTTTAAGTAGAGATATTATCCATCTCCCTCTAAACTTGTTCTCTATCTGGCTCACAGCTTTTTGGAGTTAGCACAGAGACAAGCATACTGGTCATTGTTTGAAATGAATCAATGCATATTAAATTAAATTAAGCCTACTTCTGTGATATAATTTATTTTGACATACTCACATGAAAGCTGTTGCACTTGAGATTGTTGTTATATATTGTTTGACTATAACTATGTTTTATATAGTAAGTTGTGGTAGTCTTGTTAGCTTTCTGTTGGTTGACTAAAATGGAACACCATTTAAGACAAATGCTGACAGTACTAAAAAATGTCACATGAGTCACTTTAGAGGACATCAAACTCTCTTGTAATCAAGCCCAAAATGGTGATTGGGCAAGAAGTACCAAAGGTTTGAATCCAATGTTCAGAGATGTGGAATTTAGAACCCCTTGTTAAGAACAAAATCCCTATTACATGCCTGTGAATACTAGAGTGGTGAGCCTAAACACAGAATGTCTGGCACTTGGAGAGAGGCACAATGCCAATATCCAAAAACTGCAACAGGTAACCTTCTTGGTCAAAAGTGATATATAGACCAGGTTCATTTCAAACAGATATGTTCTATATCCGAATTTCTCCCTGAGAACAGATTAGAGTGCTTAATTGTGGAAGAAACATTGAAAAGTAGGTATGTAGGAAAATTTGGTATTGCATTATTATTTGAGTAGGCAAAAACAAAATTGGGAGCTAGGTAAAAACTGGGCAAAACTTTGAACAATTCAACAGAAGAAAGTTAGAACTATTTTTTAGGCCAAAATATATTGTTTTTGAATTTGGCCTAGATGTGAGAATGTCAACCCTTTGAAGAAAATATTGGAGCATTTAGTAACTCTTTGTGATTTATTATTGGGAATTATAATAATAAAATAAGAACTACTTTTATTAATACTATAAAAACATAATATGAGAAAAAAATTATGACATCAGACAGGGAAAAATATATTAATTAGTACCATTTTATAAGGAAATGAAATTTCCAAATAACTATTCTGTTGAATATTCAACAGAATAGTTATTTGGAAAGGTAATTTGTTATTAAGGAGAATTAAAGATATCAAGTTTAATTAAGAGAAATAAATAGAGTTGCTTTAGTAAATTTAGTAGAAAACATACCAGTCCACTGGAAGTAAAAAATAAAAAATAAAAATTTAAAAACATTAAATCTCACACATACACACACAGAGGATGCAAAAATGTCTACTTCCTTATGACTTCCAATTGAGATGACTAAAGTACACAGTAGCTGTTGAACCAAATAGAGTTACTATCTCAGCTAAAATTGCACTGCATCACTATATTCCTAATTGTACAATCAACTAACAACCCAGATTATGATAATAACGTTATACAGATAAAATTCTGTATCAATAGATACAGAAAAGAAGAAAAAAAGAAGTAGACATGCAAATGCTGTAGCTAGCTTTTTCTTGGGGCGATTTGGGAAGGAATTTCAAAAGGGTAGGACCACACACACAAAAAATAATAATGAATAACAGGAATTTTATGTAAAAAGAAATTATTTAGTTAATTCTGTTTGTTGAAGGCAATACTAGATTTTTTTCTTTTATTTCACTAAGTCATTTTTCAAACTTACGTGATTAATAATTCATGTATTTGTATAACCATGTAGACTCACCCATATTCCTCTTTTGTAGTGTCATTCAGAAAAAAAACTCCAGGACTGCAAAGTAGAGGAAGCTCTCTTTCTGAGTGACCTGTACAGCTGTCTTGAGATTTTTAATTTCAAGCCATTGAAATAGCCCATGACTTTGACTACTCTTCCTGTCCTTATTTTTACGATGGAAGGTTTGCACCCGCTTAGAAGTATGAGAGTAGAATAAGGAGTAAATCCTAAAATTTTAATATACTGAGACAATGATTATATTGTGAAAGACCTGAAATCAATAAAGATATCTGACTTGATAGTGAGATTTGCTAGATATGAAAAAATTTAAATAATAAAGAATTGTTGATGTCATAACAAAAATATGAGAAAACTATTTAGAAATTTTTGCACATTCACTATATTAGTTTTGTTTTGCTATATTGCAAATTATCTGGAAATTTATTGATATAAAACAACAAATATTTATTATCTTATAGTTTCTACAGACCAGGAATCTGAGCATGGTTCAGGTGTGTGCTGTTGGCTCAAGGTTTCTCATGAGGTCACAATCGGGTTTTTGAAGACTTAACTGGATTTGTGGGAGGAATAGCTTCTAAACATACTCACATGATTGATGATTGGCCTCAATTTTTCACTGCATGGATCTCTTCATAGAGCTGCCTCTCAATACTGCAGTGTTTTTTTTTTGTTTTTTTTTTATGAGAACCATGAGGGGGAAAGAATTGAACATGGGAACCATAGTCTTTTGCAACCTAATCTTGGAAGTGCTCTATCATACCTGTCTATTATATTCTACTCTTCCCAAGAAGTGAGCCATTATTTAATTCTCACTACAACCTTCTATAGTAAATATATCATTGTTCCTGTGTCATAGGTGTTCAATGAAAACCAGAGCCCAAATAGTTGAGGTAAGTTTACCAAGGTGGCACAAGTGGTGAGTAGTCAGGGGACTGCAAAACCTGTGGCTTATATACATGTTACACAGCTTTTCCACATCATAGTGCTCAAAATGTAATACAGATGATGGGTGTTTTTGATGGTATGAAAGAACAGTCATTTGTTTAAATCTCAATTAAAATGTTTTAACATGAAAACACTTTCAAGATGTGTGTTTTCAGAGAAGCAAGAAGCTTAAATATTTGCTAGGAAAGAATAAGGAAAGTCACTTACAGTTTAGTTTTGTTTTGTGAAATGTTAAGTGTTCAAATTCATAGAAAGACCAAATGGAAGCATAGAAAGCCTGGGATCACAGCTTAGCAGGCAAGGGTTAGATATTACACTTTAGCAAGAGAGATGGAAAGGAGCAACTGGGGCTTAGTCTTGCATATATGTCGATAAATGTTTTAGCTCTTTGAGATCTGATGAATATATTTCTCTATATATGTTATTATTTTATAAGTTACTATTTTTTCCCACTTTCACAATGCTATAGAGATCATTGTCTGTGGTCTGGACCTCAACATAACCATAAAAGCTAATTTTCAGTTCCCATGCTTACCTTTAACTATATTTGCTTGAGTTCATATTTAAAGAAAAAAGAAAAACAAAGATTATTTTAACTTTTTTGGCCACTTCCAAAAATGATTGATTATGTATTCTTTAGGTCATCAAAATAATATTTTAATCAGTATATATTTAAATAATCAAGACAAAGGAGAGTGAATTATTAGAAATATTAAATTCAGTTCTGACACAACTATTTTTCCAACTCTCTCAATAAAAAATATGTGTTAAAAAATGAAACATGCTTTCCAAGCACATATTTTCAAGGTCAGAAATCATTCTGTGTAACAAATTTTGGCTCTGGAAGTTTAGTGTTACTTTTCATGAATAAAATGTGTTTTGGTGAATGTAGCAGAGATTGAACAACACAGTGTACATATTTACTGGGTTATCTATTTCAGGAGAAAATATTTAAAATAAACTTTACTCTCATTTACTCTACTTCCTAATGCAAACTATATTCAATTAAAATAGCACCCAGTTGGTAGTTACTAGAGCTTAGTATTATCCTAGCTCTGCAACCAGTTAGTTTGACCTCAGTTAAGTCCTTAATATCTATTTCCTAGTGTGTAAGAAAGAAGCATCAAAATAGATGTGACCTAAAGGTTCTCTTAAGTTTAATAACTTTTGATTTTATTACTTGGAATTTCTCACATAACTGACACTTTCATTTCACTCAAACAAACTTTTTTCATTTTCAGATCTTTCAATTGGATTTCCCCATTATCATTTTGAGAGATCTTTTAGGCATTTTTATTAGGCTCATCTGAGCACAACTTGTAAATTTTTTCCCAAGACTCAAATGTAAATAACTTTCACATGATCACTTCTGCCAATAACCATCAAACTTCCAATGGTTATAAAAAAAAAAAAAATGCCCATTATTTTATAATTGTTGAACCTGAATTTAGTAGTCACATAATTCATTTAAATGCTTGAGAATTGAATAATTTTCAGTGTTAATATATTATATTTCAAACATGATTCTAATATTTCTTCAGCATACATAATTTATCATTACTTTATAAAAGAGTTAAAAGAGACCTAATATTTGGAAAATAATATAGTAAAAAAATATGCTTAGGATAATTTTATGCTTAGTTTAATATCTTGCAGCAATAGATTTAAATAAAAATCTATTTTTCTAATAAGTAAAATCAATTTTATGATTTTTAGAAGTTCAATCATTAGATTCATATGTTTTGTATGTAAGAAGAATGCTAGTTACATTGTGTTCTAAGGTGAAATATATAATATGCCATTTAGTCACATTTTGATAACTGTGGCAGTCATTAATGATTCTCAGGAATGTTTTCTGCTATTTACCATCTAAGCTTATGATAAAATTTCACTTTCTGACCTCTTGTGGTTAGATAAGACCATGTGAGTTCATGCCAATGATACAGTTGATGAGTATTACTTCCTGGGTACACATCGAATTGTTTACTGTAAAATGATTCAGCGCTTTCCCTTTTCTCCTCTGCCTCAATGTTCTAGGTTGGGTTCCTCTAACAACCTAAATTCTAGAGTGAAGATAATAATGACATACAGCAGAGTTCTAGCCAATCCATAAGAGAGAAGTAAACATGACCATAAAATAAACATTCATTGTTTTCATTTGCTTAGTTTTTATTTGTCATCACCATGTAACCTAACCTATCCTGATTGGTATTATATTAATATCTTCTATATTTATAAGCTTATGCTCAGGATATTACCAATCCCATCTCCCACCTTCAAACACCACCAGCACTGAGAAAAAAAAAGCCATCTGAAAAAATTAGGGTGCCACAAGATATTGTTAGTAGAATCTTAAGATTAAATCTTGACAAATTATTTTCAAAATTTATTGAGCTGAATTTTTCCAGTAAAAATCTCAATATATTGTGCAATTAGAACTATTTGCTTTTATTTTCTTTATATCTCTATCTAATTTTCTGTAAAGGCAATAATCGAAATGACTCAAATTGAGTATTTACCATGTGTCAGACAATACTAAACCCTTTAAATCCATTAACTAAGTTAATTCTAAAAACCACCCTATCAAATATGTACAATTATAGTCCCTGTTTATAGTTGAAAAAATTGAGATTAACAGATTTAAGTGAAACTCCCAAGGCTACTTAAATAATAAAGTACACAGCTAATATCCAAATCTAGATAGCTTAGCTCCAGAGTTTACAATCATAATCATTAATCAAGATTGTACCACAATCTGTTCTATTTAAAATATGAAAGGGTTAGTAGCTATTGACTGGGGACTGATAATTACTAATTGAACTTCTGAGGGAGAAATGCATATGTACACACACACATATATATGTCAAAATAATTCCCCCAAATCTGAGTATTTGAGTATTTATAAGCCTTCTTAAGTTTCTGAGGAATATACTGATAAAATAAATAAAGATAGGAATAGACTATTTCAAATAATTGCTCCTTTGAACTAAATCAAAGGTTAAAAATCAAATACGGGTACTTTTATATCCAAGTTCAATGGACTAAGAATTGCAGAATGACCCCCAATCACTGCATACAACAACTATAAAACCAGGATCTGATACCAAAACAACTACCTGAAACAACTATAAAATCTGGATTTGATATCAAAACAACTACCTGGGCGGGGGGGAAAGCCCAGGAAGATTGGGAGGTTGGAGATGTGCACACTATTTAAGTATGGCGCACAGAGAACAACACAAGAAATTTCCTATTTCTACAGTCTACAGCTTTTCAACTAGTGCTAAGTGACTCCAGTGGATATATATGAAAAAACCCTTTGCATTCTGACTAAGGAGCCAAAAGAATGACGTCAGAAAATTACAAACACTGAAAAGAATAGAGAATCCTGGAGAGGAATGAGCCAGAGAGGAATTCACAAATTCTTCCTAGCCACATCGTGTTTCATTTGATAACTAAATTAATGTAAAAAAAGAAAAAAAGGAAAAACCACACAAACACAAATAAAACATCAACCAACTTCAAGTGGGGAGAACCAGGTGTACAAAAGTATGTGTATTTGGCCTAGACAGAACCAAAGAGTTATTGATTGAAAAGCCCTCCTTTCCTAATTTCTTTTCTAAATCGGAAGTCTAAAGACTGACAAAACAACAATAACAACAACAACGACAACAAACTTCAGCTTAGCTATTGTTTCCTTTACAGTTGGTTCCTTCCAAGAGAATGGATTTCTGTTTTATACATGCTTATCAAAAAATGTAGAGCTCATCAGGAGGATTGCACTCATTAAAGTTTAACATTATTGTGGAGACAAGAAAATGGTAACACATAGCTTACTGTTCTGATGTATACCAACAGTAATGATGAACTAGGTAAAAACAAAACAAAACAACACAAAATACAAACAAAAAACACTATGTCAGTTCTACTTCTAAAACTGTTAAAAGAAGTTGAATGGTGAGATACTTCTTCACTTTGGGCCTCACTCAGTTTCCTTATCTAAAAATAAAGTTATTTGAATTTGATAATTTCTAAGACTTCTTTTCCATTTAAATATTTTATGGTTCTAAGCTTTTTAAACTTGGTAGAAATTAGACATTCATTCTGAGCCTAAGCATGTTGATTGCAAAGTTTTATCGAATCTCCATAGAATGCCTATGTCAGGGTTTCCCAAAGTTTATATTTCATAAAACAGTCAAATTTAAAAATTACTTTTGTTTTGCTTAATTAATTAGGCCATCTTTTAATTTTTTCCAGTTAGAGGATTTATTAAAAAAAATGAAGAATGAAAATAAATTAAAACTATTATATACCTTTTATCCTCCTTGCGAAAAAAAAAAGAAAATTTTAACATCAGAAAAAGAAAAACAAAACATCAGAATAAAACATATAGCTTTAAAATTAAATTTATGGAAAACTTACATTGACCTTCTTTGTCTCATTATGATACTAAGAGAAATTTTTTCTAAAAACTGCTTTGTGGAGTGTTTGGGAACTTTGGTCAATTCTGTTGTGTTTCTCCTCCTCTGCTTAATCTTGGGGAAAAGCTATTATGTTCATAAATCACAAAGCCTGCTTCGTTGTAACCAAACTTACATCATTTTTGCCCCTCTTTTGATAGTCATCTAGCCATTATGAAAACTATTATTGGTCTCTGATAAAAACTGAGGCTAGTATCTAGAATAGCAAATGTAAGCAAGAATATACAACAACTAGAACTCTCATACATTGCTGGTAGAAATGTAAAATGGTACAATTTTTTTTGAAAAAAAGTTTGTAGTATCTTATAAACATAGACCTACCATATGACTGAACACTATAATTTCTAGGTATTTTTTTACTCAAGCGAAATCAAATCATATGTATAAAGACTTGTGCTCAAATATTCATAACAATTTTATTCATGATAACCGTAAATTGGACAAAAATAAATAAATTTACCATCAACTGGTAAATAAATCACCAAATCATGGTATATTTAACAATGGTGAGGTACTCAGTAGTAAAAATAAACAAATGCATAAGCATCTTGAACAAATCTCAAAACAATTGCAAAGCAAAAGAAGCCAGATATAGAATACTCCATCTTGTATAATTGCGTTTACAGTTATGAGGAAGCAAAAGTAATTTATAGTGAAAGAAATCAGTGGTTGCTTGGAGTAGAGGACAGTGGAGGTTGATTGTAAAGCAATGATTAGATGAGTATATTGGTCTGTCAAATTCATCAAACTGTACATTTAGAAAGCGTGCATTTTATTATATATAAGCTATACTTTAGTAACATTAGTTTATAAAGCAAAAAAATACATATTCAAAATTTCGAATTTTCCAGAGCTTGATATCTCAACTTTTGCTTGTAAATAGAATAATTAAAATATAAATTTATATCTCACTTTAAAGCAGGGGTCTGATACTGGTTCAGGCTGCGGACTGATACTGGTTCACAGCATGTTAGGAACTGTGGCCTGTTAAGAACCAGGCCACACAGCAGTAGGTGAGTGGTGGGCGAGAAAGCAAAGCTTCATTCGTATTTGCAACCCCTTCCCAGTGCTAGCATCAATCACCGCCTCAACTCCACCTCAGATCATCAGGTTCCCATAGGAGCGCGGACCCTATTGTGAACTGCACATGTGAGGAATCTAGATTGGGCATTCCTTATGAGAATCTAGTGCTGATGATCTGAGGTGGAGCTGAGGCGGTGATGCTAGTGCTGGAGAGTGGCTGCAAATACAGATTAACATTAGTAGAGAGAGGTTTGACTGCACAGAGATCATAATAAATCAATCGCTTGCAGACTCATATCGAAACCCTATCAGTGAGTGGCAAGTGATTATTAAGCAACATCTGGTGGCAGGCTTTAAGTCAGAATCCAACACTTATTTTAGTCTGTGGGTGGACCGCCCATTATTTTATTTGCCACTTCCATTTATGCTTCTTTCCTGTTCTGAGCATTTGTTTCAGTCACAGTTTCGTAAGCCTGTAAGATAACTCTAGCCAAAATGAGTAAAAAACAAACGTCATTGGAGAGCCTCTTTGAAAAGGGGGAAAGATCGAATGACGAGACAGCAGAAGACCCTAAGACTGCCAACAAAAAGAAAGCCACATTTAAAAAAAAAATACCAAGAGTCCTCTTAAATTATAGGTCCATTGCCACTGGTGATTCACATTCTCTAAGCCCGCTTTGTATAATATGTGGTGACCAGCTATCCAACAAAGCTGTGAAAACTTCAAAACTGTTTTGCCACATGGAGACCAAACATCCTGCATTAAAAGACAAGTCTTTGGAGTTTTTCAAAAGAAAAAAATGTGAACATGAAGAACAGAAGCAATTATTGAAGGCCAGCACTTCATCAAATGTGTCTGCACTGAGAGTTTCATTCTTAATGACTAACTGCATTGCTAAAGCTAAGAAGCCCTTTACTATAGGTGAAGAGTTGATCTGGCCTATTGCATTTGTCATGAAATTTTAGGAGAGGCTGCAGTTCAAAGGTAGCACATGTTCTTCTTTTGGCTAGCACCATAAGTAGATGAATTGATGAAACAGCAGAGGATATTGAGGCACCCTTTTTAGAGAGGATTAATGAGACACCGTGAAATGCAACCAGGTTGACGAGTCCACCAATGTTGACAACAAGGCAACAATGATTGTTTTTGTGTGATATATTTTTCTGGAGTATGTGTATGAGATTATGTTATACGCACTTTTGTTGTCAATCAATGCCACAGCTGCAGAACTATTCCAGTCTTTGAATGGTTACATATTGGGAAAACTGAATTGGTCATTTTGTGTTAGTATATGCATGAATGGAATGGCTACCATGACTAGACAGCTTTCTGGTTTCGCTACTTGGGTCAAAGAGGTCACTTCTGAATGTGAGTCTACCTCCGTACTGGGTCATTCATAAAGAAAGGCTGGCTAGCTGAAAAATGTCACCTGAACTTATCAACCACATTAAAGTACATGCCCTAACTCATGTCTGTTTGTGCAGCTCTGTGAGGAAATGGATTCAGAGCACACACGTCTTCCCTTATACACAGAAGTGAGATGGCTTTCTCAAGACAGATCACTGGCCAGAGTTTTTGAGTCATGAGAGCCACTCCAGAGATTTCTTTTAGAAAAACATTCACCACTGGCAGAACATTTCAGTGACACAGAATGGGTCACAAAACTTGCTTACTTGTGTGACGTAGTCAACCTGTTTAACCAACTCAATCTGTCACTTCAGGGAAGAACGACAATTTTGTTTAAGTTGGCAGATAAAGTGGTTGCATTTAAAACCAAACTGGAGCTATGGGGACAATGAGTGAACATTGGAATTTTTGACACATTTCAAATATTAGCAGAGATTTTGAAAGTGACAGAGCCGGGCCTTCTTTATCTCAGCTGGTGCATGATCACCTATCTCAGCTTTCAAAAGAGTTTGAGCATTACTTCTCAGCCACAGAAGACCCCCAAAACGCAACCCATTTGTGAATAAGCCAGATGAATCAACTTTGTCCATGCTAGAAGAGAATTAACTGTTTGAGATCACAAATGACAGTGGCCTTAAAAGTATGTTTGAGACAACTTTAAATTTTCATACATTCTGGATTAATATCTTCAGATTGCCACAAAATCAGTGAAAAAACTGCTTCCATTTCCAACATCTTATCTTTGTGAAGCAGAGTTTTCTGCAGTGACAGCAACCAAAACAAGATTATGGAGTAGACTGGACATAAGCAACACATTTCAGGTGTCACTGTCTCCCATTATCCCCAGTTGGGACCATCTAGTTGAAGAAAAACAAGTTCAGGGCTCCCTCTGATTCTAAATTATGGTGAGTTGTATAATTATTTCATTATATATTAAATGTAATAGTAATAGAGAAATAAAGTGTACAATAAATGTAATGCACTTGAATCATCCTGAAATTATCCACCAACCCCTCATTCCATCTGTGAAAAAATTGTCTTCCACGAAACTCGTCCCTGGTGCCAAAAAGATTGGGGACCACTGCTTTGAAGAATTAGTGGAAAATGAAAGATGGTGCAAAGTGTACGATTAATAAAATTTATTTAATTTTTGTAGTCATTTTAAGATGACTTGCTTTCAGGTAGAAGCAAGATAAGGAACATGATATGAATGTTTCATTTTAGTTTTTTCTTTTTTTTAATGCATGATAGCCAAAGGTAAAATTTGTAAGTGTGCTTCTTTAGGCTACTTTTATTATTTTTAATTTTATTGTTGCTATATATGTTTATTTAATTTACTAATGTGTAGACACATGTTATTGAAACATTCTGCCAGCTCCCTTAGGGGATAAATAGAATGTCATTATGTATCTGACAATACCTGGCAGATTGCCTTACATTATTGAGTCTATTGAATTGTATTAAGTTTAATTAAAATGAACTTAATCAGAAGCAGTAACACACAATATAAAGGGAACTAAATTAGCATTAAAGAAACTTGTATTCTATCCCCGTTTCTGCTTGTAGATAAACTTGGATGAGTTACTTCATTTCTTTGAACTTCATTTTTCTCATTCACTGAACAATCATGTTGAGCTGTACTTTGTGTCTGAATCCTAATCTATATGTTAGGAATAGTTGCATGAAAGGTTTGGTCCCTAACATAATACAGATGACAATCAAGTAGAGAAGACATAATTACACTAGTTATTATGCAACAATGTGGCAAGTACCATGATGAGAACATGAAGAAAGGTAAGCGTGGGATGCTAGATGCTGTCCTAATCTCAAGCCTACAGAGGCCACAGAATTGAGAGGGTGACTGAGAGGCACTCCAGATTTTATTACTAAAAACCCTTGTATAGGTTGAAGCCAGAAACTTCTTTATGTGTAAAAGAAATTGCAGCTTAGAATGGGAAAGGGCCAGGTGACACAGAGATGTTAAATGTTGGAAGAGAGCAAGTCTTATTATCCTGGAAGAATCATGGTCTTTCTTATCACTCCTGTGAGGTAGAAATGCAGTGGTGATAGACAATGACAGCCAGAATTAGATGGATAACTTTAGAGCCATGCCACAGCTTGGCTAGGGTGGAAATCTGATAATAAAAGCAGACAGAAAGGCCTACTATTGAGTGTTTCTTTTTCCCTGGCCTTCCCCATGCCCAGAACTGAGCAATATTAGTATATGGTGGCAATCTATAAAAAAAGAAAAGCAATAATGAGGCAGAAGTACTTTCAATTTGCTGAGAGGCATGATACGGTGGAGGTCAGAGAAGCATGTGAGTAGTTTGGTCCAGATTTTCCCTCTAGGAATCCTTTCCCATGAGATGTCATCCCTAACATAGACATTCATCAGAAAAAGCATGGGCTAGTGCCTCCTTTTGTTTCTGTTCCACAGACAGGTCAAAGTTACAGCATTCCTTACAAAATGAAGTTTTCAAAGGAAAACAATGAAACATCCAAAGAATGAAACAAATTAAAACAAATTGAAACAAACTGCAAACAAAATAAAGATGAGAAAATAAGATGTCACCAAATATGGAGCAAAGAAAGCTAAAGGGAGGTATGCTGATTTTCACATTAGACGAAAAGAGAGTAAATTTGAAAACATAATATATGAAGAAAACATAAGCCTTAGCTTAATAAATGGAAAAATTGAACTAGAACATTCAACAGTCATTACCATATACTTACCTAGAAATACAGCCTTTATAAAAAATGACTGGCAATGATTATCTTATTTGTTTTTTTTTTCTTCTGTGAACTGCCTTTTTAGTGTTTTTCCATTTTTTCTATTATATTATATGTCTTGCTTGCTGATTTACAGGGGTTCCTAGTAAAGTAAAAAATTTAGTCATTTCTTATTTTTAATCAGTGTAGATATCTTTTCCACTCTACTCATTCTGACTACCTTTGTTGGGGTTTTTTTTTTTGTACAAGAGAAATATTTTATTTGTATGTTTTCAAATTTATCAAATATTTTCTTTAATTTTATGTTTTAAAATCTCTTAATCTTTCCCAATTTATATGTTCTATTATTATCTTTATTATTTTACTGTGCTCATTAAATTGTTTAATATATATGGCAAACATTGCCTATGCCATGGTATAGTAATCTACTTTTGTTGGGAATGCATTGAATTTATAGAGGAATATGGGATAATTTATGTCTTCATAATATTTCACTTTTTCTGCCCATGAACATGGCATGTGTCTATATTTTTTAGATATACTTCTTAGCAATCAGAGAAATTCAAATTATAAACCCAAGAAGATATCATTACATTCCCACAAAAAGTGGCTAAAATTAAAAAGACTGATATTATTAAGCTTTTGTAAGAATTTGTAGCAATAGGATTTTCATTTGCTACTAATGGTAGTACGAATTGATTAATCACTCTGGAAAGTTGGTATTATCTACTGATATTGGAAATACAGTACCTCAAGCATACCTAGAAATTTTACTTCTGAGTGTATATCCACATGTTCCCCAAAATAATGATATTACTTTTTTTGGTCATAGCTCCAAGCTGAAAAGAACCCTATTAGGTGATTCACCACTTTAAAAAAAAAAAAAAATGGTGCTAGTGGCAAGGAAGAGTCCTATATTATCTTAATAGATGTCAATAAAACATTTGTTAAACTTCAACACTTATCTTAGCAAATCACTCAATAAACTGAAAACAAAAGAAAAACCTTGTGAAGTATTTCACACACACACACACAACGAATATTCTATAATTTAACTAAACTGAAAACTTTCCTTTAAGAATAGTAATAAGATATTGTTTCCTATCACCACTTCTATTCACCAATGATTTGTAAGTACCAGAATGGAAAGTAAGATAATAAAAACAAATACAAATATGAAAGTAGGAAAAAATGAATACAACTTTATATATAAGTTCTAGTCAAGATGGTGGACTACATAAATTCCGTCCTTGCCTCTTATGACCACATCAAAATTACAAATAAGCTACACAACAATCATCACTGAGAATCACTTGAACTCTAGTTGAACAGAAGTCCTATAACAAAGGACATACAGAAGAAGCCACGTTGAGAATGCTAGGAGGGGCGGAGTCACAAAAGGGTCTGGTCTTACACCAACCTGTGGTCGTTAAAAATTGGAAAGGCTCTCTTGGCAGCAATAGTACCCCCTGAAGTACCCACACCAGCCTCGCAGGCAAGGGCTCTAATGCTAGGAAGAGAAGTCCCTATAATTTTTGGCTGTGAAAACTAGCAGAGATTGTGGCTGCGTGAGACAGAGGGTGGCTGAAGTCCTAGACATTTCTCTTAAAGGGCCTTACTCATTGACAGACTCATTTGCTCTGAGCTAAAGTGCTAGAGCAGCAGCTTGAAAGGTGCCAGAGAAACTGAGTTGTCTGTCTTTCAAATGAAGGTTGAAGGAGCATCTTTCTCCCAGATGGAAGTGCTGGCAGAAGCCATTGTTCCTCTGTGGAACCTCCCTCAACCCAGCATACAGAGTCAAGTGGTAGTCATATCTCAGTCTCCATCAACATGGCTAACTCCTTTTGCCCTGCCCTGGTGATTTCCTGAAACCTTGCAACATCCAACTTGCAGGCCCATCCGAGCCAGTCCCAGTGGCTTTTCATACAAATAGCCTGTCTTGGCTCATGTTACAGACATTCCTAAAATCTCTCAAAGGTTCGCAAACCCCAAACAAACAGCATTCAGCCTCAGTGTGCACTGTACATCTTACTAAGCATCCTCAAGCCTGGAACAAAAGGTAGCTGGCCTCAGTTCCCAGCTTAACCTCTCCCAGGTACCTCCAAGCCCAGCACAAGTAACAACCAAATGTAGATCACTTTGTAGCTCATACCAAGTGGCCCTGGGCAGGGCATAGGCAGTAGCTGATCTTGGCCTCCACAAAGCCCCACCTAAAAGTCCTCAGAATAAACATGCCTCGTTGCCAGCTTTAGGCCACATCAGAGTATGACTCAAACAGCTTCACAAAAGATATACTGAAAGGGCAGACTCGGCAAGCCCAAGATCCCTACTAAAGTGAATCCTACTCCATAGGGTCAGCCGCTGCACTACAGTTCCTTCACTGTAGTCATGACCAGTCCTCACAGTCAATCAACTTCAGAGTCAATACCTCCCACTTATGTGCCAAAAGAAACCAAGGTTCAACTATAATAGGAGGGCCCACATAACCCACACAAGGGACACATTTGGAGCATTTTGCTCAGGTGATCAAGGAGACTGAGCTACTTGGCTTCACAGGACATCTACTAAATAAGGCCACTAAGATCAAGAGATATAGCAGCTCTATCTAATACATAGAGACAAACACAGGGAGGCAGCCAAAATGAGGAGATAAAATTAATAAAGAAAGAAAGAAAGAACATGTCCCAAATGAAAGAACAGAACAAAGCTCCAGAATAAGAACTAAAAAAAAAAAAAAAAAAAAAAAAATGGAGAAAAGCAATCTACCAGATACAGAGTTCAAAATACTTGTTACAAGGAAACTCAATGAACTTAGGGGAAGAGTAGATGAACTCGGTGAGAACTTTAACAAAGAGATTAAAACAAAACAAAACAAAACATAAAATTGGAGATAGAAAATAAAATAAAACAAAAGTCAGAAATGAAAAATGCAGTAACTGAAATAAAAAGTACACTAGAAGAAATGAACAATAGATTAGAGGAAGCAGAGAATCAGTGATTTAGAAGATGAGGTAGCAGAAAATACCCAATCAGAATAGCAACAACAATAAAAAAAAAAAAAAAAAGATTGTAAGCTGATCAGGTCCTTGCAATCCGTGAGGTCAACCAAGGGTTGCCTCTCACCTAAAAATTAAAAAAAAAAAATGAACAAGAAAAGACAACTCAATAAGAAAAGGTATTTAGAACATGTATAAATGACAATGAATTAGAACTCAGAACATATAAGAAACTTCTGCATATTAATGAGAAAAAAATTTTTAAACGATCAAAAGACTTGAAAGGGCAATTTATGGAAAAAAATTCACGAGTAGCCAATTCATTTATAAAAAGATGCCCAACCTCTAATCAGGGATTTTTCAAATTAAAACCACAATGGAATAACATTGCATACTCACAGATTAGCAAAAACAAAGTCCGATAATATATAGTGTATGTAAAGATTAAGAATACTCACATACTGATAATGGGAGTGCAAACTGGTAAAAAAATAAGAGAGAGAGAGAGAGAGAGAGAGAGAGAGAGGAAGGCAGGCAGGCAGGCAGGCAGGAAGGAAGGAAGGAAGGAGGAAAGAAAAGAAAAATAAAAAGAAATCTACAGAAAAAAATGATATTATGTAGGAAAAATTAAAATATTTATGCCATGAGATCTAGAAATTTCCCTCCTACTTTCAAATGATGGAGATACTTTTGTGTGTCACGGGACGTAGGTACAAGACTTTCATTGCAGCACTGTGTAATAGCAAAATATTTGAAACACCTTAAATGTTCATCGATAATAGGGTAGATAAGAAACATATATTCATATGATGAAAAACTATATGCAAGAGTAAAAATGAATGAACTAAACTTATATCCTATAACAGAGGTGGTTCTCAGGAATGAAATATTGAGTAAAGAAAGATATAGAAAACTATTTCTGCAATTCATAGAACTTTCAAAAATCTATAAAATTAGTATATTATCTTGAGATATAAAAATGTCATAAAAATAAAAGAAAATCAAAGGGAAAAACATTTAAGGAGTATAAAAGAAAAATAAAAAATATAAAATGAAATATAATAGATAAGAGCCTCAGTGGGACTAGTGTTTTGTGTGCCATGAACTGAAGAATGTGATTATCATAATGATAAACATCTGATTCTCCACAATGCACTGTGTTGCCAGGGTTTTCGGAATATCGTGTTTTGTGTTTTCTCATCCCTTCATGTCTACATGCCCATCCATGTCTCCTGTTTCTGGTGAGAATAAGAGAAAATAAATTAATCTTGAGATGAAACTCAAGATAATTGCCCAACTGTAGGCTAAGTGTTCCGAGCACATTAAAGTAGGCTGGGCTAAGCTATAATGTTTGGTAGGTTAGGTGTATTAAATGTATTTTTGCCTTACAATATTTTTAACTTATGATGGGTTCTTTGAGATGTAACCCCATCCTAAACTGAGAAGCATCTATCTGTACAGTGGATGGTGGTAAATTGAGGAAAATATATTTTTATCTTCAATGTTTAACTAACCTTCACTGTTCCTGATCGAGTTGTCAGGTTCAAACAGCCTCCATCAGTAGCTGTTCACTGAGAGGACAAAAAGTTCCTAAGTAGTATGCATAGCACTGTTCATGCTGCAGCTCCTAGGCTCTGTGTCAGTGTCTCCAGAAGCTCTGAAATCATCTGTTGAGACTACATGTGACAGCTGTGCGATATCAGCCACCTGGTCTCCCATGGAAGAACGGCAGACCTCAGACTGCTTCCTGCATTTTGCTCTGTGTAATCTTTAATCTTATCTTTTAACCTTTCCCTACCAACAAGTCTTTACCATTCCCTATCTCCAGTGGATGAAAAAAAGCTAAGAAAGGATGTTCCTATAAATACCATCAGCCTCTGAATCTCTTAAATATTTAAGTCTTAAAACCTGTGTCAGAGAAACACATTCTTACTTTTGAAGTTCTTTTGTAGATGAGGTTGATTTGACACTTTAAAATAGTTCTTTTTTTTTTTCTTTGAATCTCTCTCTCATTCTGTCTAGCAGAATAGATCAAATACATGAATAAGTTATACAAAGGTCATGTAGAACCATCTAAATGATTAAGGTGGAAACCCAGCTACTTTAGACTCCTGGTTAATCCTACGACACCAAGTGGTGTTCAGAGATCCTAGGGAGTTTAGTAATAGCATCTATTTCTCCTAAAAACAAAATTTTTTGAGTTGAAGTTAACCTTAAGAAAACTTACTGTTGCTTTGTAGTATAATTTGAAGTCCAGCGGAGCGATACCTCCAGCCTCGTTCTTTTTTCTCTGGATGGCTTTGGCAATTCAGAGTCTTTTGTGCTCCTATACAAATCTTATGATTTTTTGTTCTATTTCTTTAAAAAATGCTGAAGGAATTTTGATGGGACTTGCAATAAATCTGTGTAATGCTTTAGATAATAAGGTCATTTTAACTATGTTGATCTTATTGGCAGAAAAACACACACAGACCAGTGGAATAGAATCGAGAGTCCAGAAGTAAACCTATATTTATGTGGGCAAACAATTTTTGACAAAAAAAAGTCAAAAACATACAGTAGAGAAAGGAAAGCCTCTACAATAAGTGGTGCTGGGAAAACTGGAAAGCCACCTGCAAAAGAATGGAACTAAGCTGTTGTCTATCTCCACACACCAAAATTAACTCAAAATGGATTAAGGACCTGAATATAAGACCTGAAACAATAAAATGCATAGAAGAAAATGTAGCAACTAAACTCAAGAACCTTGGACTTAAAGAGGATTTTATGAATTTGACCTCAAAAGCAAGGGAAGTAAAAGCTAAAATAAATTAATGGGACTACATCAAACTAAAAAGCTTCTGCTCGGCAAAAGAAATCGTTAACAAGATAAAGAGACAACCATCTCAATGGGAAAATATATTTGCAAGCAAAGCCTCCAATAAGGCCTAATATCCAAAACATACAAAGAACTCATACAACGACAACAAAACAATCCAATCAAAAAATGGGCAGAGGACCTGAACAGACCCTGCTCCTAGAAGACATACAAATGGCCAACAAATCTGTGAAAAGATGCTCAACATCATTAGCTATTAGGGAAATGCAAATGAGATACCATCTCGCACCTGTTAGAATAGCTATAATCTACAGGACAAGTAATAACAAATACTGGAGAGGATGAGGAGAAATAAGAACCCTTATACACTGCTGGTGGGACTGCAAATTGGTACAGCCTCTATGGAAAACAGTATGGAATTTCCGCAGAAAACTAAAACTTGATCTTTCTTATGACTCAGCAATCTCTCTACTGGGTATTTACCCCAAAGACTTGAAAACCCAAATATTCTAAAAGATATTTGCACACTAATGTTCATAGCAGCATTATTAACAGTGGCCAGGACATGGAAGCATGGATAAAGAAGCAGTGGTACACACATACAATGGAATATTACTCAGCCATAAGAAGAGATGAAATACTGCCATTTGCAACAACATGGATGGACCCTGAGATAATCATGCTAAGTGAAATAAACCAGACAAAGTCAAAAACCACATAATATCACTTATATGAGGGGTATAAACCTAAAAGCAAACAACAAACAGAACTAACAAACAGAGATTCATGGACATGGACAAGAGACTAGTGGTTACCAAAGGGTAGAAGGGAGGGAGGAAGTAGATGGGGTAAAAGGGTTCAAAGATGTGGCGACAGAAAGAAATCTAACTATGGGCGGTAAACGTACAATGCAATATATACATATATGCCTTACTGTTGAATTGTACACCTGGATTTCGTTAACCAATGTCACCATAATAAAATAAACAAATAGATAGATAAATAAATAAATAAATAGAAATACAATTATCAAATTATTTTTTAAAAATTAAAAAATTTAAAAAAATAAGATATAAACATAAAACAAAAACTTATTTGTCCAGCATAGGAAGAATGCAAATAAGTAAATGTTCTGAGACACTAAAGCACACCCCTCAAACTATTATTCTCTTTGATAAAAATATTTCTAAAACGTATTATGTCTTTTCTTACCTTCTTAAGCTGAGCATTTGAAAAAATGATTATCTTTGAGACACAATTGTCATTATGGGCAAATTTCCTGCATTGTGTGATAATAGTATGATGTTCTCAGGAACTGGAGCAGTGCAGAGCTTCTCTCTCCCATATTATATCCTAGATTGTGAATTATTTTTGTATATAGAGAGTTTCATTTCTCTATGATTTAAAAGGATTTTTTCACAAACAATTACTAAAAATTTAAATTGAGTTAAGAAAAATTGCTGTAATGAAAGTTTGCAGGGAATTTGATTGCATGAAAATAGCACATTTTTTTCTATAAGTATTTGATTTCTAGGTAGTCTATCACATATTTATCCTTTACAAAAAGCTTTTCTTAATAGACATATAAAACACATACAATACAGTTTGTAGAATTTACAAATCTTAAGTCTGTAGATTTAAACCATGTTGTATAGCAAAATAACCACAAGTCACATCCAGAGACTATTCTACTGCACTAGAATATTCCCTTGAGCTTATTTATCATCAATAATATCTCCAAGATGTAATCATTATTCTAACTTTTGCTATCAATTAATTTTACCTGTTCTTGAAAACCACATAAATTGGAGGATATAGTTTGTATTTTTTGAAGTGATATTTTTGCTCTGCATCATAATAATGTCTGTAAAGATTACTCATATTGTTCATGAACCAGTAATTATATTTTTATAGATGTGTCGTGACCTACTGTACAAAATATCCCATTATTTATTCAATGTTTTATTGATAGAAATTTGTATCGTTTCCAATTTTTAGATAATGTGAATAAAACTGCTGTGCACCTTTATTTTGGTAGACACGTGCACTTTATTTTCTTGAGCACATATCCAAGGAATGGGTAGCATTCAATAAATTCTCCCAAGTAATATTACAAGGTATCTGTTAATGATTTTATTCCCAGCTGCCATGTATGAGAGTTCCATTGTTCCCATGTCCTTGCTAATAACTTTGCATTGCCAATCTTTAGTTCTTTTTGGAAAAGTTTGGCCATTTTAGTGAATAGGCAATCATATCTTCATTTTTTAAATTTGTGATTTTTATAATAATTTTGGTTTTATTTCCATTGGTTTATTTTCTAATTTATTACTCTCTTTATTAATTTTACCTAACATTTTATTTTCAGATAATTATAGATTCCCATGAATTTAAAAGAGATATTTGATATTACTGCTTCTCTATAGCTTTATATCTTACAATTTTAATGCAGTTTTATCAAGGTTAACAAAAATTTCGGACTAGAGGCTTTGCAAGAGTTTGAGATTTATAAGTGAAAGGAGGAGAATTTAAGTACAAATTTTGTGACTGGGGGAAGTGCTCTAAGAACTCCTACTCTCGAGTGATTGGTATCCAAGTAATGCACTGAAAAGATTTAATTCTGTGCAGAGTATTTTGAAACCAGTTAGTATATATCTTACATGACAAGAGTTTGCATAACCAAGAGTTCCAAATATCTAAGAACTGAGTTGCCTAAGTTATCCAAAAAAGCAGTGTTTCTGTACCTTTGAATTAATTTTATAGGAGACCACATCTTTCTTTCCTTAGCCAAGCTGTTACTTGTATTTTTAACCTAGTAGTCTGTAAATAAAGTACTTAAAAAATATTGACTCCAGAAAAACCACAAAATCTGCTAAAGAATATCTTTTACTTAACTTCTTACATTATCTCTGCCCAGGACCCCTGGCTCAAGAGCAAAAAAGTAGCATAATAAGCCACAATTTGAGTGCAATTGGTCCCTTTAACAATAATTAGCAATTGTGCATCTGCATTTATTCTTTAAAAAATCGATATTTTCAATATTTCAGACAACAAATGACTAAAGATGGGAAAAAGTATGGTAAATGAAAAGAATCAAACCCATCTGCTAAATTACCACTATTTAGATAGACACTTGCTTGAGACAGATTCGCTACTATTTCCAGTCTAAGACAATCCAGAAGAATGCAAATATATATATATATATATATAAAATATATGTAATATTATATATATGCTAAGTTTTTAAGAATTCTATATATAAAATCTTCAATAAAATACATACATACATACACATTTCATAAAATAAAACATTGAGTTCTTATTTTATAATCTCATTCCTGGCTACTTTACTTGGAAATCATATTGGTAATAGCCGCAGCAATAAAAAAAAAAATTATATTCATACTCACTTATGTATTAAGAAAACATAGTCAAAGTAGCTTACCCATTTAGCCACCAAAACACCTTTCCAAATTCTTTCTATATGTGCCTCAAATCTATTTTCTCCTCCAGCTTCTTCATTCCTAAATCATGTCTTCTCAGCATTTTTAATGTATCCTTTGTTTCCGTCTAAAATTGCTTATCTCCCATATCCTGAAAGGAAAACCTATCATACACTGATGCCCTTTTCCAAAAAAGACAATTCCATGGCTCTTCCAATTCCACTAAACATCTCATTCATATTTGTTCTTTCAAAAGTGAAGAACCAGAGTACCTCTTGACATTTCACACCATGCTAATCAACAATTAAGATTCATTTGTTTGACTGATATACCTCCCTAGGTGATGTATTTTTAGTCTCTGAGACTCGATAGATATTCTTCCTAAGACTTTGAGGGGCAGGGTGCACACACACCGCCCAGCAGATAATTTGAGATATATAAAATTTTGCACTCTGTAATCTTCACACATGCATTCAAAATGTATTTAGAAGAAAAATTATAAAATGAGCCTCTTTGTGTCAATGTTTTTGCTACATAATTACTTTATAATTGGATGCAATCTGGATACTATATTGTGTAAGAAACAAAGCTTCACATTGAATTTTTTGCATTAAAAACTGTCAGAAGTATTTGTATTTGGTACAGGCTTATTGCAAACAACTGATCAGGAAGCCAAAAGAGAGCAAATTTCAATCATTTCAAAAATCAAAAATTTTACTGAGTTTTTTAAATAATGTATATAAAATAAAATTTTATTACAGAGCATCAATTCTATAACATTAAGACTGGATTTAAAACCAGGGCTTCACAGATATGTTTAGTTCTAAGCTATTGGCTCCAAGTTTCCCTTTAAATAACATTTGCTTTTTCTTAAAGAATGATTCATATTCTGGTTTTATAATTTATCTTTTCAAAGAGTGGTTATATACGTCATTTTTCCTCTAGTTGCTACTCTATTAAAAGAATTTCACACTAACATGCCATCATCTCTGGTCTCTCCTGCATTTTATATACAATTAGTTATTAACTTCTTTAACCTCTAACTTTCTCAATGTCTTCTGTTTATAATAGAATTTTCCTTCAATTATTTTCACCATACATTATTAATTTTTATGAATATGCATGTTAAAGCCACAGTGAAATCAATGAAATATATTTCACACACACTAAAATGGCTAAAATTAAAACCACTGACAAATATTCATGAGCGTTTGGAGCAACCAGAACTTTCATACATTGTTGGTAGCAATATAAATGCTACAATCATTTTGGAAAACTAACAGTTTCTAAGAAGTGAAAATTATAACTATCTTATGATTTAGCAATTTCAGATCTGTTTATCCAAGAGAAATTATTAAAAAATGTCCATTAAAACACATGTACAGGAATGTACTGGAAACAAAGCAAATAAACATCAACAAAAGAATGGGTAAATTTTCACATATTTATTGGAATAAAAGAATAAAATTCCTGATACAACAAGATGGATGCATCTTAGTAATATGTTGAGTGAAGAAGACACACCAAACAGTACACACTATCTGATTCCATTTATACAAATTCTAAGAAAAAAATGAAACTAACATATGGCAATATAAAACAGTGCGGTGGCTTCTTCTTTGAGAAGGATGTTTATTGGAAAGAATCATGAGAGAGATTTCTAAGATGATTGTTGTGGGTGCGATTCAGATGGGTATATTGAACTGTACTCTTGTTTGTATATTTTGCTATTTATAAGTAATATTACCATAAAGTATTTTGAACTATGACTTTAGGTTCCAAACTTATCTTTCAATATTATTTTGTATCTATATGCTCAAAGGAAAGGCCCTTCTTCCCTTTGGTTTCTAACAATAGAACAGACCAAATAATCACATTAATAGAGATCAAAATATTATCTTTAGTAATGTTTTTTTTTTTTTAAATGACCACTTACCACTGCCTTAAAATGCTAAGCTCTCAGATAATGACTAGATTGAAGAATTTAGATTGATTTTAATCAATCCTGACCTTGAGAATAGTCTGTGGAAGCGGGCCTTGAGTTACCCCAGAGTTATAGACAAAAAATTGCAGACGTAGCCAACTTTCCCACCCCCCAATATGAAGGGTTTAATCTCAAGTTTTTGCAGCAAAGCATTTAGAGCAAGGAAGTAGGAAGGAAAAGTGTATGCCAGTTGGCCTTGAGAGATCAAAATATAAAAGAAGCAATTCCTTCCAGGACCAATCACCTTTAACACCATGACCCCATTATTGAAAAGAGGACCCTATAATCAACCTTTGGGAGACAGAGACTAAAAATGTTCAAATTAGTGTTCCTTCTCCGTTGAAGGTGAGCAAGAGAAATGTCCTTCACCAGTAAGGAGAGAAAATGTAGTTTCCCACCATAATGAATAGAAGAATTTAGTTCATTATAGTGCATTTATACAATATAATAGACAACCACTAAAAATTGTGTTTCTAAAGAACTAAGTTAAGGAAGTGATAATATTGTATCATTGCCAATATTTTTAAAACAACTGAAATACTAGTTACACTATAAAAAACAATCACCATCTTTTTATTTATTTATTTTTCAACTACAGTTGACATACAACATTAGTTTAAGGTATGCAACATAGTGATTAGACATTTATATAACTTATGAAGTGATCTCCCTGATAAATCTAGTACCCACTTGACACTATACATAGTTATTACAATATTATTTACTATACTTCCTGTCATACTTTACATCTCCATGACTATTTGTAACTGCCAATTTGTACTTCTTAATCCCTTCTTCCTTTTCACCCAGCACCCCCTCTCCCATCCAACAACCATCAGTTTCTTCTCTATATCTATGAGTCTGTTTCTCTTTTGTTTATTCATTTTGTTCTTTAGATTCCACATATAAATGAAATCATATTGTATTTGCTTTTCTTTGTCTATTTTACTCAACATAATACCTTCTAGTTTCATCTATGTTGTCACAAATGGTACATTTTACTCTTTTTTATGGCTGAGTAATATTCTATTGTATATGTACCACATTTTCTTTATCTGGTTGTCTATTGATGGACACTTAGGTTGCTTCCTTAGCTTGGCTGTTGTAAATAATGTTACAATGAATATATATATTTTGAATTTGTGTTTAGGTTTTCTTTAGATAAATACCCAGAAGTGCAATTGCTGAGTCATATGATAGTTCTAATTTTAACTTTTTGAGGAACCTCCATACTGTTTTCCACAGTGGCTGCATCAATTTGCAATTTCACTAACAGTGCATGAGGGTTCCATTGCACATTCTTGCCAACACTTGTTTGTTGATTTATTGATGATAGCTATTCTGACAGGCATTGATGTCTCATTGTGATTTTAATTTGCATTTCTCTGACGATTAGTGATGTCGAACATCTTTTCATATATCTGTTGGCCATTTATACGTCCTCTTTGGAGGATTGTCTATTCAGGTCTGTGCTCAGTTTTTAATTGAATTTATTTCTGATGTTAAGTTGTATGAGTTCTTTATAAATTTAAGGTGTTAACCCCTTAGCATATGTGTCATTGATGAATATTTTCTCCCATTCAATAAGTTGTCTTTTTGTTTTGTTGATGGTTTCCTTTGCTGTGCAAAAACTTTTGACTTTGATGCATTTTTATTATACAATCATAATTTTTTGAAAAAATATATACACAAATATATAAAATATACAGTTTTATATTTTATATACTCGTGTAAATATTCAAATTACTATCTATGGTTATTATGCATTGTTTTTATCATCTTTTTTGTTTGTTTATATTTCAAATTATTTATTATTATCATTAACTTGCTTTAAATAAACTTAATCAATAAGTAAAAACACAAATAAAAGCTTACTTATACGTTCAAGAGATACAAGATAGATTCCTGAAACTTTTGGAAAAGATTAAATTTTGTAGAATAATTTAAAAAATAATCATTATCATCACTATCGAAGAAAAGCAATGGCATTTGGTAGTTAGTCACTGGGAACTCAAAGACATCCTCGCCCTAGAGAAATAAGCAGCACATGAGGGCAAAATTGAACACACACTGAGAAAGATATTTTTTCACATACAGTAAGTACTATGTATATTATGCAGACAAGAACTATAGAAAATTCCCAATAAATTCAGTGGTAAAAATTTTCCCCCAAAAAAATGTCAGTGTGAACCATATTTCACAAATGGTTAGAACTCTTAAGAAGAAGGTTAAACCTTTCGAGCAAGAGAAATGGCAGTTAGAAGCTAAGGCTCTTTGTCACTGAAGCGTGGTTAATAATGTGCCACTTTTAATGTGAACATTGCCCAAGTAAAGAAATGAAATGGAAATGGACAGGAGAGGAAGTATAGCTCTCTTGGACCATATTTTACATGTGAAAATAGATGAGACACACTAAAAGCCTCCAAATTCTCTTCAACAAACTAGAACTCATTGCTAATACAAATAAATAATTAAAATCATTCTGTTTATGGGTAACTTGTTTTGAATTGCTATTGTCTAATGGCTATTTATTATAAAAGGTAGAAATAATGATAATAACTAGGATCCTTGAGAAAAGAGCACCAATATAGCACAAAAAAAGCTAAAGGATTTATATGTTGGCTAAGAGAAAAAAGGAAATAATATAATTGAAGGGCAAGTCACATATTCCCTGATCAGTTCAGAAGTAGAAGGCATAAAGATAAGCAAGTTAGGAAAAGAACGTTCTTCGACTGGAGTTTAACAAGAAGAACAGACAGTTTAAGTAAGTCTGAAATGTTACATTCTGTCACTTCTAGTTTAACAAGAAAAATTAGGGGCTTTAGGCTAGGGACTTGCAGTTCTTGGTGCAATATTAAAAAAAATTCTCAAACTCTTACAATAATACAGATGGTTATATTAGCAGGTATTTTTTGAGTGCCAACCAAGTTTCATTTACTATACTGGAAATGCTACAAATTTTATCTCAAATTTTTACAAGAGTCCTGAAAAAAAGGGGACATTTTGTTCATTTTGCAGATGAGAAATCGGTGGCTCGAGGAAGATACCCTATTTCTAGTGGGTAGGACCAGGTATTGGGGCCAAGTCTATCTAATTCCAGAGCCTTTTCTCTATTGTATCATCTTTATTACTGAAGAGAAAAAACTGTCACCTTCTCTAAAGGAATTAATTATATCCAGGTACAAAAAATGCAAAGAATAATATTATCAAGAATGCTAGAATAATTTTCATCTACTTTATCCCATTTTTCTTTTGATAATGTTTTTATTTCCTCATGAAATGCTATAGATTTAGATTGTGTGCTGTTAATTTGTATGTTCTCCACATTAGTTTCCTACAGGCATTTGGCTGTCTGCAGATGTCAAGCCCCCAGGCCGTAAAATTCACTAAGCAGATTGCTTTGAAATATTCTCCCTCCAAAGGTCCCTTATTTAACTTCTGTAAATCTGTTCTGAGTTCCTTTTTCTGACATGACGTATGTGGCTTATGTGGTTTTACACACCAATTTTGTCCAGTGAGTGAGCAAAGATAGTTGTCTAGAGTCCCCAAACTCAGTTCTTTCCCCACTCTGCACATGTTTTATCTTTGGCTGGTTTGCAGACATGAATAACCAACAGTGTTGACAATCTGTGTATTCCCACTTGAGTACCACCATATTGGCAGCATAACATAGAGAGATTGTATATTTATGCTAAACGAGAGAATTGTTGAGTTGTAATAGATATTTTATGCACTGCAAGCCTCTCAAAAGTTCTGCATATTATTCAAATATGTGCATACACACAATTCTCTGTCTTTAATTTTTTTCTGTCTCTTAGTCATTGTCATTACTTCTGTCTCTTTTGCATTTTAGATTTGGCCTAAAAAGAGAAGCTGTGAGGATAGAAAAGGGTTTTTTTTGTTTGTTTATTTGTTTTTTCCTGTATACTCTATTTTGTGTTATGGTATATCTCCAACATATAGCATTCTATAATCTATAGCTTTTCTTTCCAAGTATTCCATATCAATTTTGCTCTGAGTCTTACTCAATAGAGACATGTGCTGTCTGCCAATATAAGGAGAACATAATCATTAAATAATTTGGATCTGAGCTCTTATTGGTAAAGCCCATGCTTTCTTTGATTTGTCTTTGCAGAACCGAGTACATCTCTTTATTTCATGATCATTTAATAATAATGTAGTTTGTTCTATACATTGTACTAAGTGCCACATAAGCACAAGTTAACAATAATCTGTACTTTCAAGGGACAAACTATCTGATGGGATAGATGGTCAAAGTAAGTGGGCACAAAATATCAGAGTAACATAAAGCAGGAAGCTTTCAACCATTCTATGGTTTGGATGATGTTGAGAAAAGTTATTATAAAGCGTATTTGAGTTGGCCTTGATGGAGTTAGCGGAGCATATGAAGAAAGACAGGGCATTGGAGGTGAAGAAGCAGCATGTGCAAAGATGTATAGTCTTGCAATAATATCACATGTGCAGAAAAGTACAAACTGTTTGGTGTTAGCAAATAATAAAAGGTCAGTTGAAGAATTTTAGAAGATAAGATGAAAAGCCACATAGTGTTCGAGTTTGTAGTCTTTTATATGTCATTCTAAGAAGTCTTGAACTTTTACATAGACAAGAATTTGTCAAATTAAGATGTTTTTATTTGTGTATATGTACATTTTAACAATAATTTACTCTGTGTCATATACAGACCATGATCATATAAGTGCACACACATGCAAGTATTGAATCATCTGAGTGTGGACAATATAACTAAGAACTACCGTGCATTACACTTTGGGGGGAACAGGAGTGTTATTAGCAGTCAAAACAGAAATGTGTTATCATTAAAGTGACAACATTCAACATTTAATATATAGTTATGATATTTAACTATTATTAATTTAATATATCTTAACCTGAAAAATCCTCAAAACTATCTGATTCACCTTCATATATATTCTAATTTATCTTAACAGTGATAAAGATAACTTCTTTTCCACTAACACTGCACAATCGATTGCTTCATATACTTGAGACTTGTTTCTAAACTTAATAAATTGAGGCTTTTGTTTGGCATCATATAACTATATGATGTTTTGAAATATTACCTTTTAATTATTGCAGACTCATGACAAAACAAAATCAGAAGCTGAATGATACCTAATGTGACCATTTGTCATACCACACAAGAGATAAATGATGGCAATGATGACAAATTCTGATTGCTATAAGAATAGAAGCACTCTGTAGTTGGCTTGAAGATCATGGTGGGGAGTGGAGTCACCAGATGGCCAGAGAGGCGTGGTGGACTCACAAGAAACTGTCTCTTAACACCAAGTCATATATATATATTACAAGCTTCTCTTTGGTTTTTGATATATAACATCAACAATGACACTAAATTAAGTTAAACTAATTAATTGAATCTTATTGTTTTTTAGTTATTTGTATTTAATATATTATTGTTATTCTGTTTTAAGAAATTGGGTAAGACATATAAACATCA
Organism: Pteropus medius; assembly: GCF_902729225.1. Taxonomy (NCBI): domain Eukaryota; kingdom Metazoa; phylum Chordata; class Mammalia; order Chiroptera; family Pteropodidae; genus Pteropus; species Pteropus medius. The sequence continues at coordinate 3,204,292 of NW_024344434.1, read as the reverse complement.
ATAGTTTATACTTCATTCTTACATGTACTCAAGTAACATTATAATTAAATTATTTAAATCAAAGTGGGATATCTGTAATAATTATTTTTAAATTGTGTGTTCAATATTCAAATTTGAAAAACTATAATAGACAATGGGAAACCATTATTGGCTACGTCATTAGAGAGGTATCAAAGCATAGTGGAAACTGGCTTTATCATGTCCAAAAGACTGAGGTTCACATATTTATTTTCTAAATTCTATGTGACCCTAAGTTATGAATCTGTTTTCACCTCTTGAAAATAGAGACAATGATATCTTCCTTTCAAAAATTCAGTGTAATTATATGTGTAAAGTATACAGCATGTTACTTGTACTTAATAATGTTAACTTCCTCTTTAATATATCTGAACTCTAATTTTCTCATCTATAAAACAAAAATATTAAAACACAATTTACAAAGCTGTGTAAGTGTGATGAGATATGTAGACTCGTGTTCCTTGTAAGGACAAACAGAAATTGTTCCACCTGCTCGTTTTATAGAAACAGAGACAGAATAAAGATGTTTTTCATTATGAAACATGCACCACTTGAAGAACCTCTTGGTAGTGTTCCTGTAAGAAAAGTAGGCACAAATTTTACTAAATAATAGTATATACATAAAACTTTCGTGAGGGTTTATAGATTTATGTAGATGAGACTTTAAAAGGCTTTTCATTCTCATACGTGTTGGGAGAGCTTTGGAAAGGGGGTGAATTAATTTTCATAAAGACTACAGCAACCTATTGGAAGGAAAGGACCTAAATACTAAAACCTTCTTTCAGAGTGTTAAATTCAGGGAAATTAGGCAAAATGGACTAGAATAACCCTTGATCAACAGTGATCAGTAATGGTGAAATGACGATGAGGATAGAAAAATATTGTTATATTGGCAATATCTGTTACCATTGATTGGAAAATTTCATGTGCCAGATATGGTTCTAAATGCTTTATATGTGCTAACTTTAATATTTATAAAAGCCTTGTGCTATGCATTCTGTCTATATCCAGTTCACAGATGAGAACACTGAGACACACAGAAAGTTAAATGAGTTGTTCAAAGACCTACAACTGATAGCTGGCACAGCCAACATTTGAACCCAGACAAAATGAATCCAGAGCCTACCTTGATACCTGTGTAGATCTGCCTCCAGTGTGTCATACCAGAGAGTGAGATTTTATACTAAATAGACAAGCAGATAGTAAGAGCGGTCCTTGATCCTCATGGTGATGAATTATAGACAATGTCCTAATACAGCAAAAAAGACATGTGAACCCTGGAAATCACATTATTTCCAAGAATGCCGTCCTTGTGTTGAAAACAGTCTCTCGGTCCATGAAACAGACTCTGGGCTTATTTCCAAATTGATGAAAAAGTAGTAAGCAGGAGTAGTGAGCAGGTAGTGAACTAGACATCCTGGACATTGTTGGGCGCACAGAGATTCTTAAGCAAATTGATGGGAGCAACACAATTGAAGAGGATAGGGTGAGTCTTTGGCCATCAAAACATGTGAGGGCTCAAGAATGGCATTTTAGTTAACTACTGAAGTGAGGGTATTAGTCCTACCCTCAAAAAAGTAAAGTTCCACACTTAATTTACACATATAACATCATTTTACAAACTGCATATTATTACTAAGTGTTAGTATTGCTTCACTTACGCTAACTCACTTATATAGATAGATATCTATGTAATAAAAATTAAAACACATTACGAGTAAACTGTGGGGCAAGAAGTAGAATGAAGATTAATATCATCAACCTTGATGTTAGAGAGAGAGGAAGTTCTAATATGTTTTTGATCGATGCAGTTCTTTCAATTTTTATCTCCTAGAATATGTACCTCGACCGTTTAGTCACTGGGTGACCTGAGTTGTGTATCTTGTGACTCCTGGATCATTTGCAAATTATACTGCACATACCTCTGAAATCGATGCTATCTGTCATATCCTCCAGTCCTAAGGTCCGTGTCCCCCACAACCTTCTTATTCCAACTAGAGGCCTTCGACAGTAAATTGATGCTCCAGGCAACAAGTGACACTTGGAGTTCAAGAACTCTCTGCTGCTTTCTATTTTCTGGGCTGGTCCTTGGAAAGTTTCCTGTGGGTCCACCCTCTTCCATATCTTCCTCAAATCATTTCAGATCTCCTTTTGGTCAGCAACTTGTAGTTAGTTGCTGCACCATGTCGAAGACAATGCTTCCCTCAGGTGCTTGGACTTCCTCTAAGATGAACACTGAGAAACAAGGGAAAGTCCTTCCCTATGACTTCTTCAGAACTCTTCAGTTGTTTCTAACCCATTTCTGGGATTTTCAGTCCTCAAAGTTTGTAAGCTCAACCACTCATATCTGACTCCTTGCCCTCTAACTTCCTGTCTTATACTCTGATTTAGGATACAGTTTTTTTTCCCCCTAATCTGACCTCATGGACCTGTCCTAATAAAGACGCTGCAGGGCTAAAATCCAAATTACAGAGAAGAGAATATATGTTGGAAAATATTTCAAAAGTTTTACGCACATTCTACAAATGTACTTAAATATCGTTAAGTCCAAGCAAAAAGGAAAAAAAAAAAAAAAGAAAAAAACAAATCAGTTACCCAAATAGTTTGCTAACAATATACTAAATACCCAGTTGATCCTAACCTCTTATTTCAGTGGCTCAATCTTCTGTGGCACAAATTTCCACTCTCTCTCTAAAAGCTCGTGTTAGTATCATGTAGCAATATCTAAAGTGGTGGGAAATGCTGAAATTTCAGTTCTGTACATGATAATCCTTAATACTTGGACTGGTTTAGCATTTTGAAAGGTCAAAACGCTGATTAAAGATGAAGGTGTATAGTGACAGTTTCCAATCTTTAATCTGCTATTATTATTGTGAAAGCTAAGAGTAAATGGAAACAGCATTCATTTGTTATTCTGGATTAAAATCCTAGCTTCACTGCTTACAGCTGAATATATTGGAAGAAATTGCTTGATCTTGCTGTCTCAATTTCTTCATCTGGCTAATAGTGTTCAGGATACCTACCTTTCAAGATTATATGAGGAAGAAATATATATGTGTATACATATGTGTAGTTTTACCTAGGACATAAAAGATATATAATATATACATATAGCCATATATAGAGAGATAGATAGATAGATAGATATCCATATATATATAGAGAGAGATATATATCCATATATAGATACATCCATATATATATACACACACATATATACATATATATGGATATATATATATCCATATATATAGTAAGCACTCAATTAATAAAAGCTTATATAACTTTTTTATAATTTCTAAAGTAATTTATCACAAAAAGCATAGTTTTCTATTTATAATTTTTTAAGTTAGATTAGTTCCATTTGATACCAATAGGCAAAGCAAAGGACTGTTAAAGGGAAAATTGTAATGCGTAGGTGTAACACTGTCATGCTAAATGCAATGTGACTCTCTTCTTTTCCTCTAAAATTAAAACAGATCAAGAAAACAAAGTTCACAGGTAAGTTGCTGAAATAATTGTTTTTTTTATTTTCTCAAACTGAATGAGAAATAAGTTTGTATAATCAAACGAGATCTTGATAGTAGTTAGAATCATCCTTAGCCTCAGCCCTGGTTATGCTCTTAAAACCGGGTCACATACTTTCAGTAGGACAGAGCTATAGGGGATCTGTTTGCAGAGTCCTTTTAAATTCTAATAAGGTTCTCGGAAGCATATTTCAAAATACTGGTAGTCCCACCCCACTGTTTCAGCAAAGGCTCAGAGGCAAGTCTCCTCTTTCATCTTTAAACAACTTCAAAGTTTATTTTTGAAATAAGAATTTCTTTTCTCATTGAATTCAAAGAGCTTTATGGCCTTCTGTGAGGGAAGGAGCTCCTGGCTTTCAGGAATGCATTTAAAAAGCCCCTGATGTCTTCATGCCTCCCTGACAGGCCTTGCTGACCTCCAAAACATTCAATTTTCTTTATCTTTGCTTTTTAGCTGGCTGTATGGAAAACTGAGGGATGTGCTTGGGCCCTAAGAGAGGCTGGTTTGTCTGAAATGATAAAATGCCTAAAAAACGCTGCCTTTTATTCTCTACGTATGGATCACTGAGAGACTTTTAAATTAAGAAAGGAAGGGAGGGAGGGAGGAGAAAAAAAAAGAGAGAGAAAGAAAAGAAAGAGGAAGGAAGGAAGGAAGGAAGGAAGGAAGGAAGGAAGGAAGGAAGGAAGGAAGGAAGGAAGGAAGGAAGGAAGGAAGGAAGGGAAGGAATTTACTACTTGTATAAACGCTTTTGTTTTGACTAGGCTAAGAGCAATCAAACTTTTTTTTTTTTTTTGATGTGAGTTTTGTCTTTCATTTTCTTCCTTCAGAAACAAGAGTTTCTTCCTTCAGAAACGAGAGTTTGCCTGTCAGGAAGCTGTCAGATGTTCTGCTCAGACCACGCCCCTCCACTGTAATTAATGCTGGTGTTGGGGTGGGAGGGCAGCTGCAGCCCTAATCTCAGTCACAGCGTCCCCCTCAAGGTAAGTCTTCTGCTACATCTATAACCCTCTGGCAACAATGTTTGAAGCTCTGGAGAGATATAATTCATCTTCGTCATTGTCATTGAAGGTGATGAAGGAGAGGAGAAGTTAGAGATTTCTTGGGGATTTTTCAAACTGGTGCAAAATAGTTTGGTCTGTGTAATTGCTTTCAGAGAATTGCTGAGAAAGCCTGGGACCAGGGACGACTAGATCCAGGGTGCCTTATCCCCCATTTTTGTGTGTCTTGTTTCTATGTGCTTGTATGGAGCTTATTATCTCTCCTCAGGTGATATACTGTTTGCTATTTTTCATGAACATATATACGTTTTCTCTCTCCAAAGGGATCTTTAGCACTTTCAAGGCAAGGGTGTCTTTTAGTACCCCTAGGTGTTCCTTACATTACCCTTTGTAATAACCAACCATAAATGCTTGACAATAATTAATGATGTATTTTTTTCTTACATCAAGGTAGATAATAGATTTGATATGAAATTCTGCTTCCAGAAGAAATCTGTGAAAAACAGTAAACCTTTTTTTTTTTTGGTGAGATAGTGAAATAGTTTTCCTAAATGGTTAGTTTTGTTTGGGGCCTATTCTTTGGTATGTAAAAATAAGAAAAGTCATTGAAAACTATTTCAAATAAAACATTGCAAAATATAGAGATAAATTCCATTATTTCTCTTTTATTTTTTAAAATAGCCAAATCTCTTAATATCTAATATGAAAACTTTTGGAATTAAAACTGAGTATATTTAGATTATCAGTCTGGTACATCTATTTATTAGCTTTTTTCTATTCAAATTTGGGTTATTGGAAAAATGGACCAACACCTAATTATTTCAGTAAGTGCAGAATTTTCGAACTGAAAAGAGCTTTAAAAGTCCTATTGTTAAACTCCAACATTTCCACAAGTGGAGAAACACACACACACAAAAAAGGTTGAGAGAGTTGCCTATAATCATTTGGGACACATCAGAGAAAGAGAGTGGGGAGCGGAGAATTTATATAGACAAAATTCATCTTGAGCATAATTTTTACAAAGCAGAGTTCTTTGGCCAACAGCCATGCCTTTACTCTTAAAGAACTGATTTTATATTTGTCTCCTCTTATAAACTCATTGTGTTTGATAGACATTTGTTTTAGTAGGCAAGATTGATTTTAGGCCAGATTTTAAAGAAGGATGTAATTTCTTGAGAAATAATCAGTATGCCCTTTTTCCCTGATAAAACATAATTTAATATTTCCAAGAACTGAATATACCCCCAATCTACCCGAAACCTATGCTCCAAATTCATGAACTCCAAGATGTAGCCACACTCAGACCTTCACTGTCTTTTGGCCTTCATATGTGTTCATAGTCGACCCCTTATTCACAAGGAATATGTTCCAAGACCCACAGTGGATGCCTGAAACCACAGATAGTACCAAACCCTCTATAAACTGTTTTTTCTTATCCATACACACTTATGGTAAATTTTAATTTATAAATTAGGCACTATAAGAGATTAACAGCATAACTAATAATAAAATTGAACAATTATAACCATATACTATAATAAAAGTTATATGCATGTAATCTCTCAAAATACCTTACTATACTAACCATTCTTTTTCTTGTGATGATGTGAGAAGATACAATGCCTATGTGAGTAGATGAAGTGAGGTAAATGACATAGGCATTGTGGTGTAACATTATGCTACTGTGAGGATTACTTGAACGCAAGCACCGTGATACCTTGACAATCAATCTGATAACTAAGACATCTTCTAAGTGACTAATAGGTAGATAGTATATACAGCCTGGATATTCAGGACAAAGGGATGATTCATGTCCAGTGTGAGATGGAATAGGACAGTGTGAGATTAATCATGCTATTCAGAATGGTGCACAATTTAAAACATATGAGTTACTATTTCTGGAATTTTTTATTTAATATTTTTGGGCTACAGTTGACCAGAGGTAATTGAAACCATGGCAAGTGAAACTGTGAATAACAGAAGACTACTGTATACAGTTGTACTGTGTCTTATTCTTTCAAAACATTTAGTTGCTTTCACTTAATGTCTTATAAACTTACAGAGAGATGTATAAGGTACAGTGATTAAAGTTTTGAATAAATGAACTACCTCATTTTGATGACTTTGGAGCTATAATGGTAATTTCAACTCAGCAGCAGCCAAGGGGATGACTCTGAATGGAAGCTTTGCAGATAACATAATGGGCCTTCAGAAGACCACCTTCTCTCTTGAGTCTGTATCCCCTTAAAAAAATCAGGTCTACTTTGCCCAGTTCTGGCTCATTTCTCTTTTCCTTATATCTTATAACCCATATATCAGGGACTTATCACCTTAGAGTCTCTACAGCTCTCCTGCCCATTATGTGAAGCTAGTAGATACTCCGAGTGCACTGGAATAAAATGCCCCCAGGTCACAGAACCAGTCCATCTCCATCTCAACCTTCCTCTTCACCCCGCCAGACAAAACCATAGGAAAACGCACTGAGAAAGACTTAGGAGGAGAGCAGGCAAGCAATGTGAACAATCTTCCCAGAAGCATACTTCAAGTTACTGTAGTTACAAAGAATTGCCATCAAGGTGGGAGTGTCCTGAACCAAGGATAAGACCTGCAAGAAAAAAGCAAAAGGAGAGTCAAGAGTTTCTCTATAGAAATGAACCTAAATGAGACATCAGACCAAATTTTCGAAAGTGATCCATGCCAGATTTTCAAATTTAAAAACTGCAGAGTGAGCATCTGAGTCCAAAGGGACTATTTAAATTATTTCTGGATAAAGAGACAATTAACTTCTTTTTTTAAAAGTTTTTTTAAAAAAAAAATTGCATTAAATTTATTGGTCTGACACTGGTTAATAAAATTATATGTTTCAAGTAAATGATTTTGTAATGCAGAAAATGCAAATCAAAACCACAATGAGATAACACCTCACACCTGTTAGAATGGCTATCAACAACAAGACAAATAATAACATATTGGAGAGGTTGTGGAAAAAAAAGAAACCTGATACACTGCTAGCAAGAATTTAAATTGTTACAGCCACTGTGTAAAACAGTATGAAGGTTATTCAAGAAATTAGGAATAGAATTATCATTTAACAACTTCTGAGCATCTACCTGAAAATTTCAAAAACATTTATTTATAAAGATATATATACCACTATGTTCATTGTAGCCTTATTTACAGTAGGCAAGATATAGAAACAACCAAAATGTCCTTTGATAGATAATTGGATAAAGGAGATATGGTTCTCAAAAGAAACTATACCTGAAGCTCACTTCAAGAAAATGTGTGTTTTGGGTGTTCAAATTTTGAGTAAATACGTTTCATATCTGAGAAAAAGGAAGTTTTGAGACAATTGTCTGGATGTATATCACAGCCTAGTCACAAATACCATTAAGAGAGACAGTTTTGAAATAATCTTACCCATCTTCATTTTGCTGATAACCATCAACTAGATTATGGTCCATTTATTGTCGAATTGTAAGAGTTCTTTAGATATTCTGGATACTAGACCATCATGATTATGATTTACAAACGTTTTGTTCCACTCTTGGGGTTATCTTTTCTCTTTTTTGATAGTGTCCTTTGAAGTATAAAAGTTTTTAATTTTAATAAAGTCCAATTTATTTTTTTTTGGTTGCTTTTGCTTTAGATATCATATTGAAGAAACCACTGACTGACTAATCCAATGTCTCATAAGTTTACCTGGATTTTTTTCTAAGAATTTTATAGTTTTAGCTCTTACATTTAATTATTGTATTTAGCTCTTACGTTTAATTATTCGAAGTTAATTTTTATATAAGGTGTGAAGTAGGGAGTTCAATTTTATTCTCTTCCATCAGGATCTTTAGAGTTCCTAGCACCATTTGTTAAAAAGACTATATTTCCTCATTAAGTTATCTTGGTCCTTTTGTTAAAAATCAATTGAAAATAATGTGGTTTTATTTCTGTACTCTAAATTCTATTTTATTGATTTTTATATCTTTCATTATGCCATTACCATGCAGTCTTGATTATTGTAGCTTTGTATTGTTTTGATTTCAAGAAGTATGACTCCTCCAAATTTGGTCCTCTTATTCAAGATTGTTTTTGCTATTCATGTGATCCCTTGCTTTCCACACAAATTTTAGAATCAATTGGTAAGTTTCTAAAGAAAGCCTGTTGGGACTTTAATAATTGCAAGAGAGATTGCATTTAATATGAACCTCAATCTTCACAGTATTGAAATTCTAACAATATTATGCCTTTCAATGTAGGAACATGGTATGTCTTCCCATTTATTTCTTTCTTTAATTTATTTTAATAATGTTTTATAGTTTTTAATGTATAAGTCATGTAATTCTTTTGTTAAATACATTCTTAAGTATTTTATTTCTTTTTATACTACCGTAAATGGAATTATTTTCTGAATTTCATGTTTGGGTAGTTCATTGCAAGTATATAGAAATGCATTTGATTTTTATATCTTGATTATATATCATACCACCTTCATTAACTCATTTATTACTGGTAATTGTGTGTTTGTGTGTGTTCCTTAGAGTTTTCTACAAAGATCATATCATATGCAGGAGAAAATAGCTTTATTTATTCCTTTCCAACCTAGATACCTTTTATTTATTTTCCTTGACCAAGTGCCTTGGCTAGAACTACTAGTTCAATGTTGAATAAAATTGATGAGAGTAGACATCCTTGTATTATTCCTGAACTTACAGAGACTTTCAGTCTTTTAGTATTAAATATAATATTAGCTGTGAGTTTTTCATAGATACCCTTCATCAAGTTGAAGAATTTCTCTTCTATTCTTAACTAGTAAAGAATTTTTTTTTTTTATTTTGAAAGGGCATTCAATTTTATTTGTTTTATCTCAATCTATTGAGATAATCGTGTAATTTTTATCTCATAATCTATTACTATGGTGTATTTTATTGATTGAGTTTCATGTGTTGAAGCAATTTTGCCCTTCTGGGATGAAATACACATGGTTATGGAATAAAGTTGTTCTTATATTTTTTCTGAATTTGACTTGCTAGGATTTAGTAGAGAATTTTTGCCTCTAAATTTGTAAGTCTGTTGTATACTTTTAATGATGTGTTTGTCTGGCTCTAGTATCAAGATAAAGCTGGCTTCATAGAATGAGTTGGGAAGTGTTTCATCCTCTTCTGTGTTTTGAAAGACTTTGTATAGAATGCTGTTCTTCCAACATTTGGTCAAATTCGCTGGTGAGTCATATGGACCTGGGCTTTTCTTTGTGGATAGTTTTTGATTACTAATTAAATAATTTGGCTTGTCACAGTTACAGGTCTACACCAATAGTCAATTTCTTCTTGAGTCACTTTTGGTAGTTTGTATCTTTCTGGCAATTTGTCTATTACATCTATGTTATTTAATTTGTTGACATACAATCGATCACAGTATTCACATGGAATACTTTTTATTTCTGTAAGGTTGGTAGTGATGACGTCTCTTTCCTAAATTTAGTAGAGTGCTCTCTACTTTCGCTTTCATTATTTTTCTCTATATTTTTATATTCTCTATTTTATTTGTTTTCACTCTAATCTTTATAATGCTCTTCACTCTGCACTGGATTTAGTTTAAAATTCTTTTTCTAGTTTCTCAAAGTAGAAGGTTAGTTATTGATTGAGATATTTCTCCTTTTCTAATGCAGGTGTTTACAACCGTGAAATTTTTGAAGGGTATTTTTGCTGAATATAAGATTATTAGTTGGCAATCTTTTTTAGAACTTTAAATATGTCCTCCCTCTGCTTCCTGTTCTCCATGATTTCTGATGAGAAATCAGCTGCTTACCTTATTGAGTATCTCTTACACATAATTCTTGCTGCTTTCATAATTTTTTGTGTTTGACTTTCAACAGTTCAATTATGTTGTTTTTAGGTATGGATGTCTTAGAGTTTACCTACTTAGATTTTACTAATGACTCTTGCATGTACAGATTAATATTTTTATAAGTTTGATAAAGTTTCAGCCATTATTTAATAATATTACTTGTGCTATTTTCCTTTATTTCTCTTCTTCTGAGATTGTCATTATGAATATGTCAGTATGCTTAATATTGCCCCACATGCGTCTGAAGCTCTCTTCATTCTTTTTTAATTTTTTATTTCTATTCTTCAAACTGGACAATCATAATTGATCTATTTTCAAGTTTGATAATGCTTTCTTCTGCTATCACAAATCTGTCCTTTATTCTCACTATCAAATTTTTCCTTTCAGATATTTCAAATCCAGAATTTCTCTTATGTCATTATTTACATTTTCTATAACATTTTTGATACCATTATTTGATGAAACATTGTTCTCATACTTTACTTATTGACATAGATTTCTTAGTTCTGTGAACAGATTTAAAATAGCTGGTTGAAAATCTTTGTCTAGTAAGTCTAACATCTGGATTTTTTCAGGTCTAGTTTCTATTGGTTGTCTTCTGACTTAATTGTATATAGTCTTTGTACCCTTTGTTGTGTGTGGCTGCTGAAGTTTCCACTTGGCTTATTAGCCAGCTAATTATTGGACAGAGATTTTCTTTAATTCTCAGAATTAAAGAAATTAATCTTTGCCAAAAAAAACTCTTTTTGTTTGTTTATATGTTTGTTTTTTGTTCAGATACATCTTCAAGAATAAAACCAGCAGTTTACAAGTCTGTTTAGCCTTAACTTTCTGCTCACACAGTGCCTTGAGGACAGCCAGAGATGAGATTTTAAGACCTTCTCAGGTCTTTCTTGATCATGTGCATAGCCCCAGGTATGAATACAGCCTTATGTGTGCTCGTGGTTTTTTAGATTTCCAGGATTATCTTGGAGTTTTTTAAAGTCTTCGTAAATATCTCAATCTTCAGCTTTTTCTTTGGTAAAGTTATTATTTGCCCTAATTATTATCTATTTTCTCCAACTACTGCAAAGTTAAACAATAACTGTAAATGTTTTTAGAAACTCATTCTCAGGGAAAAGATTTTCACACTTAGTGAGCTCAAAGTCCAGTAAATAAAAAGAGCCTTGAGAGTAACACCTTCCATGGAAGAACCGGGTATATCTGATAATGGTAATTCTCTGGAAATGAGGCTTTCAAAGAACTCCAACTCTGCTCTCTCTTCCTCTCCTCAATGGCTTTCAGGCTCTTGGCTTTCACCGTGAATGTGAGCTGCTATTCGTCAAGGCTGTCATGGAGCTGGAAGGTGAGTATAAAATGGATAGGGAAACTTAAAAAGCTACAAAGCTCACTGTTTCTAACAAGATTCAGTCAATTTTCTTGAATAAATGTCCCTTTATTGCTTTGCTTTGAAACATTCTCTTGAAGTCTCTGGTTAATTTCTGAAGTTCTGAAAACTTCACTTTGACAATTTTTGCCATTTTTCTCGTTGCTTTTATAGAGGGAAGAATTTTCAGAAGTTTTTACTCAGCTATATTTGTTGATGACAGTTCAAAGTCAATTTTTGATTCATAGTTTCTGCTCTTAGTACATGAATGTTGGTGAGATAAATGTCTTATGTCAAATTTGGAAAGTGGACTTTATTCATTCCACAAATAGTGATTGAGGGTCAATTTTATTTGAGTCTCTCTGCTATATATTGTGAATTTACTGAAAATAAAATACTTTCCTTGACCTAAAAGAGCTCACAATTTTGGTAGAAAGAGGCAAGTATATAGACCATTGAATTTCAATGCGATCATTAAAAATACGAGGCACACTATTACCATGGAAAGGAGGAATTTTGTGGGTTAAGATACTATAAGATATGTTATCAAAGTTCTGTGTGTGTGTGGCGTGTGTGTGTGTGTGTGTGTGTGTGTGTGTGTGTGTGTAGCTATGAGAGGTAGAGGGTATTCTTGCTATGAAAGGTAGAGGATAGTCTGAAAAGGGAATTATAATTAACAGTATCTGTTGAAATGAAGTACATATAATTCTAATATAATCAGCATAGTTCAATACTTAGAAGTACAAATTCTGAAGATAAAATTTTGGGGTCCAAATCCTGGCTTTGCTAAGTCTAAGCCATGTGAATTTGATCCAGTCTCATAACCTCTTTGAGTCTCGGTCTCCTCTTTGATAAATGGAGTTCCTATGAGTACCTACTTTATAGGGTTTTCCTGAGGATTAAATAAATTAACATATGTGGCATATAATGGTGCTTGCTAATAGTATATTATATGTAAATGTTAACAATTATTTACATGTAAATATATAGAAGTACAGAAAATATTTAAAAATATAAATACATATTTCATAATATAAGCTATATAGTAAAGTAAAGCTTAACAAAATCTTATCAGTATGTAGGGATTTCCAGAACCAACAATGATTCTCAATGTTGAAAGTGAAGCAGATACTTCTAGGGTGCATTCAAATATTGGGTCAAAAGCATATATCTGTGGTCCTTAGTGGATCTAAGCATAAGGGAGAGAAAATAGTACAAAATTTCATAAATTGTGCCACAATAAATTCTGCCAGCCTTTCTAATTTTTGAATAGCCCATAGAATTATGATGCCTTTTCTTAACTAAATCATTTATATTATGTCAGGAGCCAAACATTTTTACTTTTCACTGTACACATAAATCATCAATAGAATGAATAATGGTCTGTCTTAGTGAGTAGAGAAGCTTCAAATTTCTCTTTGCTAATAAGTATTAACTCCACACCATTCCTCACATTTGTTTTTGGTCTAAAATCTCTTCAGTCATTCATACAGGAAAAGATAGATCCTTTAGTCATGGTGGTCCTAGGTTGCTGACTCAGAAAAGAACTTATCTTAGACTGTGGGACTGTAGACACGGGAGTGTTTGATTGGAGAATGGCCTGATGATATTTCTCTCTCAATCTTTTTTCTTTTCTCCCAGTAATCATTTTGATGTAGCAAATAAGAATGCAGGACAGAGATCAATTTCTTCATATAAGCAAGTGGCAGTACTGAAACCTTAAATTTTATTTAAGATATCTTGGGGGAGCCTCGGGCTTTCTTTTTCTAGTTAGCTAACAATTTGATGGGGTGAAATGGAAAAGAGGCAATGCATGATTGGTCTGGATATTTTTTAATAGATAAATATATTCTTTACTTTAACTTCCTGTGATGAAAAAAATATAGGTCCCAAATATATGGGATCACTTAGACCAGTTGTAAATGATATATGAAATGAAAAATCCTCAGGGCCAAGGCTTTGCAAACACTGTCATGCTAGGCTATTCACAGCTGTTTTAACCTCAAACAAAGCAGAACAATCTAGGGTTTTTAGGCCAAGAACAATCATTTGCAGGTATGTGTATGGACATACATGAGCACACATAAACACACACAAAATAAAAACCTCTTTGAGGATTATCTTTAAATTTTTATTCACAGAAGCAATTATAGGAGTATTTCTCTTCCAGACCATTTTCTTTTATATTGCCTTATAGTCAGCTGCCAAAAAACGAGGAAAAATGTTTGAAATTTCAAACACCTAAAATATATTTTTGATATATTGAATTACAACAGAAAATGAAATTAAACAAAAATTAAACAAAGAGATGCAATTGGATAATTGTTTATCTAAATTATTTTATGAGAACATAGTGTTAATTAAGCCAAAGACAAGGTTTAATCCCATATAAGAATCTTAAAAGCTTATTGTTCTCTTATCATATGACCCACTTGGCTTTGTATATGGGTTTGGTCACAAAATATGCTATGGAAGAGTAGAAATAGGTGAACAAAAGCATGACAGTCCTTGAGCTCTACCCATCTCTAACTCTGAAGCTAATTCACAATTGTTCCTTACTTCTAAGAGCTAAATTCTCTCAATGGTGTCTCAGTCTCAGTTGCAGATTACACTTAGTCACCCCTCTCCAGGACAAAATGCTGCCATATCTGAAAAAGCATTGTGCCATCCTCTAGATACGTCAGCAGCCATTTCCTTTGTGATGCCCCCTTGAACTATATAATTTGGCAATGAATTACCCGCTGAGAGCATACTCTACAATTGCGTTAGTTTTCTTTCTCACAGTAATTCCTGATTTAGCTATAGAAGTTGATGACAGATAGTATTGCTCAGCACATATTCTGTCTACTGCTCTACATTTCTCAGCCTCTTTTATAGCTAGGAGGGGAACGTGTGATTAGATCTGGCTATTGAGCTATTGGAATAAGCATTTAAGAGCTGGTATACCACATCTAAGCTCTCTTTTACCTGGACAATGGGAACTATGTGTTCTAGATGGAGTAGCTACAAGATGGTGGACTCTACACTAACTCTATGTGGAACAACCCCCAGCTCACATTAGACTGTTAATATGAATGTAAAATTAACTTTGTTAAGTTAGACCATTGAGATTTGGGGGTTAATTTGTTAACAGCTCACCTTGCTTATTGAGATCTGAAAAGCATTTTTGTTTTCATGGTTGGGATCTGTGTTGTTCCAAATGTACATCTACCTTTAATTTCTCTTTGTTACATGAACTCTGCAAGCTGGATAACATTGACTTAAAACTGAGACCACATAGGGAGAACCTGAGAGACTATTCAGCCCCAGAAGACTTACCTATCTCTGCCTTGCAAGTACTAGATTATGTTATTTTATCATGTTAGTTCAAATATAATAAACCTCTTATTGTTTTACTAACAAGAAATCAGAATGCCATTTCTTTCATTTTAATCTATAAGAGAATAATCAATCTAGATAGTCAGAGCAGAGAATGGAACAAATACAAAGGCTAGGCTCTTAATTTATTCAACACAGGCACATGAAAAGAAGCTCTGCTTTAAAAGGGAGACTATTCAACCATCCTATGGGTCACAAACTAAGATCTGTTTTGTATTAGTTTTCTTATAAAACACTCTGTTTATTGATCCCCTCTGAGCTTGTAAGAAACATTTCCTGTACCAATTCTTTAGTATGTGTATGTAGCAGCTTTACCAAGATATAATTCACACACCATACAATTGACCCACTTAAAATAAACATTTCTGATATATTCACAAAGTTGTACAACCATCATCATGATCAATTTAAAAACATTTCATTACCTCAAAAAGAAAAGCTACACTCTTTAGCTATTACCTCAAATCACTAATTCCTAATTAATCACTAATCTATTTTCTATCTCTGCATATTTGCCATGCTGGACATTTCACATAAATGGAATCATTTAATGCATGTTCTTTATGACTGGCTTCTGTCACTTAGCATGTTTTCAAGGTTTATCTGTTGTAGCATGTATTTGTTCTTTATTCCTTTATATTGATTAATAATATTCTACTGAATTCATTGAATGGTTTTGCCAGATTTTATTTGTGCATTCATTGGATAATAGCAATTTCAACTTTTTAAACATTATAATGCTGCTATAAACATTTATATACAAGTTTTTGCATGGACCTATGTTTTCTTTTCTCTTGAATATATCCACAGGCATGGAATAGCTGGGTCAAATGGTGACTCTATGTTTACTTTTGAGGAGCTCTCAAAAAAAAACAAGAAGTTGTACCATTTTGTATTCCCAGTACTAGAGTATGAGGGTTCTGTTTTTTTCTACAAATTTGCCCAAACTTGCCCAAATTTGTTTTTGGTTATAGCCTTCCTAGTAGGTGTGAAGTGCCACCTTACTGTGGCTTTGATTTACATATCCCTGATGATTAATGATGTAGAGTATTTTTTATGTACACATTGACCATTTATATATCTTCCATAGAAAGATATATAAAAAAGTGTATTCAGATGCTTTGGCTATTTCTATATTAGGTTATTTTTCTTTCAATTGCTGGCTTGTAAGACTTATTTATATATTCTAGATACAGGTCTCTTATTAGATACATGATTTACAAATATTTTCTCTCATTCTATAGATTGACTTTTCACTTTCTTGGTGTTCTTTGAAATTTTTTTAATTTTGATTTTCAATTTATCTACCTTTTTATCTTTTTAAAAAAGTTTTGCTTATACTTTCAGTGTCATTTCTAAGAATCCATTACCAAATCTAAGATTTACCTCATCCTTTCTTCTGATAGTTTGTAGTTGTCCCTCTTACATTTAGATCTTTGATCCGCTTAAGTTATTTTTGCACATGGTGTGAGATAAAACCCCAGACTCTTTTTTTTTTTACATCAGAATACAGCATGTCCTTGAATAACATTTTTTTATTTTGTGTGTGTGTATATATGTATATATGTATATATGTATATATGTGTATATGTATATATATACACATACAAAATAAAAAAAGTTTTATATTTATATATATACGCATATATATATATATATATATGCACATATATGTGTATATATATATTTTTTTTTATTATAATAATAGTGAGAAAAAAAGTTGGTTTTTGGCCAGAGCCACCATCTGCGTGGAATTTGCTTGTTTTCCCCATGTCTCTTCGGGTTTTCTCCAGGTACTCCCACATCCCAAAAATATGCACATTAGGTGACTTGTCATATCTATATTGTTCCAGTCTGAATGAGTGTGTGTGTGTGTGTGTGTGTGTGTGTGTGTGTGTGTGTATGTGTGAGGGCCCTGCAATGGAAGGGTGTCCTGTTCAAGCTGTTTCCTCCTTTGTGCCCTGAGCTACTGGGATAGGCTCCAGCCAACTGTGACCTTGAATTAGAATAAGCAGATTGAAAAATAATTGTCTTATTTTCTATTAATCTTTCTTAAATGTATGTATAGATCACATTTTTTTCAATATTTAACCTTAGAAGTGTTTTGAGTTTTTATTTAGAACTTTGATGATGTTTTCATGACCAGAAATATGCTGTAGGAAATTAACTCTTGTTTGTATCAATTAGCCTATGATAAAAGTGGTTTTGTGAAATTTCCTTTCTCTTAAAGTTGTAGGTTCCAACACCTATTGATGATGTTAAGTGAGGACTTATTGGATCTAGCTTCCCCAACACGATTTGTTGAAAAGACTTGTTCATACACTGAATGCCTTTGTCAACCTGTCCAAGATCAATTGACAATAAATACATGGATTTATTCCTAGACTCTCCACATACTCTTTCTATTATCTACATGCCTTTCCTTATGCCAGTACATACTGACACATGCTCCTATACAATGTCCTTTACAATGCCAGTACGTACTGACACATGCTCCTATACAATGTCCTTTATAATGGCCTTTATCAATTATTTAACATGGCTTTAAAGTATTGTTTTATGTCGTTTGTTTTCATCCTGAAGAAATTTCTTTAATATTTATTGTAATATGGGTTGGCTAGAAACAAATTCAGGTTTTGTTTTGTTTTTTAATAATCTGAGAATATCTTTTTTTTCCCCCTTTATTTTTGGAAGATAGCTTGTCTAGGCATACAATTCTTGGTTGATAGCTCTGTGAGGACTTTGAGTATATTATTCTACTGCCTTCTAGCCTCCTAGTTTTTAATGAGAAGTCAGTTGATAATGTCATTGGTGTTCTTTTATAATAAAATGTTACTTTTCTATTGCTGATTGAAGGACCATGATGTCTTTTTCTATTGAAGGACCATGATATCCTTCTGGTCTTTGGTTTTCAACATTTTTACTATGATATGTTTAATAAAGCATCTTTTAAAATTTATTCTATTTATATTTAAAGGTTGTTAGGCTTCTTGAATGTGCAAAAAATGTGTATTTAAATATATATAATTATATTTCTAAATGCGTAATTACAGTTTTAAAATAAATTTGGAAAAATTTCACCCATTCTTTATTTGAATATTTTTACTTATATTTTTCTCTCTCCTCTTCTCTGGCACCCCTATTACATACATATGTTGATGCAGTTAATTGTGTCCCACATTTCTCTGAGTCACTATTCATTTTTCTTCATTAATTTTACTCTCTGCTCTTTGGATTGCATACTCTCTATCTTGCAATCTTTAAGTGCACAAATTCTTTTTTCTGCAAGTTCAATTCTACTGTTAAGCCCCTCTAGTGAGTTATTTATTTCAGTTATTGTACTTTTCATTTCCAGAATTTTCATTTGAGTCTGTTTCAAATAATGTTTGCTTCTATTTATTGCTATGTTCTGCTTAGTAAGACAGTGTCATAATATCTTCCTTTACTTTTTTATGTTAGGTAGTTAGATAGACATGAGCATTCCCCTTTGGGAAATGAAGGTCCCACCCAAAGACCTTCCTGAAACACCCATTTTATGGTTATAACTTATCCCTCCATGCTAAGGCACGAAGGAGTGAAAAGCCATAAAATAGTTGCTGATTTGGTCCAGTCACAAGTGCTTATGCTGTTAGTACTACCCTAGTCTTCATAAACTTAGCCTCATTATACCATCATTATGATATCGTATATATTCCCGAAAGTTCATGAATCTAATTATAACAGACAGAATTCTGGGGAACAACATGCACAGTAGGCAAAGGGTTATATAATAGCCAAATGTCAATCAAAATGACCTCACACATCAATCATCTAGCACCATTCTCTTAACCTCCTATCACAACCCTAATATAATACAGACCTTCCTGCTTCCAGGAGCCTAAGGCCTTCTTTGGTGTAGCCCATTTCTCTTTTGAAACATACTTTAATAAACCTTACTTTTTCTAAATCTCTCCAATTTATAATTTCTTTCCATGTCGACCGAAATGACAGAGGACCCCTCAGTGCTACCAAGTCAACAACAGATTTTATATTGCCCCAACAGTAACACTTAAGCATGGTTTCTTTTGTTCTTTGAATATATTTCTTCTAATGGCTATTCTGAAGTCTTTACGTGTTAAATCAGGTATCTGGTCACTTATGTAGGCAGTTTCCGTTGCCTGCTTTTTTCCCAAGGTATGGGTCAAAATTTCCTGTTTCTTTTCATGTCTCATTTTTTTGTTCTTGTCATTTTGTTGGAATTCATATATTTTAGATAACGTTGTAGTAACAATGGTAATTGCCCCTGTATGTGTATGTGTGTGTGTGTGTGGGGGGGGTACTTTTGTTATTTATTTATTTATAAGTTTACTAACTGGATGGATATTTTTAGTACACTCTATTTCATCTCCCTGCAGCAGTGTGAAGCATGATTATTGTGATCATGTCACCACTGGGGCCAGATCAGAATTCAGTGCTGCCCCAACAGCAGAGGGGAGGAAGAAGGATAATGATGGCACAGATGTGTAGGTAACATCTTTCCTCGGTTCTTCCTCAAATGACGGCAGTGAAGAATCACGGGTCATTTTAGATTTAATAGTTTTCTTAAAAATATATTTTAGAAAGACAAAGAATGCCCCAAGGAGGTACATGGTCTCAGTGATAAGAGCTGCAACAGAGCGCTCTAATAACAACCACAGCAACAACAAATAGGTAAAAAAAAAAGAGGCAAAAAGAAGACCCAGAAGGTGGGGGAGAGGGGAGGGTAGGCCCAGAAGCAGGAATGTCTGCCTTATATTTGGGCCATGATGGGGTGCTTCCAAAGGTATTCCTAAGCTATTGGCAGGTGAAGTCATTTTAATTGACACCTGGCTGCTATATAACTCTTTGCCTAGTGCGCATGTGCATACCTAGAATTCTACTACCATTGGGGTGTTCTTTGGGCGGTCTCTAGGCAGGGCCCTTTTCCCTTTGTTCTCCCTGTCACTCATGTCTGACTAGCTACCTAACAATAACAGTAGTTGTGGCAAGGCTCACTTTGTCCCTTTTTCCATGACCACACCCAGCTGTGGAACTCCTCAAAATTACTGACCGATTTATCTGTTGTATTTAGCAATGCCCTGGGCATAGATTCTGTACAAACCAATCCAACTAAATTTAAGCTCCGGTTTGAGGTCAGTGATTGAGATTTGTTCTGACTCCAGGAGGAGTCTTTTCAGCTGTCTCTTTCCTGATGCTCTCTGATAAACTTGCTGGCCTCTGGTTTAGTATCTTTAAGGAATCTACCAGTTTCTTCTTAATTGTTTTTCACCACAACTTCCCGTTTTTTGAGTTCCTTAGGCTTTGGCTTTCTGATACTCTGTTGCAAATAAAGTCAGTTTCTTTAGGAAGTACTTGGGAGTTCAGTTTTATGGTTTGTCTCTCTTGATGGGCAAAATATGTGAGTCACAGCTCTAGAGCTGAGGGGAGGAATAGTGATGTGTTTATTTCTGAGAGACCCCGCCTTAAGAGCCGGGTACTTAGTACAGTGAGAGGTGCTTATAGTTTTGTCTTGTTGACTTGCTTTTCCTGACAAGAAATCTCTGCTTTCCAAACAGAGATAAGGGTGATCAAATGCCAATATTCTCAATGCGCTACTCCCATGATAGAGCTTTCATCCTATTAGTGGTGGCTGAGCAGAGAAAAAAGCCTCTATTTCTTGGTAACGCTCTCTCAGAACTTAGCCTCTGCAACCAGTAGTTGGGAACAGGATGGGAAATGCCGATGTCCTCCCCATCCTGGAAGGATTCCCTAGCCCTCTAACTGGGAGCTATGGGCAGAAAGAGCCCTAAGTTCGTGGCTGCAACTATCTCCCTCAGGTTGCAATGAATAAGGATAGGGAAGGAGGGGTTTGTGGTTCAGACGCCACAGGCAAAAAAATCTGCTTATGTTTGCTAAGGCTGTCATAACAAACTTCAATACATTGAGTGGCTTAAGCAACAAAGACTTATTTCCTCATAATTCTGGAGGCTAGAACTCTGAAATCAAATGTCATCAGGGTTTGTATCTTCTGAGGCCACTCTTCTTGGCTTGTAAATTAAATTATTCTTCCTGTGTTTTCTTATCGTCTTCTCTCTGGAGCTGTTTTTTGTTTGTTTTGTTTGTTTGTTTAACTTAGTTTTAGTTGGTTTTCTGATTATTCTTGAAAAGTTAGTTTTGAAATAATTTTTTCTAAAAGATTGAATATTTCTTCATTTACTATATGTCTTTAAGACTGTTTCCATAGTCTTTAAATTAATTTTTGTTTGTTTTTATAATGTTTACCAGTTTCACTGGGGAGAATGACTATGGCACTCTTCACATTACCATGTCAAAATTGGAACTTCTGCACTTGTTCTCCAAAAATCTATTTTTTCATGAAAAAATAATCTAAATGAAATTAAAAGTTTATTGGATAAATTATCAGTACTAGCTATTGATGAAGGATTCAGGGTAAACTTTGAAACACAGCATCATTTGCTAAATTTCAGATAAAAGTTAACTATTAATATCTTGAGTTAGCTGAAATTGCTTTAATTTTTATTCTATGTCTATCAATACACTTATCATTTCCTTATTATCAACATTTTTTAAAACACATAGAGGCTGTTTATATAACATCATACTTTGTGATTAGCTTGAATAAATCCTAAATAAGATTTGTTAACAAATAAGAAACAAGCCCCTTATCACATAAAAAATTCTAATAAATATTCTAATTTTTCAAATGCACACAGTTCTTGTTCAAAATCTACCTATATGCTTTTAATGTGAGGAATTGCTATGCCAAATGAAACAAAGTTATTTAGTAGCAATTCTCTATATTACTTTCCAATATATAGATTTTTAATAAATAACATGTAAAGTTTTTTATATATATTTTTTATTTCTACTTAATGTTTGTTCTGAATTATATGTCCGTTAATTTTATGGCTTTGAAAAATGTTATGACAAATGTCTGTAAAAATGCAGAGAAAAGGGAACCTTTGTACACTGTAGGTGGGAATGTAAGTTGGTGCAGCCACTGGGAAAAATAGTATGAAGGTTCTTCAAAAAATTAAAACAGAACAACCATATGATCCAGAAATTCCATGAATAGGTATATATTCAAAAGAAACAAACTCAGCATCTGAAAGACATATCCTCGATTTGATTTTTACTATGGCATTATTCACAATAACCAAAATGTGGAAACAACCTAAGTGTCCATCAATGGATAAATGATTAAGAAATTGTGGCATGTGGAACACACACACACACACACACACACACACACACTGAAATATTCATCTATAACAAAAAATCTTGCCATCTGTGACAACATGGATGAAACTGGAGGACATTATGCTAAGTGAAATAAATTAGACAGAGAAAGACAAATACTTTATTCTATCATTTATAGATAGAATCTAAAAAAAGCCAAATTTATAGGAGTGGAGATTAGAATGGTGGATGCCAGGAGCTGGGGGGAGTGTCATGGTAGGGAATGGGAGTATGTTGGTCAGAGGGTACAAACTTTCAATTATAAAATGATTAAGTTCTGAGTATCAAATATGCAGCATGGTGACAATAGTTAATAATGCTGTATTATATAATTAAAATTAGCTAAGAAAGTGATCTTAAACTTTCTTAACACACACAAATTATATAAGGTAATAGATGTGTTAATTAACTTGATTGTGGTAAATATTTTACAATTTATATGTATATGAAATCATCACATTGTAAACTTTAAATTTTATTTATTTGTACACTTATAATTTATTTGTCATTTATACTTTAATAACCTGGAAGAAAAAAAGAAAAATTTTATAAAGCTGTTCCTCACTCATGCTATCACTATTGTAGTTTGAAGCCCTAATATCTTTTGATTTATTCATCTTATTTCCCTCGTCTGAAATTTCCTTTTTCTCCTTGTTAAAATGCTAGTTATCAAGTGAAATTAATTAAAACATCATTTCACATTATAAAACTTTCCTATTTCCAGTTTCTTCTTTAGTCAGATTTTAATATTTTATTTATCTGTGTTATAGCTGAACTATAGGCAGATCATCAGTGTTTATCTGTTATCACATGCTATAGTTAGTGATACTGTGTTTATTTGACTTGTGAACTAACTTCCAGCCAGGCAACTGTGTTATTGAGGGATTGTTATCTATTATTTAGTTTAGTATACTTCTGTATAGACAATAGAATATATGCATGTAAGTTAATTTTATTTTAAACCCAGAGGTAGCTACTTAATATATGAAGCATCCTATTCAACAATTCACCTTCCTGAGACAGCTATGGAAAATGCTTCAAATATCAGTATCTAAATTTGCTCAAGAAAGTACACATTTTGCATTCTGAAATTTCGAATTAAATTTTCTTTGGTAAAATGAAAAGTATTTAAGACACAAGATTGGTTAAATATTTGGATAAACTTCTCTGTGTAAGTATGAATAGGGTATAGGAACTGGTTAACTCAGATACACAATACATTTGGAGCAACACTAGATCTAGAACTTCATTTGATAATGTACCCTTTCATTTAATGGAAAATTCTGAACCTGATTCATCTAGAAAGTTGACTGATTCTGCCATCAAAATATTGTTGCATTTGAATTGAAGTGAATTTTTCACGTAAGTACTTATTATTGAACAAAAAGGAAAATCAGCAGAAATTGCACCAAGTTTATCTTCCAAAAGTAGCCAGTTTTGCATACAATGATATTAATGATTTTATGTGTAGCAAAACGTGGACCCAGCATTGTATTTTTTTTAACACACTACCTGGAAGTAAGGTTTGGTAAGAAGCTCCCTTCTTACTCTGTGAATTAGAGACTACTAATAATCACATTAAAGGACTTCATAATTTTGAGTAGCGAAAACTAGCTTAGCTCAGTTTGCAATAGGCATCAATACAAGCTTACAAATAAACCTTAAACAAATATGATATCACATGACCCTATTCTTGCACACACACTGTTCCCTCTGCCAATCCTGTCCTATAATCCTTTGTTCTATTTGCCATTGGGAATGCCATTCATATGTTACTTACTTTGGGATGACTCCCCTTACACTCCGCTTACACTCCAGCCTATTTTATGTTTCCATATCACTGTACTTATTTGCACCATTGAACTTATCATCTTCTATTAAAATTTCTCATATATTTTTTTCAATCACTCACTAAATTTATTTGAAGAAAAGGGCTATGTCTTATTCATAACTCAACCACAGAACCTCACATGGTTTCTGACAAATAGTCAATATTCAGCAAATATTCTTTGACTATTATATGTTGTACATTTTCTTCCAAATAAAAAAAAATAATAAAGACTATCTAAATAATGTACATCCTCTACATACATTATTTCTTACGGCTTTAATCCTTAAATGTGTATATATAACCGATTTGTTTGCTTAAACTATTTTTCTGCCCAATCTCTTGAAAGCTATAAATTGTGTTTTGTAAATAATTGGCTTCGATTTTATTTCACCTGGTATAATTGAATTGGAATGGTTTCTCTTCAGTGACACTAATTTGCTGGTTTTGCTTTGTCCATTGATAAGAATCAGTT
Source organism: Pteropus medius (assembly GCF_902729225.1). Taxonomy (NCBI): domain Eukaryota; kingdom Metazoa; phylum Chordata; class Mammalia; order Chiroptera; family Pteropodidae; genus Pteropus; species Pteropus medius. The sequence continues at coordinate 3,179,603 of NW_024344434.1, read as the reverse complement.
CAAGAAATACCCCACATTGCTATAGGAAGGAGTAATTTGCAGCATCCATCATTTTCTGTCTCCTGTGGAGCATATTTGCCAGGGTTTCTAAATTAATGTGATGAAATTGGAGGCAACTGTAATTATAATATTTTTATCTCTTCCTCCATCATTCTTCATCTACATTATTCCATTGAACTATATAAGCAAAGGAAAGCCTACAAATCTTCTTGTTATTATTTGCTGTCGAATTGATTTATTATATTTCTCTTTTGTTCCTAATTATAGTTATCCACCTTTCCCATCTACAAAAGTGGAAACAATATGTTTTTGGCTATTTGACATCTTTTATTTCATGCAGTGAAAAGCTGTTTATAGCATGTAAGTTATTAATCAACAGATAATGAGTGAACACCTATTAAATGCAAAACATGGTAAAGAATTTGATACCTGTAAAATGAGCTACCTGAGATCAGGAAGGACAAAGTTCCATTGGGGTGGTGCTTGCTTTAAATGCCAATAAAAATAAATATAAATATAGAAGACCAATTGGAAAAAAAAATTAAAGATTTTAAAAAGACTCCTCTTTGAGGGTCCAAAGGGGATTCATGGAATAAAGGAGTTTTAGATATGGAAACGTGATGAACAGGTATTTAATGGCCAAGCACAGAGTACGGTAAGCAGAGGTGAATGAATGCCATGAAGAAACAGGGAAATTTAGGAATGAGGAAGGAATATTTTCAGGAGAGTAAAAGAGTCCATTCTTTAGAATAGAGGGTTTGCATAGGTGCATAATAAGAGATAGAGTTATATACATTTAGCTCGAGGTCAAATGTAACAAGAATTGGAGGCTAGAGACACAGATGGCTTTGAATAGGAAACTGACTTGAGGACAGGTATCTTTGAAGAATGTCTCCCCTAACTTTATTCATTTCTCTGAAGTTCTCTTCTAAGGTTACCAGCATCGTTTATAATTTAAATAAAACTAACTGTACCCATTTTATGTGTACAGTAATTGAGTTTTGAATAATGGATATACTATGTATTCATACAACAGTCAAGATATATAATATTGCCGTTACCTCCAAACTTCCCCCCTGCTTTGTTTTAATCAACTTCTATTACTCATCCCTATAGGTTAGTTTGCATTTTCTATTTTCAAAGTTTTCTACTTGGGATTTTCAAGTAGATTCAAGAAATATTTGACTGTTTCCACTTTTAACAAAAATAAAAACAAAATAAAATTATAATCTCCTAACAGAAGGGGATGGTACAATATGTAGGTAGAACATGATTGGCGATATAGTTCAATTCCAGAAATCAGATGGAATAATTCACCATAACATGAAATTCTGGTTAAATTTGCTTATGTCATTGTTTTATTTGTAAAAGGCAATATTGCTTATTCTTTTGTTTTACTTGTATATTAACAAAAAGTAATAATGCCAAATATGTGGCTAGTAAATGAGCAAAAGAGTTGTACGTTGCAACACTTCTCTTTTTTAGACATTTAATTAAACATTCATTTCTAATTAGGATTTTTCTCATATTTTTTCACCAAAGTATTTATTTTAAGCTTCACATATTTTCATAAGTCATTTAAAAGTTTATAGAGTTTACGTGTTGGACTTACATAATGTATAACATTCTTAAATTTTTTAGTCATTTGAACAGATTCTTGGTAGATAACTTAATTTTTTCAAGTCTTCTTAATCTGGTTAATACTTTTGTAATATATACATGACAATCCTCCTTACTCATAAGACTTATAAACATGTCCATTTTGAAGAAACAACTTTTCTTCTAAATTATCTTTTATTTCTAGCATTAGAAAAAAAATTAGAGTACTTTTTATAGTACAGTGACTGGAGGAAAAAGAAGAGTAAGATACTTCCAACGTAAAGGAAAGCGATTATTTAAGTGTACTATCTTACATTGAGTTGGTAAGTTGTGATAAGAAGCAAATGTAGACTGTAAAATACAAATTCAACTAAGATAGAACCAGTAATTAATTTGATTCATTCAAGAAAATTGTGGGTCAAATATTGATCAGTTAGTGTCACTTTAAACTTGATCTTTATGGATTTATGGGCCAAAATTGACAATGCATGATAATAAAGCCTTTAATATACATGAGAATGAGAATGATACATTAAATTAAAACTGACAATCCAGTCTTGGATTTTAAAAAGAATCATATTATTGTCAATATTGAGTTAGTCTGACTCTACTCCAATTGGATCATTCCCTATTGCTTTTATTTTTCCTCTCTGTCTTCCTTTCTTTTTTGTCCTCCTTTACCCCTTTCCCTTCTCTCATACTTGTTCTTTCTTTCCCTCACCTCTCTCAGTGTTATAGGAGACTTAAAATGCATGGCAAGCCATAGATCATAAATTCATAATTATAAAATAGAAATAGAACATTGTTTATAAGAACTTCTAACTATGCACTTTCACTTATTGAATTGAGATCTGGCTAATTAATAGTTTCTCTAAAGAAAACAATAAATAGTTCTATCTTACATAAAGAGGTCAAGATTAACAAAGGAAAGAACCACTGGGGTGTGTTTCTATTAAAAAATCATTATGAAAACATTTTAAATGGATATTCTAACATATGGTTATAACAATTGCTACTGAGTGCAATGTAATTTTTAGTGCATTGTTACTGCTGAAAACTTACTGTTAATTCAACAGTTTATTTTGACTTACACTACCTTGTACTGATCTTTTTGGTTATTTTCCAAATTTAGAAAAATGTAGGAGTATCTGTTATTTATAGTGTTTTTTAAGTTCTGGAAACTCAAATCCGACAAACAAAAATATTCATTTAAGTATAATAAATCAAATTTCTGAAACATTTTAACTATAGCTTCTTTTCGGCTGGAATCTCCATCTTCCAGTAATTTGCCAAAATGACACAAAGGGAACACAAAGGGAAAGTGGAGAGGCCCCCACTATATGTTCTCTAGACCTTTTAAAAAACATGGAGTTGTTCCTTTGGCCAAATACGTGCAAATCTACAAGAAAGGTGATATTGTAGACATCAAGGGAATGGGCACTGTTCAAAAAAGAATTCTCCACAAATGTTACCATGCAAAACTGGAAGAGTTTGCAATGTTACCCAGCATGCTGTTGGCATTATTGTAAAATAAACAAACAAACAAACAAACAAACAAACAAATAAATAAATAAATAAAATAAGTTAAGGGCAAGATTCTTACCAAGAGAATTAATGTACGTATTGAGCATATTAAGCTCTCTAAGAGCCGAGATTGCTTCCTGAAACGTGTGAAGGAAAATGGTCAAAAAAAGAAGGAAGCCAAAGAGAAAGGAACCTCTGTTCAGCTGAAGCACCAACCTGCTCCACCCAGAGAAGTACACTTAGTGAGAATGAATAGAAAGGAACCTGAGCTGCTGGAGCCCATTCCCTATAAATTCATGGTATGATAGATTTAAAAAAATAAAAGACCTCTAATTGAGTAAGTGTCTCTTCCTTCAAAAAATATTTAAAGAAAACCATCTGCTCCAATTCATTGGGTGATGTCTTTACTATTCAGATTTAATGTGTGTGTGTGTGTGTGTGTGTGTGTTTTCTTACTGAAAGATGTGATGTGGTTTACTGTGTAACAAAGAGAATAGTCCATTGGTTAGGAAACTGCATCTGTTACATGACAGTTAAGCTCAGAGAAAGTTGATCAGTCATAATTGCATCATAAATAGCTGTATTTTAAGGACTGGGAACTTGCTTTAGAAGCTTGCTACTTAAAAATAGATTGTTTTAAGTCACCTGTTCTTTGTGAGTTAACATTTGCTTCCACCTTTCATGGAACACAACTCAGAAAATAATATTCAATCAGGGGTAGACATTTATAGATAGCCATTAACATGATGTATGGCATTCTAAGCACTACATAATTTACCCCCAAATTTTGGTGTTTTCCTCATTTTACATAAAGGAAGCTGAGGCACAATTGACTTGCCCAAGGTTACAGATGCACAGATTCAAGCCCAGGGAGTATGGCTCCATAATCAGGTCTCAACCCCTAGTGTTATATTGCCTCATATTAGTGGGAACATTTTAAAGCTACTTTCTATAGGTTGAGCACATTTAGGTTATTCAGTTGCTTCATGGATATTTTTACTTGGATGTGGCACACAAATTCAACATGGTCAAAAAGGGAGTTGATCACATCCCATCCTACTTGCCTTCAGTTTTCTGTGATAGCTATAGCTATAGTATCTCCATTTGAAATAAATACCTTGACTTCTCAAAAAAAAAAAAAACTTTAGTTATATTATTCCAATTAATAACATAGAGAAGAAAGTTTATCTTTTAACTCTTTCCATCACTCCTGGAATATAATGTATGCGTTCAAAAAATGTGTGGATAAACCAATGATATAAAAACAAACAAATGAATAATTTGCAGATATTAAGAACACAGTTTTTATTTCTTTTTTTCTTAATTACATAATTTATTAAATTATAAATATGTTAGGAATCATTACAAAGCTGTGAAGATTTCTACTTTGCTATTACATGTATCAACATCAACCTATTGCTTACTTCTCCATTCTCTCAAAATTGAGCAAATAGTAGCACTGGTTATAGAAATAAGTCAAAGTGGCTTTCTTTTACAGTCGTCCCCCTCTTATCCATGCGGATATGTTCCAAGACCCCCAGTGGATGCCTGAAACTGCAGATAGTACTGAAGCCTACATATGCTATGTTTTTTCCTATACATACCTGTGATAAAGTTTAATTTATACATAGGCACAATAAGGATCAAGGACAATAGCCAATAATAAAATAGAACAAGAGAACAATAAAACAATATACTATAATGAAAGAATGTGGTCTTTTTTCTAAAACATTTTATTGTACTGTACTCATTCTTCTTCTTGTGATGATGAGATGATAAAATGCCTATGTGATGAGACAAAGTGAGGCAAATAATATGGACATGTAACATAGTGCTTGGCTACTATTGACTTTCTGAATATACCTGAGAAGGGGGATCATCTACTTTGGGTGATCTTGGATTATTGTGCCATGACTTTGGCATGTCTGAATTGCCGGCATTACTACTCTTGAGTTTAAGGACCATTATTAAGTAAAGTAAAGATTACTTAAACACAAGCACGGCAATATTGTGATAATCAATATAATAACTGAGAGAGCTACTAAGTGACTAATGAATGGGTAACATCTACAGTGTGGATATGCTGGACAAAAGGGATGATTCACATCCTGGGCAGGATGAAGAGGGAAAGCTACAAGATTTCATCTTCCTGTTCAGAACAGCATGTAATTTAAAACATTAATTGTTTATTTCTAGAATTTTTATTTACTATTTTCTGACCATAGTTGACCACAGGTAACTGAAACCATGAAAACTGAAACTGCAGATAAGAGAAGACTATTATACTTAGTTTAGTTCCATTCAATGCTTGCTTTATTCACACACATTGGTGCTTACTGTAGCAGAAAAATTGCTTACTCTATGGTTCTTAACCTTCATATTAGAAGTGAATATTAATACTCTTCTTGAAACTTTAGATGTTTAGTTCTATAAAATTAAATTTAAATTTTATACTTTAGTATTAGATGTCTGCAGTAGAAAGGACCTTTACAATAACCTAAAATGGTTATCATAATATTTTACATTCACACATTCCTATATATTAACAATGAAAGAATGGTAAAATATGGTGAAGTATTTGGATATTTGTGCTTTTGTGATACTGAGAATATCACATTAATAAAAATGATATATCCATAGTAAATTCGATCAAGGAGAAATAAAGAGAGAATATTAATTACCAATATCACAAATATTAGAAAATATAGTCGCCATCAAAAATCATACAGACTAAAAACATATGATGATGTATGAATAACAGTACCATTATGTTTAACAACCTAGATAAAATGAATGAATACCTTCAAAACACATTTTTGTCTATCAAGACCTTAACAGAAATATAAAAATTGAGCAATACACATATATTGAATAAATGTAATCAATAATTTAAAATGTCACCACAAAGAAATCTTTGGGCACAGTTGATTGAACAGTTGAGTTATTCCAAACGTTAAATTTGAAAATAACACAAGTCTTCAATTTTTTTTTTTAGAAAGTAGAGAATACATCCTAACTTATTTTATGAGGAAAACATAATCCTACCACTAAAGTCTTTAAAGAATATTACAAAAAAAGGCAATTTACAAGTTCATATCTGTCAGGAACATAAATGTAAAAATCTTATACAAAATAAAATAAAATTGAATCCATTGATTTTTGAAAAGGATAATGCATCTGACCAAATGAGGTTTTTCCATAGCTAAGGATATCTGTATATCTCTCCATTTCTATACCTATCTAGATCTATCTATCTATCTAATCTATCTATCTATCTATCTATTTATCATCTGTCTATATCTATTATCTATCATTTATCTTCATCATCATTATCTATCATCTATCTATCTATCCATTATCTGTTATCTACCTATCTTCCATCATCTATTCCTTTATATAGATGCGGAGAAAGTATATAACACTTTACCCACACATGACAAAACTTTCGTAACTTAATCTGATAAACAGTATCTAAAATTAAAAAAAAAAAACCATAGCTTATATTTTCTTATTATTGAAATGTTGAAAGCTGTACTTAAAATGAGGATATCCACTATGATCAATTCTTTTTTTCCCAAGGGAAGGTTATCTATGTAATAAAGCAAGAAAAATAAATATTAGGTACAAAAAGAGGAAAGAAAAAAATGAAGCTTATCTTTTATTTGCAGATGACATAATTTGTTAACTGAACAATACAAAATCAACTAAACCAACTATTCGAACTAATAAGTGAATTTAGAAAATTCACTCAAAAAAAGATTAATGTGCAAAAATCGATTTTATTTTTATTTTATTTTCATATATGTGCTGTTGGAAGCTGTATTGAAGATTGATGGAATCTCAGTGCAGGGGTGCTGACAGAATTGAATGTGCCTAGAGTTCTGAGGTTCTCACCAGATTGGATTGAGACTACTCTAAAGATTTTATTTTAACTTAATCACTTTTTAAAAATTGATTTATTAGGGTGACATTGGTTAATAAAATTATATAGATTTCAAGTGTACAATTCAATAATACATCATCTGTATATTACATTGTATGTTCACTACCCAAAGTCAAATCTCCTTCCGTCAGCATATATTTGACCCCCTTTACCTTTATCTATCCTCCTTCTTCTTTTCTCTCTGATAACTTAAACTTGTCTGTGTCTATGAGTTTTTGTTTGTCTTGTCTATCTGTTTTCAGTTTTACGTCCCACATATGAGTGAAATCATATGATTCTCAACGTTTTCTGTCTGACTTGTTTCCCTTAGAATAATTATCTCAAGATCCAGCTATTTTATTGCAAATGAGAGTATTTATCTTTTCTCATGGCTGAGTAATATTCCATTGTATATTAATCACTTCTTTAAAGACTCTTTCTCTACATATAGTCGCATTCTAGGGTACTAGGGGTTAAGGTTCCAATATATGAATTAGGGTTGGGGGCACTAACTGAATGTAATGTAATCACCCATTCTGTGGCAAACCCTATGAACTTTTGTCCTTAGTGCAGGCCTACTTTAGCTCACTTTTTTAGTCTTATACCTAGACCTGACATCACTTTCAAAGATTCTTATTGTTAACAGTTCCTCAGTCTTGTAGAATTCTGGAACATGATTCAGGTTGCTACTCAGTCTTTATTCCATTTTCTTAGGTGACCTATTTACTGGCTACATTCAATATATTTTATAAAAGTTCTTTGTATTTATTTACAAAATATATTATTTATATTTTGGTGATTCTGTCTCCTTTTTCATTCTATTTTTTGTCTTGTCAATTAAGCTTTTAGAAAAAAAGCTCCTCATGTAGTTTAAGTGGGTCAGAAGCAATAAAAACAAATCATTTGTTCAAGATGTTTTAGTGTGGAAAGTCACATGCTTTCCTTAAAGGTTATTTTAGTATTTACAATGCCTTACTATCTCATAAGTTTCTTTTTTAAATATATATATGTATATATTTGTTATAGTTGGCATACAATATTATATTAGTTTCTGGTGTACAGCATAATGACTAGACAATTATATAACTTACAAAGAGATCACCCTGATAAATCTAGTACCCATCTTATATCGTATATAGTCATTACAATATTGTTTACTATATTCCTTCTACTATACTTTACATCCCCATTACAATTTTGTAACTACCATTTGTACTTCTTAATTCTTAATTCATTCCCCTTTTTTCCACCCATCCCCCAAACCCCCTTCCATCAGGCAGCCATTAAAATGTTCTTTGTATCTATGAGTTTGTTTCTGTTTATTTGATTTGTTTATTTTGTCCTTTAGATTCCACATGTACATGAAATCATATGGCATTTGTCTTTCTCTGTCTGACTTACTCCATTCAACATAGTACCATACCATCTATGTCTATTTAAGTTGTTGCAAATGGCGTGATTTCATTCTTTTTTACAGCTGAGTAATATTCCATTGTATATATGTACCACTTCTTTATCCATTTATCCATTGATGGACACCCAGGTAGCCTCCATATCTTGACTATTGTAAATAATGTTGAATAAACATATGGATTCACATGTTCCTTTGAAGTAGTGTTTTGGATTTCTTTGGATAAATACCTAGAAGTGGGATAACTGGATCCTTCTTTGTCTCTTACTATAGCCTTTGTTTTAAAGTCTATTTTGTCTGCTGTAAGTATTGCTAGTCAAGCTTTTTTTGTTTGTGTGTTTCCATTTTCATGAAGTATCTTTTTCCATCCCTTTTTTCTGTTTGTGTGTGTCTTCAGATCTGAATTGAGTCTCTTGTAGGTAGCACATGCAAGGGTTTTATTTTCTTATCCATTCAGCACCTTATGTCTTTTAATTAGAGCATTTAATCCATTTACATTTAAAGTAATTACTGATAGGTATGTAGTTATCGCCATTTTATTATTCATATTTTTTACCTTTTTTTATTTTCTTTTTCTCGAAAAAGTTCCTCCAACATTTTCTGTAATACTGTCTTGGTGGTGATGAACTCCTTTAGCTTCTCTAGGAAGTTCTTTATCTGTCTCTTAGTTCTAAATAATAGCTTGCCTGGTAGAGTAATCTAGGTTGTAGGTCCTTGCTTTTCATCACTTTAAATATTTCCTTTTAATCCCTTCTGGCCTGTAAAGTTTCTGCTCAGAAATCAGCTGACAGTCTGAATGGAGTCCCTTGCAGGTAACTAATTACTTTTCACTTGCTGCTTTTAAGAGTCTCTATTTAATCTTTGGTATTTTAATTATGATGTATCTTGGTGTGGGCCTTTTTGAGTTCACCTTGTTTGGAACTCTGCGCTTTCTGGACTTGAATATCTATTTTCTTCACCAGGTTAGGGAAGTTTTCCATTACTGGTTCTTCAAATAGGTTTTCAATTCCTTGCTCTCTGTCTTCTCCTTTGGCACCCCTATGATGCGAATGTTGGTACTCTTGATGTTGTCCAATAGATGCCTTAAACTGTCCTCATTTTTTTGGATTCTTTTTTCTTTTTTTTTTGCTATTCTAATTGGGATTTTTCCGCTACTTTAATTTCTAAATGGCTGGTTTCGATTCTCTATTTCTTCTAGTTACTATTGATTCCTCCTAAGGTATTCTTTATTTTATTTTAGTCTCATTTCTGACTGGTTCTTTTTTATATTTTCTATCTCCATTTTCATGTTTTCTATCTCTTTGTTAAAGTTCTCACTGAGTTCATACCCTTTCCCTAATTTCAACGAGCATCCTTATAACCAGTATTTTGAATTTGATTGCTTATCTTCATTTTTGTTTAGTTCTTTTTCTGGAACTTTGTTCTGTTCTTTCATTTGGAACATTTTTTTTGTCTTTTCATTTGGCTGACTCCCTGTGTTTGTTTCTATGTCTTGGGTAGGGATGCTATGTTTTCTAGTTTTAGTAGAGTGGCCTTATGTAGTAGGTGTCTTGTGGGGCACTTTGGAGCAATCTTCATGGTCATCTGAGCTGGGTACTCCGAGTGTGTCTATTGAATGGTTTGTATGTGTCCTTCTGTTGTAGTTGAGCCTTGGTTGCTATTTGCATGTCAGTGGAAGGAGTTAACCCCTGATTGGTTGTGAGGTCTGGCTGGTGACCACAGTGGAGATGCTGTTGTACAGAGGCTGATGCTACAGAGCAAGATTCACTTTAGCAGAGGTCTGTTGCCTTCTCAGTCTGCCCTTTGGGTTTGTTGTTCCCAGATATGGCCCAAGATATTGCTTCAGCTCAGACCGAAGCTGGCCACCAGATGTGTAGGCCAGGGCCTCCTGGGAGAGACCCCATCACAGGCCATGTTAAAACACAGCCTGTGCCCTGGCTGGGGCCACTTGGTATGAGACTCCAAGCAATCTGCAGATGGTTGCCATTCATGCTGTGTTTGAATGTGCCTCGAGAGACCAAGACACAAACTGAGGCCACTACTCCTAATGCTGCGCTTAAGGCTGCTTGGCAAGTGGTACAGAGCAGGCTGAGACCAGATGATGCTTGTCTGGGGTGTGTGAACCTTTGAAAAATTTTAACAAGTTTTGTAGCATGAGCCAAGACAGGCTATTTGTGTGGAAAATCCACTGGAAGTGGCTTGGTGGGTTTGTACTTTGGGTGGGGCAGGATCTCAAAGAATCACCAGGGCAGAACAAATGATGGTAGCCATGTTGATGGGGACTCAGATATGGCAGCTGCCTGCATCTGCATGCTGAGTGCGGGGGCGCTTAATGAAAAATCAGTGCTGTCGGCCAGCACTTCTGTCTGGGAAAAAGCTGCCCCTCGAGCCCCTGCCTTGCATTCAAACAATTCAGTTCCTCCCTATATGTCCCTGGCACCCTTCTAGCTGCTTTCTCAGCACTGGAGCTCAGAGTGATTGAGTCTATCAGCAAGTAATACTGTTTATGAGCCTTTTAAGAGAAACGTCTGTGACTCCAGCAGATCTCCTTCTCACTCAATCACAATCACTGCTTGTTTTCACAGGCAAAAGTTGTGGGGACTTCTCTTCCTCACACTGGAATCCTGAGCTTGGGAGCCCAGTGTGGAGCTGAGAGTCTTTTCTCCTCCGTGGGGAACCTCCGCAGCTGAGACATCCCTCTCAATTCTCAACCACCACACTTGGGTATGGAACCAGCCTATAGTACATCTCCACTCCTTCTACCGGTCTCGAGGAGGCCTCTTCTATGTGTCCCCAGTTGTGAGACTTCTGTTCAGCTTGACTTCAGGTGACTCCAATTATGGTTGTTTTGTAGCTTGGTTGTAATTTTGATGTGGTTGTGAGAGTTTAGAGTGAGAGTACAGAGTTTAGTGTGAGAGTACAGAGTTTACCTACTCTGCCATCTTAACCAGAAACTTCCTCATAAGTTTTTTATTAGGAAAATTATTAGCTATTTATGGTACATCATACTAAGGACTATGGGAGCTTAAAAAATAATTCTCTCTCCCATCTTCTATGTTCTTCTAGCTGGGCTAATAATCAAATTTAACAGAGACAGATTAACAGGAGAAAATGTCCAAAGTTTATTATACTAATGCACATCCAAGAATGCTATAAGAATGAGACTCAAAGAGGCATTGGGCAGTTGAGGTTTATATGAATTCTGTAACTATAAGTCCAGAAATAGACCCACACATAACCAATGAAAATGTTTTTTATTATGAGTCCAAATTCAATGTGGAAAGTAAACTCTCTTCAAACAACAACAACAACAGCAACAACAACAACAAAAATGAAGCTAGAGTAACTGAAATCTTTGTTGTAAAAAATGAGCTTCAATTCCTACTTCATACCATCCACAAAATTTAATTCGATAAAGCCACATGTACTAGCACTATGAAGCTTCAAAGGAAAAAAAAAATAGAGAATATCTTCAAGACCTTCGGGGTTACCAGATATTTATAAAGCAGACACAACTATAAATAATAAAATAATAAATTGAGTTCTTCAAAATTAGAAAATATCTGACCACCAAATGATACCATTAAGAAAATGAATAGGCAGTCTATAGACTAGGAAAAATATCTGTATCACATACATCAGATAAAATAATTTTATTTAGAATACATAAAAAATTTCTACAACTTAATAAGGCAAAAAAATAGGCAAACCTTTGAATGAACATTTTGCAAAAAATGATAAACAAATAGCCATAAGCATTCAAAATCTATATATTTCACTCTACGTAAATTAAATCTCAAGAAACTTAACATTTGGGGAAAAAGAAGTTGAATAAACCACAAGAATTTGGGAGCAGAATGTTTTTATTAGGAATATTCAAAATAAGTATCTATATTTATTATTATTAACAGTCTGATTATGTTTTAACTATGACAATGTACATTCTTATAATTCTCAAGTATACTAATAAATTATCAAATAATTAGCCTTTAGGAATATTGCATATGACCCATTACATATTCATTATATTGAGCATATAGTATTGCTATTCTCATTTTAGTAATTAAATAAATAGATTAAGAAAACAAATTTAAAGATAAGAAAAAAGTTGATAAAATTAGCAGTGTGAGGAAAGGTATGGCATAAACGTTTATGAACTCTTTTTTTACCTAGCACCAAGCAATGATCTTCTGTTATAGTTAAGCACATTGTTATCTACTAAGAGGTTTAAGAGAATAACATAAGGCATGAGGTAAAGAATGATTACTGACCTAATTTAATTTCGGAATAAATTTTACACATAAATATTAAGTAACAAAGCAATGTTATCTGCAATTATTTCTAAAAAATGTAGTAGAGGTCATAAATATGTGGAGAAAGATGAAGAAACAACATTCACAGTAGTGTTTTGGTTTTGCTTTCTCGTTGAGAGTTTGAGAGTCTAAATTGAACCCTTAGACAGGAGATATCATAGTGGCAATACTTTTTTCTTTTATTCAGTGAGAACACAACCCCTGTTGAGTAGTATTAGGAGATGAAGATGTGCATTTATAGATTGATGTATGCAGGAGAGTTGTATTCAGGTTGTAGATGGAAAGTATTTGTCAAGAGAGTACAAGGTTGTAATTTGAGAACTCGAACCACCAAAAAAGGTAAGAGCAAGGCAAATAGTTTGACCCAAAATTGCTAAAAAATGTTGTTCAAAATTGAAGTACAAATGATTATTAAACTTCCAGCTGTTTCAAAAAATGCTAGACTTGAATAAGATAACAATTTTGAGCAGGTGGACAGGCAAACAGAAATTCTAATCACTACCAACCCCTACAAACATAATTTTACATACACTGGGATTTCCATTTAATGTCCCTTCATTATATTTCATCTGTATTAAAAATAAATTAGGCAATTTGCTCTGTTGCTCTTCCTCATTTCCACTAACATTTCATTTCTTAAAACAAATGAAAGTATGTTGTGATCATAATGCATGACAACATAACTCAGAAAATAGAAACTGAGCATTTTAATTGCCATTTAAAATCCTTTGACATTTCATTTACGAGAAGTATTTTTCTTATTTTCCTGTATTTGTTTCTATGAAACACATATAGGTGTTTCTGTGAAACTTATATAAATGGCATCTTCCATCATTAAATTATTGTCACCTCCAAGAACTCTAGATTTTGAAAACTGAAAATGAACTATTCCTTTATATTCCACAAAAAATTATCAAAGTTCATATGTTACAGCCAATAATGTCCTATATAAATTATATTTACTAATTTATTTTTCTTTTACAAAGAGAAAGCAAATAATATTACCCACATAAACAATTTTAAAAATTATGCCAAATGAAATGTTATGAATGAAAGTATTTTACATGTCTAAGAAAAAGAGGAAAAATAAAATAGTCTAATTACAAATATCAAATATTCAATTTATTTATAGTCATATTGGTACTATCTGGAAACAAACATGCTGGAAAAACAGGAACTAATTTAAAATCAAGAATGAGGAACCTTGGCAAAAGACTCTTGAGAGCCCATAAAGATATTGTACTCTAACATGAGTAACTTGGTCTCCCTCATTTTCTCCTTATAATGTAGACAAGTGTATACTGTTTGAACTCTTAAAAAGAATGGAAACATTAAAAAAATAAAATATGAGTAATCTCAACACATAAACCAAATGATATAGAAACTGCTTTAATTGAATTCAGGCAACTGGACTCCGTTTATCTGTCTTATCATTTCCCTTTCAACATAGAATTTCCAAAAATTTGATAGAGCTCTTGAGATTGACCATCTCTATGATTCTTTACATTTTAAAAATCATATGAACAAAATTCTCCAAGTACATGATGACTAAAATCACTTATTCTCATGATCTGTTTCTTTTCTCTTAATTCTCTCGTATTGCAATTTACCTAAAATGCAACTGTCCTCACTTTCATTTGTTTACATTATTATTGCTATATATTTTTTCTCTTGGTACTTCTTTTCAGATAATTTTAATATGGCAGCTCAACTAAAAATTCTGGCCCCTTCTTTTCAGGCATCAACTAATTTTATTATACCACTCACCTGCTCAAAATTTTTAGTAGAAACCATTGCTTTGTGGGAACTGACTACAAACACCTAATTTGAGTACAAAGATATTACTCGTCTCTAGACTCTATAAGCTTATTGTCAAAAACTGCCCCATAGAAATAGTTCAATTATGGATACACATCTTTCATATTTTCAAACATGCTTTACAAATTTTTATCTCCCCGTATCTGTATTTTATTTCTGTCTCTCTACATGAAGTATCTTACTCCAATTTTCTCTTATCCAAATCTAAGATTTTTCTCATCAGAATTATTTTTCTTTATGCTTTAAACATAAGCCACTCAAACTAACTGAAGTATCAAATGAAAAGCTTATTGTTGGTTTAAAGTGACTTCACAATAGCAAAGAATCAGGAATAAACTATAATCAAATACATGTGAACTGGAATGTCAGAAACCTATGCTATGCTCTTCATTTCTCTCTTCTCTGTTCTCATTAAGCACCTACTCAAATCTTCTTTCCCTGTGACAGGTTTCCTCTGCTTATTCATTTACACATGACCCAACATGGCCATCAGAGTTAACTTTGAATGGTGAGCTTTGACCTTTAAGCCAATATCAGTTCTGATTTGGTTCAGATGTTCTTTCTTTAAGGACCACAAAAAATCATCTAGCTCCCACAGAATCATGCATCTATCCCTTGAAGGGCCAGCCTTAGTCTCTAAGCCATCTTTGTACACATTGACTAATTTTGAATAATTCTTAGAATTACTTGAGTATAAATTATTTGGATTGGGAATAGCAACCTCATTCATGTACCATAGCTTAGATGCAACTCTAGGATTGCTTTATTCTCCAGGTTAGCTGAAAGTGATTAGACTCAAGAGAAAATTTTTATAATAGAGAGAATATGTGTCTTTTAAAAATTTTTATTCACTAAAGAGAATAAAATTGTTTAATAAAGAGAATGTACTTAATTTTTTTTTTATTATTAGCTAATCTTAGAACAAGTTATCACTGATGATCTTTCTCCTTACTATATAACCTATTTAAATAATATTTCCTTAGATATTTGGACCTAAATTCATCAGTAGTAACTTTAGAATTTGGTATAGGCAGATAAGATTATTTTGGATCTTAAACCTATAAATTAAAACACACACACACACACACACACACACACACACACACACACACACAACACATACACACAAAACTTAGTTTTATTATTCCAACTGCAGCCCTTTATTGTTGGGGCCCAGGAATGGCTGCTCCTAAATATCCCATAATGACATATTAATTACTTTGAATTAAAATTACTTGACCAACAGACCATGCGAGAAAGGCACATGGACCTTCCCTTATCTCCTTGAATGCAGGTCCTAAATCTCCCCTGTAAAAGGTGCCCTCATTGCTGCAGGGGGCTTGAGAGAGACACCCTTGTAGCTAGAGTTAAGGAATCCAGGGCCTAAAAAGCTTACATAAAAAAAAGTTTTGCCGCTTCTTGACTAATTTACTACCTAAGCCCGAACTTTGTTTAGATTACTTCCTAATGAGCACTCAAACCTGAGTGTCTTTGTCCTGTATTTTCTTTAAAAATTTATTGTTTCTTTAAAGAAACAATATTATGTTACATTTTATGTTAAAAAGTAAAAAAAGTTGGCTGGTTCATCATTCTGAGGAGCATGATTTGTGATCTTCTGTGTGCACATATTAAACTGGTTCTTTTCCTGTTAATCTGGTCATGTGTCCATTTTGTTATTAGTCTAGTCATAAGATCTTAAGAAAAGTAAAAGGAGAAATTTTCTCCTCCTCATTATTATCTAAAAATTGTATACTATATGTCTGTGAAAAATTTCGAAGGTATAGAAAATAATTAGAAAAACTCCAATGTATAATGGGAACATTATAAACTCTATTCCATTTTCAATAACTCTCAAATGCAGAGATAGTTACTTAATCCCTATACTAATATATGACATTTTCTTCATAGATTTTCAATAATTTATAGGGCAGGGAGCATTAGAGATAATTGAATATTTTGAATCTATTTTATTTATATGCTGCAATTAATTTTTGCTTACTTATATGTGTGTATCTCCACAGCAATAGCATCAGCTTTTATTCATTTTTCTACCACATTTCTAGTATGCATCAAATATGGATTATCCAATTTGAGACTGACATGCTTTTGAAGAGAGTACATTTACTGCTCATGGAGTAATGCCTTGGGCTATGTATAGAAAGGTGAATTTCTGACAAAAGAATAACATTGATATCTCTTACACAAATGTTAATATCAGCTTAACCTAACAAGACCTGTAAATGGATACCTGAGACAGACCTTGCACATATTTATGTGTTTCCTTAAAGAGAATAAAAGAAAGTATGGCCCTACCAAGCAACAAGTACATTCCAATTAAATATGCATTCTGTCATTACTTCCTTTTTTCTTAGATTAAAAAAAAAAAAAGGCCTGAGAAGTGGTACATAAACCTACTTGTTAGAAAACTATTGATCTGTGCTATGGTCTGGATGTTGGTGTTCTCCCACCCAAAATCCCTATGTTGATATCCTAACACTCGAAATGATGATATCAGGAGATGCAGGTCTTTGGGAAATGATTCGGTCATGATGGCAGGAGTCCTCATACTTGGGATTAATGCCCTTTTTTAAGAGAGATACCCAAAGAGCTAGCTTATCCTCTTCTGCCATGAGAGATAACA
Organism: Pteropus medius; assembly: GCF_902729225.1. Taxonomy (NCBI): domain Eukaryota; kingdom Metazoa; phylum Chordata; class Mammalia; order Chiroptera; family Pteropodidae; genus Pteropus; species Pteropus medius. The sequence continues at coordinate 3,162,375 of NW_024344434.1, read as the reverse complement.
TGTGAAAAGACAACTATTTCTAAAGAAGCATACTCTCACAAGATGCTAAATCTGCTGACTCCGTGATCTTGAACTTACCAGCCTCCAGAATTGTGAGAAATAAATGTTTGTTGTTTATAAGCTGCCCAGTTTATAGCATTTTTGTTATAGCAACCTGAATGGACCAAAGCAACCTGAGATTTTTGATCGTTTAAATTTGATGAGCTAAGTATTGCTTTTGAACTGTTGGTGGTGGAAATTTTAAACTGTGAAAGCAAATTCTATAAATTGCTTTTATGTTTTCTCAGCACCTAAAATAGGCATAGTTTTAATTAAAACAATTATTTCTTAATTGATAAAATGAGTGAAGGCAAAAGGAAATTAAGGAGACATTTACTTTATAAAATTATTCGAACTCTGCTTCACAAGTACAATTGAAGCACCCATATTTAAAAAGTTAGCCTCTGAGCAATCGATATTTTCATTATAACTAGCCTTTATCTAAGTGTAGCACATACTTTATTCCTTAATCTCCTTACTCAGATTAAGAACAGAGGTTATTCTTTTTCTTAAAAGTTCATTTTCAGTTTCAAAAAATTAGGAAGAATGGGGTCTCTAATTACAAACCACAAGCAATTTCTCATCATTTTATCTCTTATAAGGCTCAGCAAGTGCCTAAGTCAAATTGGTAAAGAGGTAGAAATTCAGAGAGGTCTCCACCTCCTTGGAAGATCCATATACTTGATTCTTACCATTGGCTTTTTTTATTCTGCTAGAAAAATTGTTGTAAGTCTCCCTTTTTCCTTCACTATTGTTAAAGAATAATCAGAGCTAAACAGTAAATAGTTAGGATAGTGAAAACAAATTTTATTCACAACTATTGCTGACAGAGAAAAAGAGACCTCAGTATAGAACTCGGCTCAATTCCAACTTCAATAACATGAGCACAAGGAAATTTGTAATCAAGAAGCAGGGTGAGGGAGGAAGGATTGAAATTTACTAAAAGAAAATAATAAGGGTTAGGGGGTATTCTGGCTAAACCAATCTAACAGAATTTTTACTGAAGGCAAGCCAGCGTAATCAAGAATCAGCAAGGTCATGATGGGAGATGTGTAACCTTACCAGATATTGAAAGTGATTAGATATGGAGGAAGGGGATGTTAGCTAAACTGACTTAGTAGGATTATTGCTAAAATTGAACAATGCAGAGATGAACAAAGAAGTCTAAAAGGTCCTGTTGAAAAGGATTTAGGGAAGCATGAGTAAAGTTAGATCAAAGAGAGAATCTTTGTCACCAGAAATTAGATTAATCTTCTTGGGCTTCCCTTGAATTGCTAGTAAACTAGGAAGAGAGCTTGTATAGATTGACTAAAAATAGTTAATGTTATTAATAAGCTCCAAGAGATGTTATGTTCAAGCTCTTCTTCATTTTATCAGACTTGAAATTATATGTGCAAAAAATAAACTGAATGCTTTAGAAATGTGTTGTTAAAGGGAGTTCACATAAAACTCTCAGTTGATTTTACAACAGAAATTTTCAGGCTAGAAAAGACTGGCACAAAATATTCAAAGCAATGAAAAGCAAAGACCTACAACCAAGACTACACTATCTAACAAGCCTATCATTCAGAATTCAAGGACAGGTAAAGAGTTTCCCATAAAAGAAAAGCTAAAGTAATTTATCGTCACCAAACCAGTATTACAAGTAAAAAGGACTTCTTTGAAGAAGAGGAGGAGGAGGAGGAGAAAAAAATCATAAATATGAATCATAAATGCCAATAACTATGTACCTATTAATAATTACTATAAACGTAAATGGATTAAATGCTCCAAAAGACATAGGGTAGCAGAATGGATAAGAAAACTAGACCCATACATATGGTGTCTATAAGAGACCCACTTCAGATTGAAAGACACACATGAACAAAAAGTAAAGGGATGGGAGAAGATATTTTATGCAAATGGAAATTAAAAAATAGCTGGGGTAGCAATTGACATCAAGGAACAAATCTTCCAGACAAAAAAAAAAAAATTAACAAACAGTGACCTTAAACGACCCATTAGACCAGATGGATTTAACTGACAGTTTTAGAGCATTTCACCCCAAAGAAGCAGAATATACATTCTTTTCAAGTGTCTGCAAAGGATTTTCCAAGATAAACCGCATGTCAGGCCACAAAACAAGTCTCAATAAATTTAAGAAGATTGAAATCATATCAAGCGTCTTCTCCAAGTGCAATGGTATGAAACTAGAAATTAATTATTAAAAAAAAAAAACTAAAAAACCCACAAACATGGAGACTAAATAATATGTTTCTAAACAATGAATGGGTTAACAGTGAGATCAAAGAAGAAATCAAAAGATACCTTGAGAAAAATGAAAATGAAAACACAATGACCCACAGCAATACAGGCCTACATCAAAACAACAAGAAAAATCTCAAATAAACAATCTAACCTTATACTTAAAAGAACTAGAAAAAAACAGCAAACAGAGCCCAAAATGAGTAGAAGGAAGAAAATAATAAAGATCAGAGTGAAAACAAAGAAAACAGAGTCTAAAGAAACAATACAAAAGATTACTATAACCAAGAGCTGATTTTTTTAAAAAGATAAACAAAATTAATAACCCTTTAAGCAAACTCATCAAGAAAAACAAAGAGAGGACCCGTATAAATAAAATTAGATATGAAAGAGAAATAACAACTGACATCACAGAAATTCAAAGGATTTTAAGAAAATACCATAAATAATTATATGCCAACAAATTAGATAATCTAGAAGAAATAGATAAATTCTGAGAAAAAAACAGTCTTCTCAGACTGATCAAGAAGAAACAGCAAATCTGAACACATTGGTTACTATAAATGAAGTCAAATAAAAAAAAATCACAACAAACAAAATTCATAGACCAGATGGCTTCACAGATGCGGTTTACCAAACATTAAAAAATAATAATAATAATAACACCTATCTTTCTCAAACTATTCCAGAAAATTAAAGAGAATGGAAGATTCCCAACTTCATTCTATGAGGTCACCATTATCCTGTTTCCAAAATCAAAGATATTACAAAAAAAAAAAAAGGAAATTAAAGGCTTATATACCTGATAAATATAGATGCAAAAAATTCTCAACAAAATATTAGCGAACTGAATTTAGCAGTAGATCAAAAAGATCACACATCATAATCTAGTGGGGTATTTCTGGCATGCAAGTTTGGTTCAATATCTACAAATCAATTAACATGATATAAATAAAATGAAAAGATAAAAAACATATAATCATATCAATAAATGCAGAACAAGCATTTGACAAAAGCCAACATCCATTTATGATAACAATTCTTAGCAAAGTGGGAATAGAGGGAGCACACCTTAACATAATAAAGGCCATATATGACAAACCCACAGCCAACATATTCAATGTGAAAAGCTAAAAAGATTTTCCTCAAGATCAGGAAGAAGACGAGGATGTCCACTTTCACCATTTTTATTTACCATTTTTATTTACCATAATATTGGAAGTCATAGGCATAGCAACCAGACCAAAAAAAATAAAAATAAAAATAAAAAAATAAAGCATCCAAGCATCCAAATTGGAAAGAAAAAGGAAACAAAAGAAAAACTAAACAAATAGGACTGCATAAATCTAAAGTTTCTGCTTAGCAAAAAAGAAAAAAATCAACAAAATGAAAAAAAAAACTATTGAATGGGAGATGATATTTGCCAATGATACATACAATAAGGAATTAATATTCTAAATTTATGAAGAACTTATGCAACTCAACACCAAACAAACAAACAAACAAAAAGAACAAACCTGACAATCTAATTAAAAAATAGGCAGAGGACCTGATTAGACATTTCTGCAAACAGGACATTCTGATAGCCAATAGATATACAAAAAGATGCTCATCACTAATCATCAGAGAAATGCAAATTAAAACCACAATGAGAGATCACCTCACACATATCAGAATGGCCATCATCAATAAATCAACAAACAGGTATTGGCAAGGTTGTGGAGAAAAGGGAACCCTTGTGTATGGTTGGTGAGATTGCAAATTGGTGCAGTCACTATGGGAAACAATAGGGTGATTCTTCAAAATATTAAAAATATGACCCAACAATTCCACTTCTATGTATTTACCAAAGAAATCCAAAACACTGTTTCATAAAGATATGTGCACCATGTTTATTTCAGAATTATTTACAATAGCTAAGATATGGAAGCAGCCTAAGTGCCCATCAATAAGTGACTGGATAAAGAGGTAGTACATATGTATAATGGAATATTACTCAACCATAAAGAAAGAATGAAGTCTTACCATCTGTGACAACATGGATAGACCTGGAAAGTACTTTGCTAAGTGAAATAAGTCAAACAGAGAAAGACAAATGCCATAAGGTCTCACTTATATGTGGAATCTAAAAAAAATAAAAATAAAAAAAATAAATAAACAAACAAAACAAACAGACTCATAGATGCAGAGAACAAATTGAAGATTGTTGGATGGGAGAAGTTAAAAGAGTAGGTGCAAAAGATGAAGGGATTAAGAAGTATAAATTGGTAGTTACAAAATATTAAAACATAGGGAATATAGTCAGTAATATTGTAATTAACTATGTGTAACGCCAGATGGTTACTAAACCAATGGAGAAAGTATCAGAGAGTTGGATTTTTGTGAGAAGTTTTAGAAAAATCCTAATCAATTTATTTTGCATCTATTTTCCCAGGCAACTTGATTTCTTATTTTCACATCTGTGGTGACTTACTATTTAATGAATTAGCTTCACTTATGCCCAATAAAATGACAATTCTTAACAAGAGTAGCCTACTATGTGCTGGAAACTGAAGCAGATATTTTATGTATTTTTTCTACAATAATAAAATTTAGATATCATTAAATGCATTTTACAGATGTTATGAGGCTTAGAAAAAAAAAAAATTCCACAACCAATAGCTAATAAATGGTAGTTCTAGGACTTAAAGCTAGGTTTTCAAGCTCCATAGCTTATACTTTGCTGTCTTTTACATATTAAAATAATTTCCAAGAGGAACAGGAAAAAATGGCGTAGATAATAGAGGCTTTGTTCACCCATCTTGCAACTAAATCGAAGTTGTGACAGAAACATGGAGCAAACAGCAAGCAAAGTCTTCTGGGATCTAGATGAACAGAAGGACTACAACTAGGAAGAGAAATAATTAATCAACCTGCAATAGTAGAAGGTAGGAGGGGACAAAGACATGAGGCTGCCTGGTCCCCAGCGGCAGAGTGGGACAGAAGCTGTGGCAGCTGCAGATGCCTCTTAAAGGGGCCATGTCCACAAGCGAACTTTTGCAATGATAGACCTGCTCACTTTGGGTACTGACCCCGGGTTGGGTTAGTGGCATGGGATGGGGGGCACCGGGGACTCACAGGGAGTCACTGAGTTGTTGGAATGAGGGCCAGAGGCAAGGCTCTCTACCAGGCAAAAGTGCTGGCAGAATCTATTATCCCTCTGTTGAGCTCTCCCTGTTCCCAGTGTGTAGACACAGTACCACCATAGCTGAGACATCATCAAACTGGATAACAGCTCTGCCCAGAGGAATCCCTTAATCTCCACCTCCCTCAACTTATGGACCCACCCAAGCCACATCTAGTTCTGTCCTCTGCGAGTCTGGTTCTCCTTGCTGAGCAGTGCCAAGACTCACACTGGTGGTAGCTGGCCTCTGTTCTGGCATAGTTTGTTGAGGCAACCATAAGCACAGCATCTGTGAATTGCTTACTGAATCCTTACAAGTGGCCCCAAAGAGACACAAGCTGGGGCTAAACTTGGCCTGCAGCCTAATTCCTCTCAACACTGTGCCACTGGGCACCTACTACACAAAACCACACTAATAAGACCAGGAGACTTAGGAGCTTTGCTTAGTATATAGAAACAGATACAGAAAGACAGCCCAAATGGGAAGACAAAGAAGCAGAAAACATATGAGAGAATAGAACAGAGATTCAGGAATAATGGACTCAAGCAATTGAACAGATGCAGAGTTCAAAACACTGGTTATAAAGATACTCAATGAACTTGGGGGAAGAGTAGATAAATTCAGTGAGAACTTGAACAGAGAGATAAAAAACATAAAAATGGAAATGGAAATGATAAAGGGGAAAGAGTCAGAAATGAAAAACAAATTATCTGAGATGAAGAGTATGTTAGAGGGAATCAACAGAGTAGATAAAGAAGATCGAACCACCAATATAGAGGATGAGGAAGCCAAGGACACTCGATCAGAATAACAAGAAAAAAGAAGCCAAGACTATGCTAATAATTTAAGGAGCCTGTGGGACACAATTAAATATAAAAATATACATGTCATAGGAGTATCTGAAGGAAAACGAAGTTGAAGAAATAATTATGGAAAAGTTTCCTAACTTGGTGAAGGAAATAGACATACAACTCCAGGAAGCTCAGAGAATCCCAAAAGACCTCAACCCAAAGAAGCCTACACCAAGAGATATCATAATTAAAATGCCAGAGGTTAAAAACAAAAAGAGAATCTTAAAAACAGCAGGAGAAAAGCAGTTAGTTACCTAAAAGGGAGCAACCATAAGACTGGCAGTTGATTTCTCAAAAGAAACTATGCAGTACAGAAGGGCTTGGCACAAAATATTCAAAACTGTGATGAAAATCCAGGATCTACAACCAAGAATACTTTATCCAGCAAAGCTATCATTTAGAGTCGAAAGACAGCTAAAGAGCTTCCTAGACAAAAATAAGCTAAAGGAATTTATCAACACCAAGCCAGTATTATAGGAAATGGTGAAGGGACTTCTTTAAGAATAAAAAATATGTATCAAAAACAGGAATAAGGAATGTTAATAATTACATTCCTATCAACGAGTACCTCAAATGGAAAAGAATTAAGTGCTCCAACCAAAAGGTAGGGTGGCTGAATGGATAAGAAAACAAGACCCCTACATATGCTACCTAGAAGGGACTCACTTCAGATTAAATGACACAGATAGATGAAAAGGAAAAGGATGGAAAAGGTATTGCCTTGATGGACCTGGAGATTATTGCACTGAATGAAATAAATCAGATAGAAAAAGACAAATATTGCATGATTTCACGTACATGTGAAATCTAAAGAACAAAATCAACAACAACAACTACAAAAATGGAAATAAATTCATATATATGGAGAATAATTTGAGGGCTACTGGTTGGGAGTGGTATGGGGGAACAGAGAAAAAGAGCAAAGGGATTAAGAAGTACAAATGGATAGTTATAAAATAGATATGGAGCTATAAAGTGTAGCCTAAGGAAAATAGTTAACAATATTATAATAAATATGTAAGAGGAAGAGGGGTGCTAGATTTAGTAGGGTGATCACTTTGTGAGTTATATAGATCTCTAATCACTGTGCTGTACAACTGAAATGAATATATTATTGCATGCCAACCATAATTGAAAAAAAAAACTAATTGAATTTCACAATATAAATATGAGCAATTAATTATCTATTATATTTTAATGAAGCCAGAAAAAAAAATGATTTTCAGGAGGAACTGGTCAATAGTTACATAGTTAATATTCTATGTAACTATTGGGCAGTACTCTTAAATTTAATCATGAAAATGTTTACTAAGTAACTATTGTATTTATTTCTTCATCATTTAATGATTTTTTTTTTTTTTATCAAACAGCTGTTGTCTGCCAGGAGAGTTCTAGATGCTAGGTATACAGATATAAATAAATGGAACAAAAGTCATGCCTGATGGAGAACATCCTAGTAAGAAACAGGCAAAATATAAACAAAGTAAATAAGTATAATACATAATATGAAAAATGGAAATTGATTCTATGGAGAGAAATCAAAAAAGGAAGGGGGATAGAAAATTTGACTTAGGATGTTATAATATTAGATAGGGTAGTCAAGTAAGGTCTCAATGAAAGGGCGACATTTACATAAAGTCTTAATGGGAACAAGAGAGAAAAAATTGGATTTATCTAGAGAAGAGTGTTTCAGGAAGGGAGAAAAGCAAGAGTAAGATCTTAAATTGTAGGCAAGTGACACAGTTGCAGAACTTCAAGCTGGTAGTCTTACTGGAGAAGAGTGAGTTAAAACTAGGATTATAGGAAATGAGTACAGAACGGTAATATGAAAAAGGAAGTGTTTGGATAAGTTCTTAAAAACTCTTTAGTTTTTGCTCTAAGATTAGAAAGTATTGAAAGGTTTTAAATACATATGTATCATTAACTGACTTAAGTTTTGCAAATATGGCAATGGCTGCTATTGTGTAGAGAATCAGAATCAATTGAAAGGGGACAAAGAAAGAGTCACAGAGACTAGGTAGGATAATATCGACAATAAACCAGGTGATAGATTGATAACAGTTTGCAACAGAGTGATAACAAGTGAAGATGATAATAAATGATTAGAGTCTTGATATATTTTGAAGGTGGAAGCTAAATTATTTGTTAATAAATTAGATGCTAAGAGGAGGGTGTGAGAGACATAGAGGAGTCAAGAATTACACTAGAGATGCCATTTATTGAGATTATTGAGAAAAAGAGACTACAGGAACAGAATGTTTTGGGGTGAGTAATCAGGAGCTCAGATTGTAGCATGTTAAGTTTGAATATCCATTTGATATTCAATAGAGATGTAAAGTAGTCAGAAAGGGAAGTAAAGACTCTGTAGTTAATGGGAAACATGTAGGTAGAGATATACATTACAGTATATAAATGTAATACAGTATATAAATATAAATGGTTGGTAAAGATTTAAAATGAAGGGAGCTCTTCAAGGAAGCAGTGCGGGATGAAAGGAGCTGAGGTCTTAAGGAAGTCCAATATTTAATGGTGAAGGGAAATGAGCAGAAAAATGTTAAGGAGACTAAAAAAGAAAATCTAGAGAGATGCCGAAAGAATATGATATCCTTGAAGCTAATTGAAAACTGTGGATTTAAGCAGGAGAATAAACAATTATAACATGTATAATAGGTTAAATAAAAAAAAAAAAAAAGATTTAGCATTGAACTTTAAATTAGTAATATAGAGGTTATTGGTGATCTTGAAGTAAGAGAAGTTTGTGGGATGATGTTAGACAAAGCCTGATGGGAGGTGGTCCAATGGAGAATAGGAGGGGAAGAACTAGAAATAGTGTGTATTGAAAACTCTTTAAAAACTTTTTTTAGGAAGGGGAGAAAAACGAGACAGTATCTGAAAGCAAAAGTGGTATTAGGAAAGGGCCAGGGATTGTGTTACGTTCAGAGATATAAAGATATATGAAGTTCAGGTCTATTCTCAGTGAATGTAGGGCTCTAAAATCTAATTACTGTTCAGGGGGAAGTTTTCTCTTTGTGAAGGTAATAATATAACCAGTCAAACATTTAAGTAAAAGTATCTAACAGCCTGTGCCTGGAATGGAACACTTGATATGGGGAATTGGAAAAGGGTCAGTTTCAAAGACTTTATCGAAGAGGTAAATTAGTAGTTAAGCATTGACATCTCAGCCAACATGAACAAATAGAAAGAAATAGTTGTACTGGTATTTTTTCTCTAAAATTATTATAAGACATTAAAATTTGTAGCCCCAACTCTGACAAATTCTAAAAGACAGTTATCATTTCTCTTGCTATCAACATTATATGTAAATTGCCCTGTGTGATTTACCCGAGGTTCAGCATATGTCATTCCACCAGACAGATTGAAGCCGCAGGCACTGAGCACGTTTGCACAAAGCCATTTTGCACTGAAAAGATGCCAGCTCTCTCCAATGAGCCAGGCCTAGAATCGCAAGCTGAAACCAGCACTTGAAGTTAATCTTAGAGTCATTAACTTAACTTACTTACCCCAACATTAGTTAAAGGATTTCTGTTAAACTGACTTTACAGACATTTTATTAAGACATTTGACCAATTTAAATCATATCTTCTACATTGCCCAATTCCTACTCTAGCAAAAGAGCTGCTTCAAAATATTGACAGAGGGAATTAACTTTTTGTCACAAGACATATCACCAATTGGGAAACACACTGCTGCTTGGATTTGCTGGCTGAAGGGATAGTTTATTTTGGGATAAACTAAGACTAAGATATGAATGGTCACATATGATGATTTAAAAAAGCTTACTATCTGGCCTGTGCATAAGTAGAATAAGTATCTGCCTGGACTGGATTGTATGATTTCGGTGGCATTGGTTCGATTATTTATCCAAATCCTCATTTGCCCCCTCGCAATGATAATGTCAAAGACTGAAATGACCACCATGCACATTGTTCCTTATAAGTTCCATAATTTACTTGGTCAAATCTCATTGAGCATGGCATCATACCTTTACCATAGTTGGGTGTGAATGGGTTGACTACATCTGCATGAAAAAAAAGCCTCAAACCCAGTGTCAGTTATTGAGTAGCAATTATGTGATCCACATATAAAGTAAGAAACTCATAGAGCAGTTATTGCCCTCAGTTAACAATCTGCATGGAAACAGCACTAACATAAATTTAGCATACAATTTATAGGAACTTACAAGGTGAAAAGAGGTATTGCATACGGATTTCTCTAAATCATGAGTTAACATAATGGGAACCACCGGTTAGAACTACTGGGGTTATCTCAGCTGCCAAACTAGTGATGAGGGATCAAATTAATAATAAGGGAACCTTTATATTGATGATGTAGCTACCTTTATGCAAATTATCTGTGAAGATGAATATTACAACAATATTTTTGTTTTATGAAAGATTTTTCTCACTCGCCCATCTTTATTGAATATTGCAAGATTCAATTTTTAAAAATAGCAGGACAAAACAAACAAGAATTTTAAGAACATGCTTCTGGGCAAAGGAAAGTCAACATGCCTTTACTGCATCTAAATTCCAAGTTGAACTAACTCTCTAAAAGAAAGACATTCTAAGCTTCCTGGGACAGGTGTTAAATACTAGTTCAGGTTATTCCAGTTCTCACAAAGCTTGAATTGCTATACCATAGATACTTTTCAGAATACTAGCACCACATGCATAAAGGAGCTTATATAGTCTTTTGGGCATTTACATGAGTCAATTAAAAGTCATCTCACAGTGGAAGATGGAGAGAACAGTGTTGTGAATTCAGTGAAACTTGATTTTCCTTTTCACTACTGATTGAAGAAATACTGAAAAATAATGTTATTACTTAAAACTTAGATGGCCTTTATTTTTTATTATAATTGTGACCTAATTACTTTTCCTCATAAATAATAAATTAGATATTGATATCCTCATTTTATTAAAAGGAAAAAAAAACTGTAACTAAGTGATTAAGAAATATTTTTGATTCCTGGAGAAAGAAGTCACTTCCAAGTGACAATTATTGTTTCTGCTCTAGTTTCTTCTTTAATGAACAAGAAAAATGAGTATTAAAAAATACTGGGTACTTTGGGAACTTCTGTGCTTCTTGCTGTTTTATGATGAAGCCCCCCACCACCATTTTTTTTTTCAACAATGGTGCGTACTTCAGCGAATTATCTATAGTGAGTCAACTGCCAGGCTGCCACAACTATTAAATCATATTTATTGCCTATGTCTTAAATGGAGGTTCTTTTAGTCAAGGCAAGGGAAACAAGAGTTATGTTAAGGTATAAAGCAAATATATCTAAAATTTTTATCTAAACAAGCAAATTATTATCCTCTAGTATAATTTCCTTGCAATGTAGTGCACATGAAGAAAATCTCTCTTCTCTTTTTGATTCCTGCATTTGGGAACTGTTTGTCTAACATTGCTATTACACACTTGAGAGTAAGGGTCTCATCCGATTTTTTTAATTAAGGAAATATTTGGTTTGTGAGCACTGAGTATGTGTAATCTAAATCAGCTAACACTGGCAGAGAGAGAGAGAGAGAGAGAGAGAGAGAGATTGAAGAAAGGAAGGAAGGAAAGGAAGAAGGAAGTAAGAAATCAAGGAAGGAAGGAAGGAAAGAAAGAAGGAAAGGAGGAAGAGAGGAAGGGAGGAAAAAGTAAAGAAAAGAAAGAAGAAACGATAAAAGTGGGAAAAAGAATAAAACTAAGAGAAAGGACTTGTTAAAGAACTATCAAGTTCACAAGACAAGGTAAGGCCAAAGCCTGACCTGATTAAACCTATAAAGATAAGAACCACTTTCAGATGTGATAGACAATGCGTTACTTAGATAAACAGTGAAAAGAATAAACCAAAAGTGCTCTTTGCGGTCCTTGTCCCACATCCTGAAAAGAACTACATGAAGCAAAATTTTTCTGCTACACAAATTATAGTATATTAACTAAAGAGTCAAATCTGGACTGTAGCTAAATAGCTTTTAATTCTTCAACTCTATTTTAAGGAGAGTAAAATGGAAAGAACTCAAGAGGTGATGAGAAAGCATTTCATGACAGCCCTCAAAGGAAATTAGGAGGGCAAGTAGGAGGTACCCTCTTAGCAGCTCCTTACAGCCCACCATTATTTCCTGTCCATGGAGGATCATGCAATGTTCTACTTAGAGTCAAATTAGCTGTGGTTCAAACTTTTGCCTACAAGGGCACATGCAGGGCCAGTTTTTTCCATATGAAAATCAGGGTTGTGATAAAGTTTACTTTAGTGATTGAAAGTCTATAGACTAAAAGTAAAGATCTATTATCTTCTTCATATTCATCAACTTTTATTCATTCAATGAAAAAGTATGGAATAATTTACTGAGCATATATGGTGCCAAACACAGTGCTAGATATTGGAAAAACAAAGATGAAAAAGATGTGTTATCTTTTCATCAAAAAGAAGAGTGATGATGAAGGTGGTTTTGAAACTATATAATAGTGTTGTGACAGAATTGTATATTGAGAACAGAGGGATGATGATGCAAGTCAATTATTTCATGGCAGAAGTGTTCATGGTCAAGGAAATGCATACTGTTTAAATCTTGAAAGATGGAATACTGTACTCTAGTTTAAAAAGGTAAATAGGAACAAAATTCCAGACAAAGGCTACCAGTAGAAAAAGGACACAATGGCATAAATCCAAAAATTTTGAGTCACTCAATGTGACTGAAATTTAGAATGTTTGACAGGGAGAGATAGAGTAGACAGAGACATGAGGTGGGGGCAAGGGAGCATCAAGTTGGTGTACAGTTATGATAGTTCTTGTATGCCTTAGGTTTTTAGGCTCTTATTGTAAAGGTTTTAAGTAGTCATGAAAGATATTGAATAGGGGGCTGATGTATTTTGACATAAGTGGCATATTCTGCACATCACTGGGCATGGTACGCAAAATGATTCAGAGAAGTTTATCTTGGGGGTCCAAAAGTAAATTAGAAAATTCTAAATGAAGTCAAAATGGAAAGTATGAGAATCAGGTATTAAAAGGGAGAGACTGCAAACTAAATGTGAACTTCATAAGGAGGCAGGTTGGAGAATATTGTGATTCATATTAAAAAAAAAAAAAACTTCTCTTTTTGACTCCTATAGCTTGGGACTTGTTTTTCTATAATTGCTATTGAAATTAACGGTTTAATTTACTTTTCCATTTATGAGATAAATGCTTGTGTAATACAGTGCCGTAGTGACACTTGTTTGCCTTTGGGTTTAATTTACATTGACGGCCTATTTGCCTGTTTTTACAGGAATTGAATTAGGTTGTCCATGTATAACACACAGTAAATTTAATGAGGTTCAAACCTGTCTTCCAAAGCTACCACTGTGTAAAAAGTGTTTCACTTGGGAAATTAGAATCTCTGTGCCACCTTCATTAATCTGCAAGGGGGATTTGCTCTCTTTTGCATTACATATCTACAGCAAGTGGAAACAGGATGACACATAGTGATCTATCAGTTCCCAAAACAATTTACTCTAAATCATTTATGATTACTTCCCATTTCTATTTACTTCACATGGAAGTGCAAAGCAAATGTCCACGCACATTAAAGTCCTCGGGACCTCTTTCAGAAATTCAAATGCTTTTCAGAAACCATTTTTCATAAACAGATGTGGAAAGATAAAACCTATAAATCCAAGGAAAACAATCCTAGACAGTTAATTACTGGGTAAAGAAAAAGCAAACATGACTTGGAAATCTGATGAAGAAAAGTTCTTTATTAATGGTTTCTATTCTTATATAACTTTAAGTCTCTCTCATATACTTTATCCTTTGGGATCTCACAAAAGCCCCATTAAGACAACTCAGCCAAGCCATCTATGAGAGGTTAAGAAATTTGCCTAAGTGTAGTGCCAAAAAGAACATACTCCCTTATAAGCTCTCAGTGTTTATGTGACATTGAAGTAACTACACAATGAAAGGGGTATAAGTGACTATCCTCTTACACAGACTAGAAAGTCTAATTATAAAAAAATTGTACTATACTAAAAAGAAAGAATGTCATGGTATCTAGGTGTATAAACCCAGGCATGTCCTATGAATAAACCCACACAATCCAGCAAGAGCCAATTGATTATGGTTGTATAAGTCTATACACACAGAAAAAAAAAAAAAAGTTCTAAAAGACAAATAAGAAAGCTGGAGTAGTGGTCTGCAGGCAATTGGCAAAATTAAATTTGTTTTCATTTCTCTAACTCCAATTGCATTCCTCCTTTGAGATACAGAAGGGAAATTCTTCTTCGGCTAGTCTCTTGCTTTATATCTTTTTCAAAGCAGAACCAGGCTAAAGGCCATTCCTGGCATAAAGCTTGTTTGCATCGGAATGAGTCAATCCTACATGCCCCAAATTTATCAAACATAGTGCTAATTATTTTGCATTATCTTATTTACCATCGCTTTAAAAAGTTTTATGTCCCTGTTTTTAGATAGGAAAATGAAAAGTCAACCAGTGAGAGCTTCATGTTCAAATTCACGTGGTATAAGCTTTTTAAATGAAAAAAAAAAAATGGGATTCACCTCAGTCATTAGAACCCCAAGTCTGGGTTGTTTTTTTTTTTGCCTAAATATGTGTCTCCCAAATTCAGTTAAAATCAAAGAAGGTGGGTATATTTGTAATAATGAAATGAATTAATATGATATGGAGTTAGTTTTAGCAGGCGGGCCACTACTAATGATTAAAGTCTATTTGTACAGAATTGGCTAAAAAGGCTAAAATGAGTGTTCTGGATATCTGTCGTGTTGGCATCTGCTAGTATTGTTTCAGACTGTGGTACTTTCACTAATAATTTTCACACTGGGAAGAAACACCTTCTAAACCAATGGAAACCATGTGTATTTTCTTCAGATAATAGGTATGAGCTTGAATATTCACCATTTTATGCCTGACGGTCATCTGTCTTAATGTAAACATCAAAAATAGGTACCAAAAATGTATTACTTATATTCTTGATCTTCTTTGAGAGCACTTATCTGTTCTTTGTAGCTAGTTGGATACAGGAAGTAACCAAAAATTCAAAGTGTATCACATTGTTTAATACTTTGCCTCAGTATACTTTCAATACATTGTTTCTGCCATTATCTTACTGGAGTTTTCCATAGAAAATTTCTCAGCTGTCTGAATATGTTCGTTCTTCACAAGTGCGCCCTATAAACATGCCTTTCTCCTAGTTGTAGCTTGGTCTCCTCTAACAGCACTGATAGGGCCTAAAGTTTAAAAACTCCTCCTAACATGCTCCCTTTTCCTGCTAATGTGACATGTGGCCCATGCTGAACGCTGCCTCCCTGATAGTGTTAAAACAGACTCTCATATTTTAGCTTCTCAGCTTGAGTAAATGACGGCTTCGGGGTTCATTAGCTATTCTTGGAACACTGGCTTGAGGTTTATGTTATTAACATCTTCTTGTCTGCCCTTACCAACATTAAAATGGCATTGCCATTTTATTGCTGTCAAACTTTATTGTCAAAACTTTATTGTATTTTCAGCCAAATTCTTTCCATAGATCAAACCCAGAGAAAACCTTGCTTCTGTTTAGTTTCTGCTCAGCTCAAACCTTTTGCTGCAGTTCTGAGAGACAGGCAGCCACAATTTTTCAAAACATTTCATATATATACTGTTACGAGTCTTTGACATGCAAAACTGTTAAAAATCTCAGCATTTACACCCTGGGGAAGTGCCGCTAGACTGGAAGGCATGAAGTCATTGAGAATTCACAATTTATTTCTTTGAAATGCCAAGAACAAGGCTGTTAATTCTCACAAAGCACAGAGGCAGGCCCTCCAAGGAGAAGAGGGTGAGAGAACACTCGAAATGGAAGCTCGGAGAGATGAACCATACAACATCATTTCAGCTTCAACCCAGGCAGAAAGACATGCACCCCATGATTTTGTTCTATCTCATTGCCAACCACTTCATCATTATTCTATATTGCCTAAACAGTTGTGGATTGATAGTGGGTATTTAAATGTAAATCTTCATTTTTTTGTTTCATAACTTGAGGGAAAAATGATACATGCTTATCATGAAAGATGCAAAAAACATCGAGTACAAAGAAATAAACCAGAAAACATAACCCGTATTCCTTTGAGTCAGTTAGCCAAGTGCTGGAAGTCTTCACTGATAAAATTTT
This sequence comes from Pteropus medius, assembly GCF_902729225.1. Lineage (NCBI taxonomy): Eukaryota > Metazoa > Chordata > Mammalia > Chiroptera > Pteropodidae > Pteropus > Pteropus medius. The sequence continues at coordinate 3,145,919 of NW_024344434.1, read as the reverse complement.
TCCTTATTATTACCACACCAATCTTTTTCTCATTTATTTCTGCCTAGACTATTGCAATTGCTTTCTAATTTATCTTTCTCCAACTTTTTCATCACCAGTCCCTAAAAACCTGTGTATAGTCTACACAAATACCACTATTATTATTCTGCTCTTCAATATACACTCTTAAAATTATTTTCTGTTTTGTAATAGATAATATCTATACTCCATTTTAAAAATGTCTACCTTCTCGACTGCCACTTATTTTTAATAGAATCATTTAAAATTGTATATCTATTAATTTCTTTATATATTTGATTCTGTATCTTACCATTCCTCATCTCCCCTTAGTCCAATCACTTCCAGAATTGTTTCACTTTTCTCTATTTCCACTAAGTTATAAAACTTTTTAAAATAAAGGGTAGATTAAAACCACAATGAGATATTATTACCACTAGAGAGCATAAATTAAACTGAACATATTGTGTATTGGCTGGAATGCACAAGTTGAACGCTCATATACTCTTGGTAGATGTAAAATATGCAACTTCTCTGCAAAATTGTTTTAAAAAGTTTCCTTAAAAATTAAACATACGCCTTTCTTAAAACCTAGCCATTTCACTTCTAGGTATTTACCCAAGAAAAATGAAAACATATGCCTATGGAAAGACTTGTACATGAATGGTCATGACAGATTTAATTGTAATAGCCAAAAGCTGGAAACAACCCAAATATCCATCAACAGGTAAATGGATGAACAAATGTTGGTAACATCCATGATGATATGGAAAATACTCAGTAATATAAAGGAATAAACTATTGATACATACCATAACATAGATGAATATCAAAATAACTATGTTACGTGAAAAAAGACAAATCCCACAAAAAAGAAACTGTGAACTATATGATTTTATTTATTGCAATTATTATAAAGCTTAAACTTATATCTGGTGAAAGAAAGCTAATAAGTGTTGCCTGAAGAATTCAGGGTAGAGATTGATGGGGAGGAATTGAAGAGAAAGATTCCTAAAGAACATGTGAACATTTTAAGAGTAAAAATATGTTTATTATTTTTATTTCAATGATGGTTTTACGGGTATTTATATATGTCAAAACTCATTGAAATGTATATTTTATATACATTCGTATGCTAGTATATAAATAATTATATTATTATATAAGTTCTATAAAAATTATATAATAAATGCATGCAATTTATTATAAGGTTTTTATACCTTAACAAAGACAAAAATCAGTTAAAATTAAAACTAGGAAAAGTTAGTTTCTTATCTATAACTCAGCAACTTTACTGATCCAATGAATAGAAGACCAGAGAGAGAATAAGACACAGAGGCAGAACAGCCTTTCAAATAGGTTAAATATTTTAAGCTCATGAACTTATGAAGGCTGAGAGTCCATACATAGGGAATCTTTCCAAATGAGCAGGATCTAGAAAACACACTAGATGGAACAACCTTCTTCTGAAACTAAGGACCAAATGCAGAACAGTTTTAGTGTCTTTGGCTTTACTGGATGCCAGAAAAGAAATGAGTCCTGCCAGCCAGGACAGAGAGCAATTTCAGAGTTCCTAACTCACACAGCTGGACTTGGAGCCAAGTGGTGGTGCCAATAGCCAATCAGTCTTTTAGCTCCATGACAGTGCATCTGGGCCACATTGCAAGCTGTATCTAGACTGTTTTATCTAAGAGCACCTTAGTTATTGCATGAAAGGTGCTTGCCTTTATCATCCTAAATAGAAGGCTATTGGCAGGCATTATTCTTAGAGAATGGACTACTTCAAACTCCATCAGACTTTTAAAGGGCTTCTCATATCACCACTTATACATGGTTACTGTCGTAAATAAATATATAGTATCAAAACTAAGATATCAGACAAGGCTGGAAAGTTGTGAATGTGTATGGAGTTGTAGGCATACTTGAGGCTTTGTGGGTACTTCCCTTCAAGACACCCTACAAGTCTACCTATAAGAATTGTACATATCTAAAATTCTACCTCTATCATAAAGCTTTTCCAGATTAATCTTCTTTGTTTTCCATATATTATTGCATATTGTTCTGATCCTCTTGATCTCAATTACAAACCTCAAAAGTGATCTCTTCCTTCTTTGAACTCTCTTTAAACTTTATTATCTATGTTATTCATATGTTACTTCATTATATTCATCTTACCGTGTTATTTAGACAGAGAGACTGTATTTTGCTGACAACAAGACAAATGGACTATAAGGTTAAAAGAGGTAGAGATTGTAACATTACAGGAAATGTATCCTCAAATACATCTTACAGAGAGGAGTCAAATATTATTTTTTGTTCTTAAGATAAGAGATAAAAAGAGGAGAGAGAGAGAGAGAGAAATAGAGAGAGAGAGAGAGAGATTGAGAGAGAGAGAGAGAGAGGTGGCAAAGGAAATTTAAAAAATTAGTCTCTGGGATTGATTACTATAATTCTAATCACTCACAATTTTTAAAATTATATTTGTTCTTCCATGGTTTCTTTATTAGATTTTTATACACTGTCTGGGCTTTGTATTCCAACCATGTAATCATGAAGTCAATCAGTAATCAATCAGTAAAAAAAAAAAAATTATTAATGCTGTAAAATCTATAATATGTCTCAACTGTTTCCTTCTGCAATACCTCAACTCTACATGGGGAAGGGCAAAGCTGCTGGTCTATTTTCATGATATTTTTCTCTTCCTCCCATTATTTCTTCCTATTGTCTGCTTGCCTGACTTACATTTTTTTTATACTTCCTTCCTTCCTGCTTCTCTCCCTTTCTGTTTTTCCTCTTTTTTTTTCTCCTGTATTTTTTTCACCCATATTATGGATTAAATTGTGTCTTTCCAAAAATATATACATTGAAAATTCTAACCTCCAGTACCATAGAATAGGTCATTAAGCATGTAATTAATTAAGGTCGTATTGAAGTAGAGTGGGCCTATTATCCAATACGGCTGGCATCTTTATAAGAAAAGGAAAAGGCAGAGATGCAGCAGGAAGATGATCATATGAAGACTAAGGAAGAGACTGAAGTAATTCTACTATAAGCAAAGGAATGTTAGAGCTACCAGAAGCTGGAAAATGTAAGGAAGAAGCCTCTTGAATTTTTTTGAGAGAACATGGCCCTGATAACTCCTTGATTTCAAACTTCTATCCCCTAGAATTGTGAAAGAATATATTTTTGTTTTTTTTTTTAAGCCATGAAGTTTGTGGTAGCCTGTTAGAGCTGCCTTAAAAAATAAATACAATACATTCTGAACGATTTCCCTTGTTCTCTCTTATTTCCCCTTCCCTTCCTCCTCTACCAGTTTTTTATCCCTCCTTAGTTTGATTCCAGTATCATATATATAATTTTTCTATCTTCTCAATTTATTGTTTTGACAGTCCATAAAACCTTCAGTTACTTGGAAATAAAGGTGCCTCCTGAGTACTAGATTAAGAAATTAACCCATAATAGAATGGAATAGAGATATACAAGTCACTTTCCAGAAAAAAATAGTTCCTGTAACTCCATGGTATGATGATAAATTGTGTTCCATCATTTATAAATTTTATTTTTAAAAACAATTACTTATAAAGGGGAAAAGATGAGTTAGTAAATTAGAAATTTCTATATTTGACCCTTTATTTTGTCCTAAAGAGAGTAACAGTGATCATAGAAAAATGCAAAGATAATTAAAAGAAGTTAATTTTGGATTTTGAGCCTATATGACTCAGGTTCTAACAATTCTATAATGATTTCAGTGACTTTCAAGAGTATTTTTATTGAATAAGAGGGTCAAATAAGAAGTCTCTCTCATGTATATTCCCCCTCAACAATAATTTGGCTTTATATGCCAAGGGACCAGATGTCTTGCTTACCTATGCATTGGGTAATAGGCAAACAGACCTCTATAACCTATGCTGGATTTATCTTAGACATTTAGGACACAGTTTTCATACTTTGGACTATTTTTTGTTTCATTTCCTTTGCAAAGACAAGGCATCGTCTGGAGTAGAGGTTGCAAGGAAGCAGTAAAAAAGAGCAATCTTTATGCTCTGTTTTGATCTGAAACAGTTGGGCTGAATGAGGTTTAAACAAAGAAACCCTCCATGTTATTTTGACTGTCATACTAGAATTCTTTATCAGCATTTGAGACCATTGTCCAGCTAGTGAGAAAACATAACTTTTACTGTAATTTGCTTGTAGGACTTGTTTTGCTCTTATTCTATCATGGGAACTCTACCAAAATGTGATTGATTATGGGACAAGTTTAGGTATTCTTGGATCCATAGCTAATTAATAATTATAATTGCACCCCAATCTCATTCAAACTTTGAGAAGCTGTTTAGCCGATAGAATTTTAAGCAATCTAGCCTTAATGAAAAAAGGCTATTTTGGAGAAAGGGTTGCCTGAAGGGTTGGTGTATCCTACATTAAATGTCAGTATCATTGCTGGATTGATGTATATGCATCAGAACTATTTATCCTTCTATTATTAAGACTGATTTTCCTTGAATTTATTACTTAGTTCCCATTATAAGTGTATATAACAGAGAGTGACTATGCTGGCTATATAATCCACATAGTTCTGTGATACACCTTTTTAGTTTTAATGGGGTAAAAAAAAACCCTGATTTCTGTCTAAGACTTGGCATCTGATACAGCTTGATAACAGGCAGGTAAAAATGCAATGATTATGGGTGTGCAAGTATTCTAGCTCAGGGCTAGCCTCAAGTGTGCCCCTCCAGTATCTTTGAATTTAAAGGACTCTTGTCCATCTCCAACCAGGAAGTGTCGCTATTCTCTGTAAAGAGGATAGTCTCCAGAGAAGAGAAGAGTCCACAAGGTAAACTAATCAGCTTAGTACTCCTACGTGTGGCATTAGCTGCGGAAGATCCTGGACAGTGCAAAAATATTTTTATTAAAAGTATTAATGTTTCCTATAACTGCTTATTTTTAACAGCTATGAGCAATTTGATTAAAAGAGAGTAAACAGAAATATAAGCAACACTCTCAGTAATTTAATAATGTGTTGTTTCTTCTTCATATTAAAGTAGATTTACAATTACAATTTTATATTTTTATTAAATAAAAGAATCAATTTTACAAAGCAGATGGTATTTAATAGAGTAAATCAAATTCAGAGAAAAGATTAATTATTTGTGTCATTTAATAAAAAAATTACTTTATATATTGAGACCATTATTTTGCCAATGTACTAGCCATTTCCTAAACAATTTTTAAGAAGGGAAAGTCATAGAAATTTATTTTGGCCAAGCTATTTAATTAATTTTATTTGAAACCATGAAGGGCAGTAAGTGACATGGGTTTAAATTTACAGATTTCTAACTAACTAATCCAATATAACTTATTTGTTTTTCTGGAATTTTTATAGTTAGAAAGCATATATAAATGATTGTGGAAACACAGATTTCTTAAACAACTCATAATGATCAAAGAACTGTATGTTACACTTGTAATAACTGTTTGTTGGAATTAATGCCAATGAAATTCCTTAAAATCTTTTCAATTTGGCTTCTGTATCTAAAACTCTGGGCTCTACTAAGCATACTGGACATCGAAAAATAATTACAATCCATATCTAAAGGTTTATCCTCTAAAATTGCTAAGCAAATAAAAGCAACAAGTGACGGATAGAAATGTGCAGAGAGAGAAAAGGTTGAAATTTAACTGTCAGCAGGCCCAATAAGAAAACCATGTCAAAAAAGGAAGATTCTTTCAGAGCTGACACAATGAGGGAACTTTTAATGCTGCTTCATTTGCAAAGTCAAAACTCTTTATCTTCTATTCAAAAAATGACAGGATAAAAGGAGAGAGTATTCTCTTGTTGCCTTCTTCTTTAAAACAAGCATATATTTTAAGTAAAAATGCTCAAATCAGATTTTGTCATTATCCGCAAATAATTTACTATATATACATTAAATAAAAGGTTCTTAATTTTACATGCTACTGTTTCTGTGTATTCCTTTTCATTTGACATTGTGCTAGAATTGTTAGCGCTATTTGCCTAGAACACCCCCTTTTTATCATTTTAAAGATTTTTTTTTTCTGTCACTTATTAATAGGGACAAGGGAAGAAAACAGGATGCAAGACAATGTGTCCCTACCAGAAATCAAGTTACAATGAATGGGGTGTCTTTACAAAGGATATTTCTATAAATAAAAACCGTGAGGGTCTGCCATAAAATATCCAAAGGTATTGGAAACCCAGTAAACAGGTTATATAGAGCTGTCCTCCAAAACAGCCACAGTCTTTGAAAATGTCAAGTTCAATCTATGTCAGTGTTTTCTGCAATACCTGCATGAAGAATAAACTTTCAGAAAGTATGGAAAATAAATATTTAGCATTTCTAGCTGATTTTGAAATTGTCTATGTGATTTTGCCCAAATTACTGAATAGTCTATAAGCATTTTTCTAATGTGTTTTTACAGAATGATTTAGCTAGATTCTATAGCTAGAATCACATGTCTGGGTTTTAAAGTGATTATTTAAAAGTTGTTTTCCATAATGTCTATAACAGGTTAATTAAATGATTATTCAACATAATCGAGGTCTCCTGGGCCCTAAATGATTCTTCTATTCTGTAAATCGCTTCTGTCCATTTTTGAAATCACAATGTGAAGTCTTCAGGGGTCGTTTAAAGATTTTAAAGTGAGACAGATCTAGATTGAAATTTAGTCTTTACTACATGCAAACTGTGTAATTTTAAAGGTATTCAATTTATTTTCTCCTTTCAGCTTTTTCATTAGCAAAATGGAAAAAAAATACATATCATCATCACAAAGATTAAATAAAACTTTGTGTATAGATTGCATACAGCATATGTTCATCATGTGATATGTTCCTTGTTTCTTTAATTTGTGTGTGTGTAGGTATGCTTGTGGTAAGCATTTGATATAAAAGATTTCTAATTTCACAATGAGAATTAGACAACTGGTTTTCAGAGGGACATCACCTTGGCAAATTTATGAGACCACCTCTGAACTTTGAGAGACCAGAGGCAAGGGCTTCTCAAGGGCCCAAACACATGGCATCTCAGTTTCAGAGAACTGCTAACAAAAGATCTATATATAAGTGAAATAGAATAGATCCTCTGTCCAGTGAAATCTTCCTCTGAGAACCTGTGTGAGACAATGATGTATACTTACAGTATATTTAGTTATGGTTGTGTTAATGAAATGGGACAGGGATCTATGATTTGAATATTTTAATATTATCCTCTATTAGCTGTTGTAAGCAACTCCATACTAATGTGGTACCTCTATCTGGGATGGCTATCCCCTAAATACGGTTTTACACTGACCCCTAGGTCAGGGCACTCTCTTTCCTAAAACATATGTAAACACACTGTGTGACTTTCTTAGATATATTGTTAAGTATTCTTATCCTATTATCCTATAATGACACCCCTTGCGTCATTATATTGTGATTCCTCATGATATAAATTTTGATTTTCCTTGATGATTAGTGAATTAAGCACCTTCTCATCTATTTGTAAGCCATTTAAATACCCTACTTTATAAAGTATCTGTTTTATACTACCACATCTAGATTCATTTTATTGAAGTATACGGAACCAATCCTTATTCTAAAATGTTTAAAGCAGCTTTAAAATATACAGTGGCATTTAATAAACAATATACAACCAAGTAGGTGAAAAAATTAAAGGCAAAATAAGCACAGATTATTACATGAAACTGAAGATAAGTTTAACAACTTAAATATATATGCTACATTCCAATGTACCATGTAAAGGCAGACTATAAATTCAGATCTGGATTCTAGCAACCAGAGCAAAGTGGAAAACTTTATCATGCACAATTCAGTATCTATAACATAAAAATGGCCACCTATTGTTCAGAAATACAGTTACTCTTAGGACTGGGATTTGGAAATGTTTATGAGAACAAAGGATGGAAACGGGCTGGGTCTCATACACAAATTTGTCTGGCTTGGTTTTTTAGCACAGTATTTTACAAACTTTTGAATACATTATCAATGTTTAAAAATCAAGGTACTTATATACCAAATTCTGGTTTCCAAATTTCTCTTTACAAAACTGTTGGACACATCATGCCTTTGTGCCTACGAAGAGATGAGCGGCCATACCTTAGAATATGTGTTCTCTATTTTATAATGGTTCCGTTAATTCCTGGTGTCAGATGTTACTCCATCATTCTTGCACTGGTTCTATTTATTTTGTATTTAGTGGTTTTCTGCCATTTTATGGAGCCCATTTACCTTGTTTCTATTTCCAGTTGGTCTCTGTAGGCATCCAAGTTTGTAGCCCTAGAGGAATAGATCAGAGGTACATTAGTTAAGCTTTTAGAAACTTTATTTCTCAGAGAAACAATGCGCTATGAGATACTCAACTTTTGATTTTGTTACTAATTAAAGAGTAGAGCACAGAAAATCCCAAGAGATTAATAATCAAATTCATTTATGCTTTATTTTGACATGTATTACCTGAAGATTTTCTGAAAATACTATGCTTTCCAAATTATTTTCTCTGTTTGTTAATTGTGAGATTCAAGTACAAACATCAAAATAATGCAGAGACAAAAAATGGCATTAATAATGTAGAGAAATCTATCTAATTTTTTTTTCAAGCTTCTTGAAAATCACATGATGCTCATATGGATAATTAAAATCTGATAATATAGTACAAAGTATTTCAGATTATAATGTGATATTGTACTGAAAGTTTAGATTAATAGAAATATGTAATTGGATTTTAAATTTATATTTTAAGTAAATATTTTAAATATAACATACATTTATAAAGTGTGCAACTCATAAGTGTACAACTCAATAAAATTTGCAAGTAAAAACATTGACGTAACTTCCATCGTTGAGATCAAATATAAAATCCAAATCCTCCCTCATTCGTTCTGCCAATCATTAGCCTACCCACCTCACCCTCACACAAATGATTCCCACTCCCTTAATTTTTAATGCTATGGGTTAGTTTTGCTTGTTTGTTAATTTTGTATAAGTAAAACCATACAGTATATAACTTTATATAAGACTTCGTTAATTCAGTATGATTGGAAGATTAATCCATTTTTTATATTAAAAATAGTTTGTACTTCCTTATTGCTATGTAATATTTCATTGAGTATACACAAATTAATTTATGTATTTTACTACAGGTGAATGTTTGAATTATTTCTAGTTTTACTATTATCAATTGTATGTCTATGAATAAATCTAAGACTCATGTTGCTCACATTTACATATTTCTGTTACATGGGAGGAGATACTGGATAATAGGGTTTATTCATATACTGCTTTAGTAGATATTGACAATTTTCCAGAATGGTTGAATCAACTTAAACTCCCACCATCAGTGTAGGGAAGTCACAATTACCTCCATATTCTCACCAATACTTGCTATTAGCCACTCCTTTCCCCTAAAAAAAAGTAACCCTGCTGAAATGTTGACTAGGACTACATTGAATCGAAGAATTAACTTGGCGAGAATTGATGTCTTTATAAGATCGTGTATTCTGATGATATACCACATGATATATCCTTACATTAAGTCACATCTTCTTTAATTTTTAAATTATTTTTGGCTTTTATTTTTCAACATAGATATTTGTTCTTGGCTATTTAATATTTTTAGTATAATACTAAATATTATATTTTAATTAAATTTTATTATGCATTATTTTATGCTGATATATACATAAATACTTTAAAAGTACATTTACTTGTATCTAACTATCTTGACAAACTTCTTTATTAATTTTAATAATGCTGAATAAAAGTGATATTAATGGGTCTCTTTCTGTAGCTTTTGATCACAGAGAAAAACCTCTCAACATTAACCATTAAGGATAATGTTTGCTGTAGGCTTTTTTTGTATATAGCCTTTATCAGAATAAAGGCATTATTTTCTACTGATAATTTGTCAACTTGATAAATGTCAGATTTTATTATTATTATTATTTTTGCATCTGGAGATAATAGTTTTTAATCTTTTATTTTAGCTAATGTAATAAAATATATTTATTTAATTTCCAATATTAACCCATTCTTACATTGTCATATTATCTTTTCTCTTCTTTTATAGCAATTCATATTATGTTATATATTTTAAAGCCTTCTATTAGATGCATATAAATTTACAATACTTATGTATTCCTTGTGGATTGATTTTTTATCACTGTAAAATATCTATTTTTATAGATTTAAGTAAGCTCTATTTGTAATGATTTCAATTACTTGACAAGTAATCCAATATACTATTATTTATCTTTATACTTTCAAACTTTATGGATTTGTTATCTACTTTCCTTAGATTTAATAATTTAACTGTGATGTGCTTAGGTGTGATATTTTACTTTGCTGTTGTAGAACACTTTGAATGTATGTCTTTATGTCTATTGCTTACTTTGAAAAATTCTCAGCATTATTTTTTAAATAATACTTTTATCCTGTTCTTTTGAACTTTTCTTTTAGGAGTTCCAATTAATACATATGTAGAACGTCTTACCATTTTACATATGTCTTTCATGCTTTCTTCTTACTATTCTTCTTCCTCCTACTTCTCATTCTCCTTTTTTCTTCTTCTTTTAAAATGTTTATTCCCATTGAACTATAGCTAGAATAGTTTCTAGTAAGCGTTCTTCTACTTTATTAATCTTCTTTTGGTTTTTTCTTATCCATTGTAAACTTAGATATTGAGTTCTTAATTTCTGTTATTTATGTATTTTAAATTCTAAAATCCTGTATAATTATTTTTTAGGTTATACTTCTCTAATTTAATTCTCTTACTTGCCATATATTTGATTATATATTTTAATCAAAACTATACTTTCTCAGGTGCACTGTTTTAATGTTTTAAATGGCTTGAATCCACAATTTTTACCATGTATAAACATTAACACAAAATATATCATATACTTAAATATCAACTCTAAAACTCTAAAGCTTCCAGAAATGAGCATAGGAGAAAATCTTTGTGATCTAGAGTTAGTCAAAGATTTCTTAAACAATACATCAAAAACACAAACCAGAAAAGAATTAATTGGACTTTATCAAACAAAATAGTTTGTTCTTTGAAAGATATTGTTAAAGAATTGAAAAGACAAGCTGCTGATTAGTAAAAAATATTTGCAAATCATGTTTCTAATTTCAAATCATCTAGAATACATTAAAATTTCTCAAAACTTGATTAAGTCTTTACCTTGTTTAATTTCAATATCTGGATCATCTATAAGTTGTATTTTAGTCAACTGTCCTTGTCTACTGATATATTTGGTAATTTTATGGTATTCAAAAATTGTGTCTATAAACTTACAGAGACTCTTTATTACCTTCCTTTGAGAGGATTTATTTTTGTATGGCAGGCAGTTATAGCAGAAACAGACAACCCAAAATCCAAAGAAATTTAATTTTAGGAAAGCTTATAGCCTTTTTTGAGGCTTTTCTATTTGTTTGCTCTCTTTCTTGTGGTGTGGACTTTTAGTAGTCACAATTTGAAGTCTAAAATATTCATCAGATTCCCTTATTCTTGCTTAGCCCTGAACTCTAATCATTCTTCACTCTAGTGACATGAGACTACCAAAAATATTACTTATATTTTTTGCTTTTAATCTAACAGTTGGCTTCTAGCCATATCATCATTCACAGGTTAAAAACCAGTAAGTACCTCAAGTGCAAAAGCGTTAGAGTATGTTGGGCTCACCTTAACACATTTTTATACTATCTGAGATATTAGTCCTTCAAATTCTGCATGTGTTGGTTTCAACTCTTATATCTTCAAATAGTCATTTTGTAAAATTAATTTTATATAGCTTTTATAGGTGTTGACAGCAATGATATTGGTCTGATAGAAGCTACCCTATCATTGACAGAAGTGTCTGTGTCTTTCCTAGGTTATTTAATGATATAAAGCCATTAAATATAAGAAAGGAAATGACATACAATTTTCTCCAAAGAGTCCTGAGCAATTCACAGAATCCATTTCATCAATCTTTACCATACCCTTGTCAACACCGGTAACTCATTAACTATCTAAAGGTCACCCAACAAACCCATCAGAGGTCCAGAAATAGAAACCGAACATTCAGTCCCCATGAAATGCCCCTCATGGGGACATGAAAGCTCAGTCCCCAAAGATACATAGACTACTGATGTCTGATATAAAAATTCCATCCTCATTCAGGAAGTATTAAGTATTTCCATCAGTGACCTACCTGTGTCATTTTCTGTGCTCTGTATCCTCTGTAAAAAAGGAAAGAGAGCATTTTAGTTTTAGATTTTGGTAAGAGGTGTGACTAGTATTATTTCTCAATTCATTTTTATTCTTAATTTTTTTTCTATTCATGACAGTAAATGTAAAAGGGCAAAGAGTTCTCTGATTTCTGAATATCCTTACCAGGAACTTGTGTAAAATGAAAATCTGATCCTATATTTGTTAAATCTTAGGTTAAAACTGAGGAAGAAATTAATCCATAATTTCACTATGTCACAGAGATAACCAGCTATTTATTCATAAAAGTACTTATTTAATCTATACTATGTAAACCACTATTCTTAATGCTAGGGGCATAGCACTGTACATAAGACAAAAATTCTAAATACATAAAACATACATTCTTGTGGAAAATGGTGAAAATGACCACATCAATATATAATATATGTCAAGAAGTAATAAATGCTATGGGGAAAAAAGCAGAACGAGGTACAGAGAAGAGCAGAAATGCTATTTTAGATAAGATGAGGAGTCAAGGCCTTTTCCAAAAACTGACTTTTGAACAGAGATTTTAATAAAGTCAGAGTTGTAGAAGAACCATGTGAATTTCTGTAGAAGTACATTCCAGGCATAGAGGATAGAAAGTAGAAAGACTCAAAAATGAGACATTTTTTTGGAATGTCTAAGGAAAAGCAAACAAGGTTGTAGCTGAAGTGTACTGAGCGAAGATGAGTTGTTAAGAAATGAGATAGAATAAAAAGTAAAAGACAAAATCAAGTACAAACTAGTATGTCTTGGTTCATAAAAACTTAAGTAATTATAATGAGAAGCCATTGGATGGTGGCTCAGGTGAGAAGCATATAAGGTAAAGAGATAAGAGAAGAAGCAGAGAGACCAATTTGGAAGCCCTAATGAAGTTGGGAGATAATGGTGACTTGGACTAAAATTGAGAAGAGGGGAAAAGGTGAAAAATGGAGGGATTCCAGATTTTTTGAAGTTGACAGGATTTGTGGATGGTTCGGTTTTAGGAAAAATGAGAATGATTCCAAGGTTTTTGGATAAGCAAATGATTGAATAATGGCATCATTTATTGAGAGAGGAGGACTGAAAGAAAGGCAGATTTGGGGGAGGATATTATGACCATCTTTAGCCCAGATTCTTCACCTGCTTGGAATTCATTAATATAAAAGACAGTTGGTAAAACTCCATACTGCCCACTGATTACTTCTCTATTCAGGTTATATCTTCTTTAAGAATCTAAGTAATATGTGATATCAAGTACAGATTTAAGATGACATATGTGAATCAAAAGGAAAGTGGAAAAGGCAAGTCATTGGATGAGAAAGGCAAGAATATTTGAGCCAAAAGAAAACTGAAGCTTAATTAAAATCAAAAGTGCACTTTTCTGATTGGTGTACTATATTGATAGATAAATAATTCAAATCGATTGTTCAACCAGTGCTCAGTTTTCTTCTATAAGCTCCGGACCTATTTTGAATAAGTGCAAAGAACCTCTTCATTCATTCTCATCATCATATACTTTTCTTATCCTCACACCTCCCCAAAACTTACAGGGCCAGAATAAGTATAAGAATATATAAAAATATTATTTACTTTCCATTTATTAACCCTTGAGACCTGACACCAAAGATTGAATTGCCTATATGTAGGCGATTATGAAAATTTACCTACTGTAATTTTTTATTCATACACTGGGTGGATCACTATCATTGTCTATTATTATGGTACCAGTCAGGCATGGGCATATCAGCAATGATGCCAGGTATCTTAGGGTATAATCAATCTCATATGATTCTGTTCAATGGAAATGTTCTCTCACTGTCATCTCCTTTTGTTTGGTAACTCCTTCAATCAGTATAAGTCTTAAGACTTCCAAAAAAAAAAAAAATTGAAAAAGCATATAGTTGATTATAGTTGCCGTATTGCATCTCCTCAATAAGTACTACAATTTAATCTTCTTGGTAATTAGTTTTGAAGATGTTTTCTAAACATATTAAATCTGGTATGCAGTTCTTAGGCTGAAATATTAAAGTTTTAATAGTTTACCATGCATTCTCAGATAGGAGTATATTATACATTTTTTTTTCCTTTGTAAGAGTTTGTAAAAATCTGCCATCTAATCTACATTTTTATAATGTGTCACAGATAGGAAAATATTCTCCTTCAAGCCTACACATCTTTCTATTCTGAATTTGTTTTATACTGCACAAGGAGCTACAGATTTTATAAAATACGTGGAGCCAAAAAAGAAGACCCCGTACCATTTCTACAAAACACCTGAGAATTTATCACCTGAGAATTTTAAAGCATATTACTGTTACAAAATTCCCTATATTGGGTCAGGTTATTCTTTAACTTGGTTCATTCATTCTACTAACCTAATCAACATGAAAGTCTTTAAGCATCTATGCTCATATTGGTCACATACGTACACTTTTCTTTTGAAGGTACAAAATACAGCATAAAATTTAAAAAACAAAAACAGACAGTGGGAAAAAAAATGGTGTAGATGATAGAGGCTCTGTTCATCCCTCTGGAGACCAAATCAGAGTTGTGACAGAAATAAGGAGCAAACAGCGAGGAAAAATCACCTAGGATGTAGATGAACAAGTCACACAACTAGGGAGAAATCTAAGAAACCACCCTGCATTGGCAGAAGGTAGGACTGGGCAAGGACTGGGGGCTGCCTGTCCAGAGTGACTGAATAGGACAAAAGCTGGGGCAGCGGCAGCTGCAGACGCCTCTAAATGGGGCCGCATCTGTGAGCAGACTTTTGCTGTTATTGACTTGCTCGCTCTGAGCACCAGTGCTGGTTTGGCTGCACAGGGGGCACCAGGGACTTACAAGAGGATGTTGAGTTGTTGGAAAGAGGGCCCAGGGGAGACTCGCTCCGTACAGAAGTACTGGCGGTATCCATTATACCTCCGTTGAGCCCTCCCCTGTACCAGAGTGCAGATGCAGCACCACCATAGGGAAGACATCATCAAACTGGATAACATGAGTCGCTCTGCCCAGAGGATTCACCGAAACCCTGCCTCCCTCAACTCATAGCCCCACCCAAGCCACATCCAGGTGTATCCTTGCTTAGCTGCCCCTTGCTGAGCTGCACCTAGATTCACACTGGTAGCAGTTGGCCTCAGTTTCTGGTGTGGCCTTTTGAGACAACTATAAGCACAACATCTAGATTGCTTGCTGAATCTTAACAGGTGGCCCCAGAGGGGCAGAGGCTGGGGCTAAACTTGGCCTGCAGCTAAACCCCTCTCAGATCTGTGCCACTAATAAGCTGCACTAATAAGACTGGGAGAATTAAGAGCAAAGATTCAGGAATAATGGAGTCAAGCAATCTAACACATGCAGAGTTCAAAACACTGGTTATAAAGTTACTCAGAGAACTTGAGGGAAGAGCAGAAAAATTCAGTGAAAACTTCAACAAAGAGATTAAAAACATGAAAATGAAAATGGAAATTACAAAAGAGAAAGAGTCAGAAATGAAGAACACATTGTCTGAGATGAGAAGAATATTAAATGGAATAAATAAAGTGAATAAAGAAGAGGATAAAATGACCTATATAGAGTATGGGAAATCCAAGGACACTCAATCAGAAAGGCAAGAAAAAAGATTCCAAGACTATACTAATAATTTAAGGAGCCTATGGGACACTATTAAAGGTAAAAATATCCATGTTATTGTAGTACCTGAAGGAAAGCAAGATGTTGAAGAGCTATTTGAAGAAATAATGATGGGAAACTTCCCTAATCTGGTGAAATAAATAGACATACAACCCTAGGAAGCTCAGAGAATTCCAAAAGAGATCAACCCAAAGAGGACCACACCAAGACACATCATAATTAAAATGCCAAAGGTTAAATACAAAGAGAGAATCTTAAAAGCAGCAAGAGAAAAGCAGTTATCTACAAGGGCGCACCCATAAAACTGGCAGCTGATTTCTCAAAAGAAACTATGCAGGACAGAGGACTTGGCCCAAAGTATTTGACATGATGAAAACTCAGGATCTATAATGAAGAATACTTTATCCAGCAAAGCTATCATTTAGAGTCGAAGGACAGAGAAAGAGCTTCCCAGACAAAAATAAGCTACAGGAAATGGTAAAGGGACTCTTTAAAAATAAAAAACATGTATCAAAAACAGGAATAAATAATGTTAATAACTATAGTGCTACCAAAAAGTACCTCAAATGGAAAAGAATTAAGTGCTCCAACCAAAAGATAGTGTGGCTGAATGGATAAGAAAACAAGACTCCTACATATGCTGCCTACAAGAGACTCACTTCAGATTAAAAGACACATACAGACTAAAAGGAAGGGAATGGAAAAAGATATTGCCTTGATGGACCTAGAGGGTATTGCATTGAATGAAACGGGTCGGATAGAGGAATATCTCATGGTTTCACATACATGTGGAATCTAAAGAACAAAATCAACAACAACAACAAAAGCGGAAATAAACCCTTAGATACAGAGAATATTTAGAGGAATACTAGATGGGAGGGGGGGGGGGAAATAAAAAGGCAAAGAAATTAACAGGCACAAATAGATAGTTGCAGAATAGACATGGAGATGTAGAGTGTAGCATGGGAAAATGGTTAATAATGTAATAAATATATAAGGAGGAAGAGGGGTACTAGATTTAGTGTTGGTGATCATTTTGTGAGTTATGTGGATCTCTGATCACTATGCTATACAACTGAAATTGTTATATTATTGTATGCTAACTATAATTAAAAAAAACTTATTGAATTATACAATGTAAATAGAAACAACTAATTGTCTATTATATTTCAATAAAGACAAAAAAATTGCAAAAAAGAAAAAATAAATAAAACAAAACAAAACAAAACAAAACAAAAAACAGCTAATCTCCATTTGTCCTCAAAAATTGACAAAACTTTCTATTCTCAATTCCCACTAAATATTTACAATTTCTTTCAATGGTGTATCTAGACTATAAGCTGCACTTTAAAGTTACCCTGTAGTTCAAATATAAAAATAAGGTAAAATGATGATACTTCCAGCTGGTATATCGATGGTTGAAGAAGGATTAATTAATTGGTCTTGGAAAACAATGTGCTTATTAATAGAGTGATAAAAATCAAAACATAAGAGTAGGCCTAGATTTTTTTAAGGTCCTACTCGATACTGATTAAACTATCAAGATTCTTTAAAAACATAAAGCTATAAAATTAGAAGGAATTAAGCTAAAATAAGATGTATTTCCTGGGGACCATAAAAAACTACTGCCTCAGTAGGCCAGCCTGATCATTTGCACAGTTGACAATGTGTTCTCCTGCTTTAAATATACACCTGGAAAAAGCCAACAAGAAGCATGGCAGAGCAAATCCAAGGCTCTTCCATCCACCAGATAACCGAGAACAAGAAGATGAAGAAAAATTCTAATTAAAAAAATATAAATGACTGATTATCAAAAATTCTGCATGCTTGCTATGCTGAAATATTTGATAGAAATATATTAATTAGATTTTTTTTATACTACATAAGAAGTTACAGATTTCCTAAACAACTGGAGACAAAAAGAAGACCCTATAACATTTTCTACAAAATACTAGCTTTACCACCTGAGAATTTTGAAACATATTGCTGTCACAAAATTGTGATATTCCCATTAGAGACTTAGAAGCATCCCAAATTATAAAGGAAAAGTTAAATAATCTTGGTCCTCTGAAAGAATATGTATAATATGGTCATCCACTTAGATCTGGTGATAAGTCATTTTTCTCTCTACTCATAAAAAAGAGATGCTTGCTAGATTTGCTCAGATATTTGAAACTTTTAAAGAAAGAAGAGGCTTTACAGAGATATTGATTGTAGACAATACCTCATTATGATTTAATGACTAGGAAACGAAGAGAGGTATTTTAAATCATTTTCCAGCTGATATCTAATTTACATGTCTTAATCTTGCATTTATTGCTTTATAAAAAAATGCGTTAATTAAATTAGAGTCTGGCAAGGAAAAGGGATCCTCTTTTTGGTCAATCTAATCATTGACCAAATCATATTATTGCCTTTTCGATATTATTGTTTTGTTTTGTTTTACTATTGCAAACTATTATTACTCTTAATAATGGCTCACTGGAGAAAGACATCAGTATGGCATAAGAACAAAACTATTAATTCACATAGACAGACAGATTAAAAAATATAAATTCAAAGTTGGCGGCTATCCCAGCCATTAGACTTTATCAGTATTTCCATCAAATATTTCAGCTTTAGTGGAAATATATATTTAAAAAATTGGGGCCAGCATTATGGAGAATATATCACTGCCAGTTCACCATAGGTTTGTCATATAAATTTTTCTTCTTTTATTTTCTAGAACATTAGCATTGACAAATTAAATCTGCATATCATAATTACATAGATTCATTTTTTTGTTAATATAATTATATAATTTTCAGGTGTACATTATAATTTGATATCTGTATATTCTATTGTGTGTTTACCACCCAAAGTCCAGTTTCCTTCAGCTACCATATATTAGGTCCCCTTTACTCACTTTATCTTACCCCTATTCCCTATATTTGTTCCCCTTTACCCTTTCTATGTCCCCGCTCCTCCCCTACCCCTTACCCTCTGGTAACCACTAGTCCATTGTCCATGTCCATGAGTCTCTATTTGTTTGTCCTGTTCATTTGTTGCTTTTAGGTTTATATCCCACACATAAGTGATATATGATTTTCAATTTTTTCAGTCTGGCTTATTTCACTTAGCATGATTATCTCGAGGTCCACTCAGGCAGTATTTCATCTCTTCTTATGGCTGAGTAATATTCCATTGTATATATGTACCATTGCTTCTTTAGCCAATCATCTATCGCAAGATACTTTGGTTGCTTCCCTGTCTTGGCCATGTCTTGAATAATGCTGCTGTGAACATTAGTGTGCAAATATCTTTTCGGATATGGGTTTTCAAGTCTTTGTGGTAAATACCCAGTAGAGGGATTGCTGGATCATATGGTAGATCAATTCTTAGTTTTTTGAGGAAGCTCCATACTGTTTTCCATAGTGGCTGTACCAATTTGTAGTCCCACTAGCAGTGTATGAGGGTTCTGTTTTCTCCGCATCCTCTCCAACATTTGTTATTACTTGTCCTGTTGATTATAGCTATTCTAACAGGTGTGAGATGATATTTTATTGTAGTTTTGATTTGCATTTCTCTAATAGCTAGCAATGTTGAGCATCTTTTCAAATATCTGTTGGCCATTTGTATATTCCCTAGGGAGAAGTGTCCGTTCAGGTCCTCTGCCCATTTTTTGATTGGATCATTTGTTTTGTTGTTGTTATTGAGTTCTTTGTATATTTTGGATATTAGGTCCTTATCAGAGGCATTGCTTGCAAATATATTTTCTCATTCAGATGCTTGTCTCTTTACCTTGTTGACAGTTTCTTTTGCTGAGCAGAATCTTTTTAGTTTGATGTAGTCCCATTCATTTATTTTAGCTTTTACTTCTCTTGCCTTTGAGGTCAAATTCATAAAATCCTCTTTAAGTCCAAGGTCCTTGAGTTTAGTTCTTACATTTTCTTCTATGCATTTTATTGATTCCAGTCTTATATTCAGGTCCTTAACCCATTTTGAGTTAATTCTGGTGTGTGGCAATAGACAACAACTGGTTTCATTCTTTTGCAGGTGGCCTTCCAGTTTTCCCAGTACCATTTATTGAAGAAGCTTTCCTTTTTCCACTGTATGTTTTGGCTTTTTTTTTTTCTGAAAATTATTTGCCCATATAAATATGGGCTTGTTTCTGGACTCTCAACTCTGTTCCACTGGTCCGTGTGTCTGTTTTGCTGCCAATACCATGCCATTTTGATTATTGTCGCTTTGTAGTATAATTTGAAGTTGGGCAAAGTGATGCCTCCAGCTTTGTTCTTTTTTCTCAGGATGGCTTTGGAAATTCAGGGTCTTTTGTGTTTCCATACAAATCTGATGATTTTTTGTTCTATTTCTTTTAAAAATTCCAATGGGATTTTGATGAGGATTGCATTAAATCTGTATAATGCTTTAGGTAATATGATCATTTTAACTATGTTAATTCTTCTAATCTAAGAACACAGAATATCTTTCCATTTCTTTTTAACTTCTTCATTTTTTTTTAATAGGGTCTTGTAGTTTTCATTATATAAGTCCTTCACATGTTTTGTTAAATTTATTCCTAGGTATTTTATTCTTTTTGGTGCAATTGCAAAAGAAATTATTTTTTCTTCTTCTTTTTCTGACACTTCATTATTAGAGTATAGGAATGCTATAGATTTTTAAACATTGATTTTGTATCCAGAAACTTTACTGTATTTGCTTATTGTTTCTAGTAGTGCTCTTGTGGAGTCTTTGGGGTTTTCTATATAGAGAATCATGTCCTCCACAAATAGTGACAGTTTAACTTCTTCATTTCCTATTTGGATGCCTTTTATATCTTTCTCTTGTCTGATTGCACTTACTAAGGCCTCCAATGTTATTTTGAATAACAATGGTGATAGTGGACACCTTTGCCTTGTTCCTGATCTTAGAGGAAAGATTTTTAGTTTTTCCCCATTAAGTATAATGTTGGCTGAGAGCTTGTCACATATGGCCTTTATTATGTTAAAGTACTTTCCTTCTATACTGATTTTGTTAAGTATTTTGATCATAAATGGATGTTGTATGGTGTTGAAGGCTTTTTCTGCATCTATGGATTCATTTGTTTCCTGTACACAGTTCTCAATGCTATGCTTTGGTCATTGGTAAAATTTAAGTATTTTTAATGTAGTCATTAACTACATAACTATACTGAAAAGGGGCATTTTAAATGACCAGCACAAGTCTGAACCAAGAAAATTGCCACATTCATCAAAAGAATATTGAGAATGACATTATTGAATTATGTTTCCCACTTTGAGAGATTGGGAGCTGATGGAAGATCTAGATTCCTGTTGTTAGGTGCACAGGAATGTAGGACTGGCTTTAATACAAAACTCATAGTTTTGAAGTCTGGTTCTTCAAAAATATAAATTGGTATTTTACAATATATACAGAAATCAACTCACTTCACACCTCCCTTCTTAGATCTGAAGGAAATGTGAGTGCATCTAGTTTTCTCCCATTTGCAATTTATCCCCAAAGCTACTAATGTCCACTGGCTTCTTTCCACATTCAATGTTACACTGTAGTCCATTTTCATCCAAATGCATACTTTGTCAAATGATTCATCAGCCCTTAAGGTTGGGCTCTTCCATGGATATGATGATATGGACTCAGGATGAGGTCCAAATATAGTTGAAATTCAATGAGCATAAGTCCCAGCAGGTCCACTCTCATTCTCAAGCGAGCCCTATCCTTTTTTTTTTTTTTTTATTTCTGAAAGAATAGAAGGTAAAGATAAGATGAAATATAAACCTGCTCTTTCAGAAAGACAGTTGGTGCTCACTCTCTTACAGTTTTAACACGACTCTCTGCAACCAATGTTGATTTATTCATCTTCTAAGATGCAATACATTTGCAATGACCTAATTAATCTCTTAGCGAATGATAGGTAGTTCTTCTCTTGTTTTATGGCATTGCTCTCTCTATTTGACAGTTTTACTGTTCACAAACATTTTAGTTTGTTCTCACCTTTATCAGTTTACCTCACTCTCAGATTTTTCTCTGAGATCCTCTTTTCTTCAATTGTGTGAAGTCATCATTTTAGATATTCTACCAGAGTACTTTCCTACGGTTGCCTATAAAATCCTCCTTTCCTTTAGAAGAAATAGAGAATGGAAAGTGTAAAGAAAGTATGAGAGTCTACATTTTGTCAGAAATTGCCTATCTTCACAAACTAGAAAGGTGAATATTTTGTAGAACTAAAAATTCAGAGATATTACATAGCTTACTTGAAAGAGCTCCAATGGGTAGGTAGGTATCTTAACTATAGCTAGAAGCTGAATTTGAATCGTAAGCCTGTGGCTTATCACATTCTTTCCTTATTTTGAGTTCTATATGAATTATAGAAGATCATCTCATTAAAGGCTGGTACTTGGGGTTGAGTGCAAAAGTATTTAATAAAGGTTTTAATTAATTAATGCCCCAGCTTTAAACAGGACTAGTTTTACACTTAAGTATATCAGCCTACAAGCTCTAATTTGAGAGTTAGCTACAACATCACACAGTACATTGGTGTCCTTTCTCACCTGCACCCATGCTTATTTGGAAACAGACAGCTGACTCTATCCCACCCATATGTGTGGGCTATAATTCAGGCTAAGTTGAGCCAGTGGCCATGATGATGGTCTTCTGATGGGCTCTTGAACCAGGACATGATAAATAGAATAATCCTCTGTGACATTTTTGCTAGTGTCATGCAAATACCCCTCTCATCTCTTGGATCATGAAATTTGAACTGGCCATATTCCCTGGCTTATAGGAAAAGCTCATAGCTTTAATACCATTGTATACCATTTTTAAAAACAATGGAAGAAACATGAAGAAAAATATAGCTGCCAGTTCACCATGGGAATTCAACAGAGGTGAAAAAGCAGGAGAGGGTGATGTGAATAGAATAATAATAGAGGAAGAAAGAGAGAAAACAAATCTCATACTTTGATTCTATGAATTTAATGATCCTTGGAGCTCCAGCTTGTACTTTTTTGATTACATGATCCAAAAAGTAATCTTTTTTTCTAAAGGAATTTTATTTGGCTTCCAATATGCTATATTTTTACCCAAAGATCCATAATATACACACCACCCCAAATTAATTCTATGATTATTTATATTTCTATCACCTATCAACTTTCTGGTTAAGGTGCTGAAAGCTAAGATAAAGTACAAAAATGTATTACATCACTTGAAAGTGTTAAACATCAATTCACCATGACATGATAAACTGTCCCTGTAGCATACTGAAAAAAATACTCATCTTGGTATATGGCACCTAGACTCGGATAGGAACTCTGCTGGTAACCTGTATAATCTATGTTACTTTGTATTTTAATTTCTGCATATGTAAAATGATGAGACCTGTCCTAAATCAACCTTTAGGAGGAATAAGAGAAAGACAGGGCTTGTACTAAATCATAGATTGGTACCAACCTAGTGAGCACAAATAGTCCAGTTTCCATGCTTCAGTGAGGATAGCATAGCATATCACAGGAAGGTGAGGAACTCTTGAAGGATAAGATATGCCCTGTGGAGGCTTTAGTATGAGATATGTCCACATCTCTGTGGTTCTGGATTTGAAGGTAAGTAAAAAGGCTGTTCGATTCATATGTGAGGTAGATAATGACTTTGTAATTTTCATTGAAATATATCTATTTGGGGAATTGGTTCTCACCAGGTGACTGATCACAAGTTGTATTTTCTCAAAAGCAAAAACTTATATAGCATAATCATCCTTTGAATAATGAACACATGGAAGAGTATTCTTGTCCTCTTAGGCTATTCGTATTTTAAGAAAATATTATATGCACTTCAGTGTGGAATGGTTTTGACAGTACTTAATATTGTATCAAACACTTTCATTCCTACTACAGCACACTTCAAATTAGGTACCTAAAACTCATAATGACGTATGGCTGGGCACAGTGTTTTCTGCTCAGTATGTGAATAAAGGACTGACTTTGGAGACAGGCAAATTTGATTTCCAGCTCTGCTACATATTGTTTTTTTGTAAATTTGGGCAAGGTCTTAGTAACTCTAAACCTACTTTCTCATAAGCAATGTGTAAATAATAATTACAACCACATAGGGCTGCTGTGAGCATTAATTCAGATGCCTTATGTAAAGCACTTGGCATATAATAGATGCTCAAATATGTTGATTTTTTTCTAAATAGTCAAATCTAGTTTAATGAATAAAGCATGTTATTGGTTTATTCTTAATTTTATTGAGAAAAATGTCATGATTTTTTCTTAATTTTGCTTAGTAAATTCATTAAGTCATTCCTAACTTCTCTTAATTCTTTGTGTCAATCATATTGTTTAGATCATGTAAATATTTTATTGAGATATAATTGATAGCTAACATTAAATTAGTTTAGATGTATAACATAATGATTTGATATTAGTATATTTTGTGAAATAATACCACATTCTGGTTAACATTCTTCATCACATACACTTAGAATTTTGTTTTGTCTTGTGATAAGAATTTTTAAGATCTACTCTCCTAGCAACTTTCATATACAGTACAGTATTATTAACTATACAACACGAGGCTGTATACCTCATGACTTATTTTTTAAACTGGAAGCTAGTATCTTTTGACCCTCTTCACATACTTCATTTACCCATATCCACATTTCTGACAACTACCAACATATGCTCTGTATTTATATTTTTAAGTTGTTTCCCAGATTTTAGGGATAGCATGAGCAACAAAGCATAATTAGGCATTCAGTCAGATGTTTCTTCTGATATACTTTTAACTAAAATATTCCCTAGCCTTCTAGGAAACTCAGAGAGATACAATAGGTCAGGATAATTCTGCTTTTCTCTGTATTGATCAGAATCTAATTATTAGAGTATGTTGGTCATTGATCTTTCCACTTTAGAAAAGAAACAGATAACCACACCAAAAAGCTATTATTCTAATTTAACAGGATGGAAAACTGGTGAAAGTTTTGAAAAGTTGAATTAGTTACTCTGAAAAAGTGATGATTAGTATAAGTCCTAAACAATCTTTTAATTATGTTGCAGTTCAATCTAAGTAAGATATTGATCAGTTTTCTCCTTTTAACCAAGCACAAAAATGGGAACCAACTATCATTATATCAAAGAGAATTTGAAGCTTGATAGTTACATACACTTATGATAGCAAGAGTAATTAATTCTTAATTAATCACAGAAATCATAGCAGTTCATAGCACTTTGGTAATGATTACAAAAATACTCTTACTTTTGATGTATGCTTCTGTTTTCAGAACACTTTTGTACGAATTCCTATGTAATGCTAACTGCAAACCCATGAAATGTATTATTTCTCTCATCTTAAACAGTGGGATTAACTGGTTTACCTAATGTGATAACAATTTAAATTCAGATTTGAATTCTGCTTTCAAATCCAGTTAGAAATTTGAGGGACTTTGGGGGAATGGTATACTGTACACACACTGGCTTTTCTCCAATTATGACTCATCTGAGTTAATAAGCTCTTTAGCACCTGGGATCTGCAGGGCTGGTGCCCTATTCAGTAGCAAGTAGGCCAGAAGCAAAGGCTTCACCTGGTAGCTTCTGACAAGTACAGAATCTTAGGTCTCACTTAAATCTAGGAATCATAATACGCATTAAAGCAATACCTCCACAAACTTTGTTTGCAAATTAGTTTAGAAGCTGACTTTCAAAGCTGGAACTGAGGCTACAGGTATTGGAGAGCTTAGGGTACTGCATCAGTTTGTTCCATGATGAGGAACACAAGATCACTCATCCTGAGAAATGCTTGACCCTAGAGATTCTTGAGATGGAGACACATAACCCCCAGGAAGCTGAGGAGAAGGTTAAAAGTTGAACTGATTTCTCTTTTCCTTAAGTTTTAAGGGCTCGAAATGATATGGCAACATAAGACAAACTCCTGGTATTTTGACAGAATACTTATGCTCTAGTTGTTCCTTTCAGCTATCCCACAGAGTTAAAAACCATGGTGCTATCTATCACTTGTAAAACTGCCTCCACCTATGGTGTTTTGCATCTGAGCATGAGCCTCACTAAGTAGCCAAAGGAAAAAATATGCCTAAAAGTTCTTTCAGCCCTTCATATAACAGAGTCCAGCAGACAGATAACACTTAAAACAGGTCTCAAATGAAATAGAAATGTGTGTGTCAGGAGCTCTGCTAGGCATATTAAGAAGGAAATGACAAATTGAATTAAAAAATATAAAAGAGCATTCTATGTTTAAAAAGAAAAATAAGTATGTTACATTTCAATATGGAGTATAAATATTTTGAGTGCATTCAGAATTTGTTACCTAATTTCTACAGAAATTAGTGTTAAGAACCAAAAATCTGACATCTCTCTCATTATAAATGAATCAGCCCCTCTCACCACTTTGTCTTATGCATTGATTTTATGTCAAAATTATTCTTTTTGCAATTTTCATTATTTGTGTAAAAGAATCTCTGAATATCTCTTTTGTGGAATTTATAATCTATTTACCATTCAATCATTTCCATTCCACATAGGTGCTAAACTCTAGTGATATTTTTCCACATTGACATAATGTCAATTATTATAAGGGCATACTTTGGAGATTCCAACTCACGTGACATTTTGTTTGATCTTCCTATTCTTCCCAGTGTTTTCAGGAAATTCTTTTCCTTCAGGAACAGTAAAGCATTCCAGACTGCAAACTTGGCCCACAAAATATATTCAGTCTTTCCCCATTTGATCTCTGCTAAGGGTAAAATCTGATGATTATATTTAAAATAAATGAGTGACCAATCTTGATTTAATGTGTTCCCTTTCTTTTAAAGTAAGTCCATTTTAACAGATGTTAGTGATTTAACCTAAAACTATTCTTTAGAATTCAACAGCATCTAGGATGAGTGGAAGAAATATTTTAAATTATTAGATCTTTCATCTCTCTTCCTATACATTGAGAGAGTAATTTCCTTTGCATGCACAGCCAACTCTGACAAGGCATGCTCTTCTGATTTCTTATTACATATAGAACTTGTATCCAACCTAAGAGACTTTTCGCTTAATATATCTGATATATTCTTGATTGTTAAAAAATCATGTTAATTAGGGAATTAACAAACTGGATGAAAATAATCTCATAATATTGTAAGTTTTACTATGATGTTTTCATGTTTTCTGCTAATCATGTAGTAATTTTGAATAAAACTACAGTTAAACATAACTTTCAGAATTACATGATTTAATCTAATGTTTAGATTAAATCTAGTGGACTGATAATGCATCAATGTCTCTAATAAAAGATAAAAAATAATTTCTGTTTTAATTTTTTAATGTCACCACATATTTGACCCCTTTTACTCCATCTACTCTCCCCGCCCCCTCCACTCCTGGCACCCTCTGATAACCACTAGTCTATCGTCTGTGTCCATGAGTCTCTATTTGCTCTGTTCATTTGTTGCTTTTAGGTTTATATCCCACATATAAATGATATCATGTGATTTTCAACTTTTTCAGTCTGGCTTATTTCACATAGCATGATTAAAGATAAAAATAAATTTAGCATCCTAATTTTTTTAATTTTGAATTTTTTTTTATCTTTTTACACTTAGTTATAAGATTCACATTTCTCTACATGTTATTTTAAATGAGAATAACAAAATAATTCTTAATATATGAGGGTTTTGTCTATTTTTTACTTCAATGGCTTCTGAAACTTTGGATGCTGTCTGTAACTGCAAAGTCATTGGCATTAACTCCTTGATTCTTAAAACTATATAGCATCATAGAACTGAATCCATTTCCAATACAATTTCTTTCCTAGACATTCTTCTCCATGACCTCTGCAGTATTGCATCTAGAATGCCCCATCACATCACACAGAAAGGAGTTTGAGGCTACAGGTACTGGAAAACTTAGGCAACCCCATCAGGTTGTCCCATGATGAGGAATGGTGCCTCCTGAATGCCAATCTCTTGGAGATAGAATTTTGTCTTTGTGAATTTCAGTCAAATGGAGGGAAGAAAGAAGCTCAAGCCATTTTCACCATCTATCTGCCTAGACTCCTACACCTGTTTCTGAAAGCGTGAAAAACTGAGGAGAAAGGGTAAAGAACTACAAGAAGGAGAAAGAACAAAGTGGAATTCAACCAAATTGTACTCAAAAAGTTTATTCTGGACATGGTACAAGTACCTGGGTACTTTTAAATTTAAAGGACATTTGAACTGTGAATTGAGTAAAAAATCTCCCATAAGAAGAGAAATAGAGTTAGAATAAGTGCATTATTTTATTCCTATGCCTTAAAAATGATAACTGCTTCTTATCTGGGGCTTAACTTCTAGAAAAACCTCACAGGATAAGTAAGAAAAAGTTATTTCTTTTAAGTATTCAAAGTTGTTTAATGCCTTGCAAGATCACAATATTTGTACTTCATGATGTTTATGAAATGTTTTATAGAAATATTGCTAAATTTGCAACTTATTTTTTATTGTTATACTTACATGGAATTTATTTTTTTTTATACATTTGTCTTATCTCTGAGTCTTTAAGAGGAGAAGTACAAAAGTTAAATGACTTCGTTACCACAAAGCTGGATTACAGAATATTTTAGGATTTTCCATACCTTTCAGGTTTTAAACCTCAGAATCTCCATTCTTCCTATATGTCGCTCATCTAAATCTCCATGTACAGGCTAAGAAGCTAGAGGATGGCGAGTTCTGAAGATAATCCTCTAATATTTGCTACTTATAGGGAGAGAGAAACCTGCCTGGCGCACCTGGGTATACACAATTATGAGAATTAGAGCAAAAATAATGAAAAAATCAATCTGTAAGAAGCACCAGAAAGTTCTCACTCCATTTTCTAAAGTAAAATAATTTCAGCAGAAAGGGATGCTGGCCCAGGGAGGCAAGGTTTCTGTAAATCAGTATTTTCCCCAAACTTAGCTGAAAATCAGAATCACCTGAATTCATGGCTACAGTACAAGTTGCCAGTCTTCTCCCTAGAAATTTTGCTTCAGGAGATTTGTGTTGGGACTATGGAATTTTTTTTACGTATATATATATTTTTGTTATTGTTTTACTAATGTGTCACATAATTCTTATAGCCAGACAAGTTTTTGAATCACTACTCCATTAATAAGAGGAAAAGGCCCACCAGTAGCAATAGAATGAAAACAATTACCTGTTCAGTCCCATTTTTTGCTAGATTATGCTGAGCTCCCTATTTTTTTTTTAGTAAATTATATCCTCATTTTACAGATAAAGCAACTGAGATACAGAGAAATTAAATCAGCTCAAGGTGTCATAGCAAGGAATTAACAGAATAGAAACTTACATTCTCTCTGTCCATCTTATTCTGACTTCTAGATATGCTTTAGATTATGTCATAATTAATTGCTTTCAAAAAATTGAAGAAGAAAAACACTATTAGGTGTAAGTGATTTTCCTTTTAGTTGTCAAATTTTAATGTTTTAGCTTCATGAACACACCTAGATTGTAGATTGAAAGCCCCTGTAGCCTTAGAATGAAACTCAGAAATATTGAATATCAGCGGAAAGGTCTCATTGTGTATATTGAAAATCCTATCATCCATTTCCATGCTGAACTGAAGCAGTGTGATTTTCTGGCTGGCAGGCCATTTATCACTCCCCACCGGCCATCAATAATTGATTGAGGATATTAGATTCAGCACAATGCAGATCAGATCATTTTATCAATGTGGAGTACAGTTTGTGTCAAAATGTGGTAACCCTTGAATCTTTCTGCTTATTCATCTCTGTCTGAAGAGTGACACTTATTCCTATCATACCAGAAGAGAAAGGAATGGGCAGAAGGAAAACTAACTAGCTAATTTTGTTGATGTCAATGCCCCTAAAATAACTTGCTCCTCACCATTTGTGTTTCTCTCTCTCTTACCTAAAAACAAAAGGATGATTTAGGTTAAGGAGCCAATTCTACAGGCATTTTAACACAAAGCCTCCAAATCACTTCATATTTTCAGGAAGAAGATGCAGATTCTCAGCCTGATTCCGTCTCCCTTCAGGAACGTCTCCTATCTTCCTTAATTTTTGTATTTACAAAATCTCGGTTGCAGAGCAGCAAACAAACTCTCCATCTTTTGTGCTGACCCTAAAGATAAGTGAGTGCACAGACCATTTGGTTTAAAGCCTGACAGCAGAGAAACGGGAAATAAAAGCAATTAACATGAGCCCGCTGCAATTGTCAGGGACTCCTAACGATTCTTCTCTGTGATGCTTCAGGGTTTACTGGTCCTAATTCCTTTCTTAATACACACACACACAATAATACACACACACACACACACACACACACACACACATACTATATATACATACACATATACATATATATATATATATATATTTCTGTCTCTGCTTTTACTCCATATTGAGAGAAAGCTCTTCCCTTTTTATGGTGCTTCTTTGAAACAAAAGCCTGAAGATTCCATTAACACAGAACAGTATGGATCCTGCCTTTGTCTCAAGTGTTCAATTTGCTGTTCTGAGGCATCTCCGTGGGAATAAGTTGGAGACAGAATGAGAATAACTAACATTGAAGAACTGAGATGTGCCAGACAAACTTTTCTTTTTTTCTTAATGGAATAACTGATTCATTCCTCATAGTAGCTCTTTAGTTTAATCATTTGTAACTTGGAGAAGATAAAAATAAAGTATGCTTTATTAAGCATAAATAAAGATTAAAATAAAGTATTTTTATCTTCTCCAAGTTACAAATGATTAAACTAAAGCAACCCAATAGTATCCAGAATACAGACAAGGTCAGTGTAGACCTAGAACCTGCACTCTCTTGTACACCTGGACATTTCTTTTCCTACTCCTCCGATGACTCTAGCAGACCTTTTCTCCATACTGAAGGATTATCTCTTAGCATTTCTTCTCACTTTGCCAAGTTTCATGATTACATTAAGAGAGAAGTCCTTGACATTAATTACAAAGTAATATAGTTTTTCTTTTCCCCAGAGGCTTGATTTTACCCCATATGTCTGTGTGTGTGATGATAGGAATCAATTGGTGTGGGGTTGGGGCCGGTGGCTTCTTGAAAACAAACTTTTTAGACATATTTCTGTCCTCTTCCCCTTACACATCCTTCCAGCTTCCTTTATTTTTCATGACGAGAATGACTGAGAGGTGCTGAGATAATCACTACCGGCACCAACATCGACACGCTCAGATCACTGCTAACTATCTGTCTTCGGTAATATCATTTTCTCCCTAGCTCAGCAAAAATAATCTGTGTGTATAAATGATATAAAAAAAAAAGTCTTAGCTTCTTTCAGAATATGCACTTTAAAGACATAAACACACTTTTGAGTTCAAAGATTGCCTAAGGCATTTTAAATAATTTCTTTTACTCACCTAGGAAGGAAGAGACATTATATTATTGCTTCCATTTTTGCCCTTTTTTGCTTTTGCATGACCAAAGGCCTAAGTTCTCCCTTGATGCCCTTCTGTAACTCTAATAATGTTAATAGAACAGATAAGCACTTTTCAAAGAGATAAATATATTGCTTACCTTTGAATAATTATGCAGGTATCTTCTCTACTCTTCCTCCCTAACCTCTAATAAATATAGATGTCAGTGACTAAAAATGACTAATACTGCATTTTGAAGGAGTCAGGCCTCCCTCCTGACCTTTCTCTATCAGAAACCTCAAGAAATTTCTGTTTCTTATACTTTTGAAGAAAGAAGAAAGCATTCAGTGTTAGAAACATAACTTTGTGTATCTGAAAGCATGAACAACCAACAGGAAATTGACTTTGCCTATTTCTCTTCATTTAAAAGGATGAAATACATCTAAAAATTATATAAAATGAAGAGTAAAATAAGTCAGAATAATACCAATTATAGATTAATTTATGAGCAAAATATAAAAGTCAAACAAATTATACCCTTTGCAAAGACAGGTGATCCTGGGAATATCAAATGGGGAAATACATAAAGCTTATTTATAGTATTATTTAAGAAACATGGTTGAACACTCAATTAACAAGCTCTCAATACATGCTGGAGCTAATACGAGAAACTGAGGTTATAGAAATGAAAGATAGGGTATTTTCTCCAAAAGCGTTTATAGATTTGTAAAGAAAGATAAGAATATATATTAAAAATTACAGTGGTGTACGATGGACAAAATAAAAGGGTATATAAAGAGCATACATAACAGTCTCTTCATCCAAAGAGAGAAGGAAACATTTTGCAAGGGGAAGCACTTGAGGAGATGTTTTAGCAAAAGAAAAGAAAAACAAAAACAAAAGAAAAAAAAGAAGTGTATAAACAAAGAGGAAAATAGGCAGAGCATTCCAGGCAAAAGAAAAAGCATGTGCATGAGGAGAAGACATGTGACATTTGGAGAGAACTTCAAATTATTACTTGTAGTTAAAGATAAACTTACCATACAATCTAGCAATCACAAACCTAGTTATTTTCTCAACTTATTTTAAAACCTGCATCCAAATATTTATAGTAGCTTTATTCACAATCCCCCAAAACTAGAAGAAACCAAGATGTCTTCCAACAGGCAAACAGACTATGCTCAGCCATACAATGGATTACTGTTTAGTAATACAATGAAATAAGCTATTAATTCACACAACAACGTGGGAGAATGAAAGAAATCAGATCGCAAAAAATGCATATTGTATGTTTCAATTCATATGACACTCTGGAAAAATAAAAATTCTAGAGATAGAAATATAGCAATGGTTGTCAGTGGTTTGAAGGGGAGAATACAGAAGAGCTTTAAAGTAACGAAAAAATCTGGATACCATGGTGGTGGATATGTGACACTATGCACTTTTTAAACCATAGAACTTTACAGTACAAAGAATGAAGCTCTATATATACAAATTTTCAAAAAAATTAACCAGGAGGTAAGGAATCAACCAGGATGGAATGCAGACTGTGACAAAAGAATCTGTGGCATGATCTCACTGAAGCTGGTGGTAACAAAACGTTTCTGACCTAAGTAATTTCTGAAAACAGTGCTTTGACTGGAAACTGTAAGACTAAAGAGACAATGATGGATCTTCATATAAACACTATATTTTTAGTCATTAACATTTCATCTTGCGGGAGTATGCATTAAAAATTCTGAAACTGCTTTGCAAATATACTGGAGTTGAACAAATAAGAAAATGGAAGGTGAATGGTGGGAGCCATGTTTCTCGCTGTTGGAGATAGAAGTTGCAGATAAGCAAGGAAAAAAAGCTAGGAATTACAAGGAATAAGATTAGACTCAGTGACATCAGTATGCACTCATGCTTAAATACATATTATAGTTACAGAATGATAGATATAAAAATAAATATAGATAAATGTGTATGACAGGTTAGTATACATATTGCTTATACACATATTGCTTAGTTCTGTCCACTGAAGAAGCCTAGAAGCAATGACTTTGAGGTAGAAAGGAGCACGTCCAGTGGCCACTTTACAGGAAAAGAAACTAGGACTTGGGCTTTAGGGTTGGAGCAGAAATATACAAGGTGCGTCCAGAGCATCTTGTAGAGCTAGAAAGTAAAGAAGTGACCGAAAATACAAGGACATGGTAGCTAATCTAGAAGAGCTTCCAGTAGCCAAACCTGGAACAATTTGAGGGTTAAAATAAAGTAGTATTGAATTATAACCTAAATGTTAAATAAATATCTAATTGATACTAATATAAATAAATGATTTAATGAAGTAAATAAATGAGGGTAAGAGACATACGTCTCACGTATAGAAGAAATCCAAATAATTTTTGTAGATGCTATCCCTTCTAAGAGATGTGGCTTAACAACCTTTTCCACATCCTCACTGAGTGTTGGTTGTACTTTCAAAGTATGGAAAAGTAGGTAGGAAAGATTCTTTTATAGTGGAAAAACCCCGTTAAACACTATCTTGGCCAGATTGTCAAGTTTTACATCATCTCCTATAAGCCATATTTATGGCATATGCTCTTGATATGATATTATGAGAATGGCACCTATATCTGTGATCTTCCTCCTAAAATCTATAACCTGAGCCTAACCATGAGAAAAATATCAGACAAATCCAAATTGATGGTCATTATATAAAATATACCGCCAGTGCTCCTCAACACTGTCACGTTCATTAAAAACAAGGAAAGTCAGAGAAAAGCATCACTGTTCAGTGGAAGCTAAGAAAACATGACAACTAAATGTAATATGGTGTCTTGGATGGGATCCTGCAAGAGAAAAAGGAACATTAAGTTAAAATTAGTGAACTCAAAATAGATTGTGGAGTTTAGTTAACTGTAATGTAGCAATGTTGGTTCCTTAGTTATGATAATTTTACATTAATAATGTAAGATATTAACAATTGGGGGAACTGGGTGAGGGATACAAGGGAACTCTCTGTACTCTTTGTGAAGCTTTTTGGTAAATCTGAAATTATTTAAAATTAAATTTTTTAAAAAATATTACTCATGGTGAGAGTGTAGGGTGAGTTACAGAAAATATGGAAGATAAGAAAATGGACAGGATGGGAAGTAGAAGTCCCTGTAGGGTCTTAAATCTTATACAAGTTTGGAATTATAAAGAATTTATAAAGAATTGACACAAGGTAAAAAGGTCCTTATAGCTGGATCCATCAATAGACTCATGTAATTCAGATGAGAAATCCATATCTAATTAGTACAGTGAAGTCAGAAAAGCGGAAACCTGGAAAACAAGTGGTTACAGCATGTAAGGAAAAGGAAACATCTCAGAAGGATCCCTGGTTTCTCTTTTTAGAGACTGAGTAGGTGCTGACGTCCTTACTGAGTCAGGGACCAGATAGAAACAAATATGCTTGGGGAGAAAGATAAAAACATGTTTCAATTTTTAATGTGCTTTCTTAGAACCAGTGAAAGCTAAGGGGAAGTTTTCAGTTTCTAGAAGTCAGTTGGGGCTCTCCTACTTTCTACCTATACTCCCTCTATCCTGATGGACTCTATATCTATGTCCATCCATGTTCTATCTTCTCTCTTGAAATTTGCCTTTAACTAGTTGGAAAGGACCCGCTAAACTATTTTATGCTAAGGAAAGAAATAGCATACTGGAGTACTATTTCCAACTATATCTAACTTTAAACAATGTAAAATAATCAGATGAAAACCAGATGGGAAGGAGTGGGACTGGAACTACTAGGGTACTGCTGGGCACCAGAGCAGCATATACTTTCTGCCTGAGGTTATGATGAGGAAGCCCTCTTAGAGGAGGATCTTAGCCATCAACGTAGCAGTCTAAATGTGAGAGAGCCCAAGTGCGGCTCGGAAACAGGAAATTCAGTCAACAGGAGTTAGCAGAAGGGGTAAAGGGGGAAGGTTTCAAACAGATCTGAGGAAGACCACAGACAAAGAAACAGCTAAACTGTAAGTAGGTTTTGAAAAGGCTTTGCATGCATTCACCTCACAAATATTTATTGTGCAACCTGTACACAAGTCAGGCTCCATAGTAAGAAGTTTGGTAGATCAAGGAATTGGACAAATCAAAGTTCCTTCTCTAAATATTATATTCCAGTGGAATAACGGATAATAAACAAGTAAATAAAAAATAATTTCTGTTTTTGAAAGCACAATGAAGGAATCATTTTGGAGATATTTGAGCTGAAATTTAATGGGTAATCTGAGGCACCCAGTCAAATAAAGGGGACAAAAAGCATGCAAAATTTGTTGTGTTCAACATTTTAAGCAGAGACATTAAATGATCTCAATGAATCCTCAGATTATGTAATTGAATCCTCAAAAAATTAAGTGCTATGTTTACTTTCATTTTATAGATTAGGAAATGGGGGGTAGCCATAAAGTAACTTGCACATTACTTGCTATGGGCTGAATTGCATGCCCTCAAAATCCATGTGTTGAAGTCTTTAACTCCAATATTTCAGAATCTGACTATATTTGGAGATAAGATCTTTAAAGAGGCAATTAAGTTAAA
The DNA here is from genome assembly GCF_902729225.1 of Pteropus medius. Taxonomy (NCBI): domain Eukaryota; kingdom Metazoa; phylum Chordata; class Mammalia; order Chiroptera; family Pteropodidae; genus Pteropus; species Pteropus medius. The sequence goes on along the minus strand of NW_024344434.1, from coordinate 3,110,109 downwards.
ATGAGGCTAGTAGGATTGGCCCTAACACAATTTTATTGGTGTCTTTATAAAAAAAGAAGAAATTTGGACACACAAAGACAAATCGGGGAGGCACATGTACAGATGAAATACCATGTGAGGGCACAACAAGAAGGCAGCCACCTGCAAGCCAAGGAGAGAGGCCTCAGAAGGAATAAAATTTGAACAACTGGAGTTTGGAATTCCAGCCTCCAGAACTGTGAAAAATTAATTTCTGTGTCTAAGCCACCCAATCTGTGGCACTTTATTATGGCATTCCTAACAGACTAACTGATACACCATCTATTTTGGTGACGCAGGAACTGAAATCTCATTTGCTGTGATTTTAATTACTGTTGTGTATAGCACCTCCCCAGAAGATGTTTCCGAACTTGCTTTAGGAAGCCCCAGGGAGAATGCATGTTCTTTCAAGATTATGTCAGAGGCAAAAGAATTTTCTGAGTATGTTGCCACTTACGTCAGCGGACGTAAGGGGCAACATACTCAGAAAATAAAATTATAATGGTGGAGCATCAGGTACTTCTACATGATTTCATCCAAGTTTGACTGCTGTTGGTGGGATACTTGGGGTGAGAAATAAGCATATTAATCAAGTGCTAGGTTTTGGAGTCATATTGCATGGGTTTAAATTCAGGTTCCCCTACTTACTAGATGTATTATCTTGGGCAATTTGGCCCTAAATTTTCTTATTTTTCTCATCTGTAAAATAAGGATAACAATAGTTTCAGCTCACAAGGTGGGTGTGAGATTTATGAACAGGTGTAATGTTCTCAGAATGATATCTGCTTCATTGTAAACACCTAATAAGCTTTAACTAATATTTGTAAAGTAACAACCTGCACCTCTTGATAGAATCAGGGATGGGGTGTGGGTTGTTGTCTTGTTTTGCCCACTTCTGTATCTGCAAGGCCTAGTAGGTTACGAAAAATTGGTTTATGTTAAATGAATTCTACTTAAACTTCATGAAAGATCAACTGGAAAGTACACTTTAAAAATGAGGCCTAAAAATCATGAAAGACCAAGAAAGAAGATTAATTCAATGGTTCTCCATATCCTGTCACCATTGTCTCTTTTCCCTTTGTCTAGGATGTTACTCAAAGCCACTCAAATGGAGAGACACTATCTGTGATGACTGGTTTGTCCCTAGGCCAAATAGAAAGAGCTGTTTGCACAGTTATCTGAAAAGATTGTCCATCACGGTGTCCCAGGCAGCAAATCCCACTCTTGTGATCTGCCTTTCTCAGGAAATGAGAAAGAAACAAAGCATTGCAGACTTGCTATAAGGCATATGGAGGCTATCAACTTTTCTATATAATCAGCAAAGGTCAGCCTTGACAAGTTCAAAAAGCTTTCAGAGCCCAGGCTGAGCACCCCTTGGGGGCAGATATAACCTTATTTTTTAAATGGTGGAACTATCTGAAGGGACAAAAAAAGTTTTTCAGACCAAAGAGACATACCAGATAATTTCTAGAAGCCTGAGAACACACATGTGGATGAACTGTTTGAGGTCTGACAAGTGTTTCATAAGGTGAGTTGGCTCTTGTGTGTATAGAAAACATGATCACCTTGAGAAAATGTTGCTGCCAAAAATGTTCTTTTTCTCTGATGATTAACAGGGTTATTATTTATCTTTTCTGTGATTACCCTTGAATATGTGACACAGATCCTTTGTCATCAAAAGAAACACTGTTTTTACATTCTAGCGAGAACATAAGAAGGGTTTAATTACTATCCATGGCATCTGTTTATTTGAGTCGTCTTATGAATAATCATGTAGACCAACGCATCCATATGGCCAGACTGTCTTGCTTTTTCTGCCTTTTTCCTCCTTTCTTATGATTAAAGACATTTTATTTTATATCCAGAAAAGTCACTTATTGAAAGATGGTTAGGGATGTGGCTCCAAATGCCTGGGATAATACAGAAAAGTAAATTCCTGTAACAGGAAAGCATACAATACTTATGCTGAACAGTAAGTGGACATTTGACTTTGCTGAGTTGTTACTAGATAATTAAATCGTCTTGACTTTGGGCAAAATGGTCCTTTTGCTGCAAACTGGAAACTTTGTTTACCCATGAATCAGAGGTAGGAAGACACTGACTTAGATGTTGGAAAATGACATCTGATGAGAAGTCATTTGCAGATAGTTTGCTCTGTTAAGACTCAAATAACCACAGAAGTCACAAAACTATCACTAATTTCAGATTAGCAAGAAAACCATACCTCGAGATGTTTTCCTAAATAATACACAGGCAAATACGCCATTTAGGAAATATCATGTATCACCTAGAGATTCACAATAGGCCCCAGAAATTTTACAGTAATTGGTTTCTATCTGTTCAATATAAGTCCCTAAACTCTGACCTTGGAACACTTTTTGTTGTTGATGTTTATCCAAAAGTCCTGCAAAATGCCAGCTTTATGGATCTCATTTGGGAAAATCTGCCTTATATATGTAAGCTTACTTCTGTAGACCCCTAACACATATTTTTCTTTATGATGGTGCATTTTAAGCTCCAAGCATTTAGAATTATGCTTGCTCCTTTGGATGACTGCTCTACTTTCTAAACCAGTCACGGGGCAAAGGGCATCCAGCCAAGTTCATCCACCCAAATGGCATTGGAAAATTAGCCCCACTTCTATCTAGAGAGGTTATTTTATGACTTCTGAAATAATAAAGTATACTTTCTCCATGAAATACCAATAACAGCAGTTGCTTCCCACATAGTCTAAAGATTAACAATAGGACTGGGTGGATTTATAGGGCAGGTTACTATACCATGAAAAAAAGAGGGTGTTACTAATTCTCTTTCCCTTGCTTTGATAGACTGACAGCTTCTTGGGCTCTAGGGAGTTCCATGAGACAAATAATTCTTCAAATAATCCACCAAGGAGTAGGGAACTCAAAGATGACTCTGCTGTGTCTGTGACCTATCCCTATTCACTGCTACAAAGAGACAGCTGCAAAAACACCAGTTATTGCACAGAGCTTCTAAGAGCGTACAATGAACTTCAAGTGTCAGACTCAGAGGAATTTATGTTTAGTGTGACAACTGGAATGCCTATCCCTTCCTTGGCCACTGCCCCACACTTATTACACTTTTCTGGGACTATATAGCCACTGACAGTCTGTCTCCATCTTCGGAGCAGTCCGCAGTGTCTAAATCAACTTGGAACTCTTCATCTCTTTCTTCTCACCTTAGAAGAGATGACAGGAAATATAAACCTCCAGAGACACAAGAAAAAATATGAACTTTACAGTTGGGAGCTGAAGTCCTTACTAACCATTTCTCCCTTCATTGTGTCAGGTCTTGAAGCCCTAGTTTAGACTTTAGGGTCTGAAATATCCACTGGTACAGTAGGGGTAGGGGATTGAATGTGTCATCAAGTAGGAAACTGCCTGTGTGGTGCAATTTTGAGGTGTCTCTGCTACCCAAATAACTGCAGTAAGCCCCTGAGCTGCCTGAAATATTTAAGTTTAGTATGAATCATAAGAGATACTTTAATAAGATTAACATAGAATGGATATTTTTTGTGAGATTTGAATAATATAATCTCATAATAGAGTGATTCATGGTCATCTGATAATGATTTGAAAAACTTGTTAAAACCTAGCATTTGATTTGGGGAGTTATAGAAGATACAGGATGTTACATTAATCTAAATCAAGTTTCCAAACAGACTCTGGGTGAAAACATACATTACACAGTTAAAATGAGCTTCTCCTCTGAAGATATCCATTGCATCTCCTTGATTCCATTGTGAAGTTAGGATCACGTTGTAACAGACATTAGGGCATTTTATTGGACAAAGTGTATTTGTGAGGCACAGCAGCATGAGCAGTGGTTAGGAGGAGGGCCCTGGTCAGATGGCCTGCATTTAATCCTGTCTCTGCAAGAATTAGGATCAATTTCTCGAAGTCTATTTCCTCACCTGTTAAATGTGTTAAAATATTAAAAAAATATAGTTAAGAAGAAGAAAAACAACATAATTTATTTTATATGTTTGGTAGGAAGAGTTGATAAATTAATAAGTGTAAAGAACTTGAACAATATCTGGCATAAACCAAACTATTAATAAATACTAATTTCTTGGTATTTAATCCTAATTTAATTCTTTAAATTTCCATCGAAGTAGATACCATGATGCCCAGAAACTCAGGCATGCTGTCACTTTCCCAGGGTCACAAATCAAATAGTAGAGCTAAGATTCAAATCCATTTTTCTAACTCCAAACTCTCTCATTCTATCCACAACACTGAACTATATCTATTTAAATCCCACTATACTTAATGGTAGAAGTACTTTATATTTCTAATTCTAGTCCAGGACCTTAACAACAACTCCATAAATTAAGATATGTTTATCCAGAATTCAGAAAACACGTATACTTAGTGATACTGCATCATCAATTAGAAGAGTTACTTAGGAGCTGAAGAGTTTGACTATGCACCGTTGATGCTTGAATGACATGAGTTTGAACTGCATAGGTCCACCTATATGCAGATTTTTTTCAGTATATACAGTAAATGTATTTTCTATTCCTGATAACTTTCTTAATAACATTTTCTTTTCACTAACTTACTTTCTTGTAATAATACCATATATAGTACATATAACATAAAAAGTGTGTTAGTCACCTGTTTATGTATCATAAGTCTTTCTGTCAACAGTAGGCTATTAGTACAGTCAGCCTTCAGTATTCTCTGTTTCTCAACTGATGATCTAAAATACTGCTTTTGATCTGTAGTTGGCTGAATCTGCAGATGGGAAATCCATAGATATGAAGACTTAACTGTAGTTAAGTTTTGGGGAGTCAAAAGTCAGATGCGAATTTTCAATTGTGTAGAGGTATCATCACTCCTGACCTCTGCATTGTTCAAGGGTCAATCGTATATTAAAATGTTTCCATCATAATAACTGCACACCTCTTGCTTCTTTCTCTCCTACCTGTGGCTACATGAGAATCCTTTTCTCAGATCCCCTATTGCAGGGAATTGGCTTCTATGCTGTGCAATCCATCACTGTCTTTGCACTGAGGCTGTTTTCCCCATTTTCCCATTCTTGGGAAACGTTGAACTCCACTGATGGTGGCTTTGGCTCCAGAACACCCCAGTTGCCTTCCCTAACTTTTCTTAGAACTGTAAATTGGTCTAAGTTGCTTCTACTCGACTTTCTTTCCTTCCTTCCACTGAACCTGTTTTCTCTCCCTCCCACCCTCCCTCTCTTCTTGCTTTCTTTCTTCCTTTCTTTGTTTCTCCTTGAATATGAATCAGACTTGTATGGTTGTCACTTCTCTCAGGTTCTCCCAATATATTGTCCATCTTATCTCAAGTATTTCCCCTAATTCATTTCTTGTCTATTTGATTTCATCTTGGCACCCGCTTTTCAGAGGACCTGGATAAATATATGGATAAACCTCATGATAAATTGCAAGATAGTTACTTGAGCTCTCAAGTCTACCTTTCATTCTCTTAACATCTAGATATCCATTAGTTTCTTTTTAAAGGGTACATCGGCCCTAAAGGGCAATTACCACATTGTATATACATTTTCAATGTTAATGATATAATTTACAGTTGGAGTGGCTTTTTCCTTAAGGAAGGAAGGAAGGAAGGAAAGAAGGAAGGAAGGAAGGAAGGAAGGAAGGAAGGGAAGGAAGGAAGGAAGGAAGGAAGGAAGGAAGGAAGGAAGGAAGGAAGGAAAGAAGTAAGGAAAGGAAGGAGGGAAGAATAGATATCATTCATCAAGTGTCTATTATGTGCCAGGTGTATTGTTTTGATTGGTTATTTTGTTTCCATTTCAAAGTAATCTCGTGATTTAGATTTGTATAAGAGATTGAAAAAGTTTAAGCACCAGATGAGGAACCTAAGAATCAAAGCAGTGAAAGAACTAAAATTTTAGCCCTTGTTTTTTAAGACTTGTGCTCATTTTTGTACATCATAGACACTGAAAGATAGTATTTTCTACTGCATTTTAGAGATAATTTTTCAGATATGCCTGAAATATCCATATCTATCATCTATCTATCTATCTATCTATCTATCTATCTATCTATCTACCTATCTATCTATCTATCATCTATCTTTTGACCACACACACAAACACAGTTTAAGGATAATATGATTATAAACATAAACATATATATAAACATATAGGTATCTATAAACATGGATGTATAAGTACATATACAGATTCTGCATATGAAGGTTTTTGTATGTCACACAGTGTTTGATTTATTCAAAGCCATCATCACCCATGTTACCATCGGCATTTTTTGTTACAATAAAATAATCTGCTCCTACTAAATAAGGATTTTAACAAGGCTGAACATGTCAGTGAAGACAGAGTATCAGTAATGCCTGGTGGAGTTCTAATCCATATTTGAGCTCCATTCAGTTCTTCTAATGCCATTAGATGTGTGAGGTAAAAGTGAATCAGGTGCCCATGAATAGCACAGGAAGCCAATAGTTCACCATAGTAAACTGACATTCTCCTGTCGAAATCTATTCTCATCCCTGTCAATGTAACCAGGCTTATTCGTAGTAAGTTGATGAAATCATCCAATAATTCAAGACAAAAAAAAAAAAAAAAGATATTTGCTTTTATAAATGACTCATTTGCGAACTCCTATATACGCAATTGTAAAGAAGGTGGAATTGGTGTGAATAACAATAGATCTCATGTATTAAATGCCCACTATGTATTTTAAATAGTACTAAGAGCTTTGCATGCATTATCTCTTATTTCATAACATGTCCAAATCACATTGCTAATAAGTGGTTGATCCTGGATATGTCCCTCTTCAAAGCTCATATACGTCACAAAAACCTGCCTCTGAAGTACTAACATCTCTCACTGATCTCTTTCTACAACAACCCACTTTTGATCCTCTCTCCATTCTTAATTATCAATAGTGACTGTCCCCTTCACCCCACAACATACACACTCAGTTCTCTTATTTTTATATTATTCTTGGCATACATAAGTGTCCTAAATCCCTAAGAGACTCATCTTACTTTACCTATGAATGAAGAACCAGATTCATTGCATCTTACCTGCTCCACAAGGCACTGCCTATCACAACAGTGATGGCAACAAAGCCACTGGTGGCTGCCTTGGGTCATGCTAGCTCCCTGAAAAATTAACTGACAGGTTATGTCTGCATAGCTGAATGAGCTCCCCTTCACTAGCCTGCATGGAAATAGCCATTCTTCAGTCCTTTGACTAGGGATTATTGGCCATAAATGTAATGGAGTTGTTGAGACTCAGATTAAAACAATATTTACATCTAGGCAAGTCACTTTGAATAACACAGATGACAGACTCTTTCCTAATCAATCATGAAAATGAACAATAGGTGATAAACTCAAGTTTGAGTTGACAGGTTGGCCACTTAAAGGAGTAATCTCTATCTACAACTGAGAAAAAAATTCATGAGGTATGGCTGGTATTTTGTATACGGGACAGCAGTCACAGATTTGGGGTCTTTGCAAGAGGAGGATTTGAGATAAGAAAGAAAGAAGAAGAAAATAATTACTAATTGAGTGCCTGCTATTTAGCCAGGGATTGAATTACTAATTTACTCAATTTTGTAAGACTTCATTTATTCATTTATTTATTCATTCATTCATTCATCAACTCCCTTCTTGGTGCTGTAACAAACATTGTTCTAGGTACTGGAGATTTAACTGAGAAAGAAACAGAAAAGTTTTCAGTATTATAGGGCTTATATGTGGGAGTTAGGAGGAAGGAAATAAACTACTAAATAAATAAGATGATTTCAAAAAGCAATAAATAATACAAAACAATAACACAGAGCATTGTGTTAGAATGAGGTTATGAGAAGAGTCACTTTTTATCGAGTGCTTTGAGCAAGCAATTCTGAGGAGAGGACACTTTAGTATATACTTGAGTAATAGGATGTCTAGCCCTGTGTGAAAATCTGGAGAGAGAATGTTCCCAGCAGAAAGATCAGCACAAGCAAAGAATGGGGCCATGGGAATGATGAAAGACTACTGAGGTAAGAGTCCTGGGATTAAGAATATGCTTTATGGGCTCAGGCAAGGCATCTATTGCCAAGGTAAATTGTTTGTATTCTAATCCAAAGGTGAAAAAAATCCACTGGAAGATCTCAAAAATAGGGAGTGGCATGATGAGTACCATTAATTAAAATCCTCAGGCAATTATGAGGGAATGGATTGTAGGAGACAAGCCCATTTATACATAATGAAGCACTGTGCATAGAAGTCAATGGCATTTTAAGTTCACAAATATCAGAAAGTAGAGCTGGAATTTAAACCGAGGAAAGTCTTGTCTCCATTGTAAAGGAGATATTATCTCTTTGGAGGCTTTTTGTTTTCCAGGGCACCAAGTGGACACAACCTTTAACTATCAACCTAAGATAATGATCTGGTTTCTTTGCCTATTGAAGCATTGGTCAAAATTTATGAAAGATTTTTTTTCTTTTTCTTATTTTGATGGAGGGCACAGAGTACTTTGAAGCTGCTGTCAACACCTTTATCTTATTACAAAGCATTTATTTTCATTACTATTCATTTTCTAATGACTTCTAGATTTCATTGCTACCTGATTTTTCACACAACCAATCTGCTTTTATCTTTTTTTCTGCTTTTTTCTTAACATTATTTTTATTTTTGAATTACAGTTGGCATACAATGTTACATTAGTTTCAGGTGTACAACATAGTGATTAGACATTTATATAACTTACGAAGTGATCACCCCGATAAATCCAGTACCTTCGACACTATGCATAGTTATTACAATATTATTAACTATATTCTTTATTCTATACTTTACATCTCCATGATTATTTCATAACTACCAATTTGTACTTCTTAATCCTTTACCTCTTTTTCACCAACCTCCCCAATTCCCCTACCATCAGTAACCCTCAAAATGTTCTCTGCATCTATGAATTTGTTTCTACTTTCTTTGCTTATTTTGTTCTTTAGATTTTACATGTATGTAAAATCATATGGCATTTGTCTTTCTCTACATGACTCGCTCCACTCAGCACAATACACTCTTGGTCCATTCATATTGTTGGAGATGTAAAGATTTCATTTATTTATCTATCTATCTATTTATTTATTTGTTTGTTTGTTTGTTTGTTTGTTTTTCTCGCTGAGTGATACTCCATTGCATACATGTACCATCTCTTCTTTATCTATTTATTTAATGATAAACACCCAGGTTGTCTCCATATCTTGGGTACTATAAATAATGCTGCAATAAACATGGATACATATGTCCTTTCAAAGTAGTATGTTGAGTCTCTTCAGATAAATACCAGAAGTGAGATTATTGGGTCCTTCTTTGTCATTTGCTATAGACTTTGTTTTAAAGCCTATTTTGTGTGGTGTAAGTATTACTACTATAGCTTTTTTATTTGTTTGTTGCCACTTTTATGAAGCGCCTTTTTTCCATCCCTTTTCTTTCAGTCTATGTGTGTGTCTTTCAATCTGCAGTGAGTCTCTTGTAGACAGCATATGTAGGAATTTTGTTTTCTTATTCATTCAGCCACCCTATCTTTCAATTGGAGCATTTAATTATTTTTCATTTGAAGTATTGTTGATAGATATGTAGCTATTGCCATTTTATTATTTATATATTTTTTAACCTTTTCTTCTTCTTAAAGCAGTTCTTTTAACTTTTTTGGGGGGGGGCGTAATTCTGGTTTGTCGATGATGCTTTTTTTTGTCTGAGAAACTCTTTATCTGTTCTTCGATTCTAAATGATAGCTTTGTTGTAGGTTCTTGCTTTTCATCACTTTGAATATTTTGTGCCATTACCTTTTGGTCTGCAAAGCGTCTGTTGAGAAATTAGCTGATAGTCTTATGGGAGTTTCCTTGTAGGTAACTAATTGTTTGTTTGTTTTTTTTCTTGCTGTTTTTAAGATTCTCTCTTTGTCTTTAATCTTTGACATTTTAATTTTGATGTGTTTGATGTGGGCCTGTTTGAGTTCATTTTGTTTAGGACTCTCTGAGCTTCCTAGAGTTGTATATCTATTTTCTTCACCAGGTTAGGAAAGTTTTCTGTCATTATTTCCTCAAATATGTTTTCAATTTCTTGTTTTCTCTCTTCTCCACCTGGTACCCCTATGATGCGAATGTTATTATGCTTGATGTTGTCCCTGAAGCCTCTCAAACTATCCTTTCGGGCGGAGGGGATTCTTTCTTTCTTGTTGTTGCCCCGATTGGGTGTCCTCCACTATCCCATTTTCTAAATCACTGATTTGATCCTCCACTTCATTCCATCTATTGATTCTCTCTAATGTATTTTTCATCTTAGATATTGTAGTCTGCATTTCTGAATGGTTCTTTTTTATGTTTTCTATCTCCATTTTTATGTTTTCTATCTCTTTCTTAAAGTTCTCACTGAGTTCATCTACTCTTTCTCTAAGTTCATTGAGCATCCTTACAACCAGTGTTTTGAACCTTGCATCTGGTAGATTGCTTGTCTTCATTTTGTTTAGTTCTTTTTCTGGAACTTTATTTTGTTCTTTCATGTGGGACATATTTCTTTGTCTCTACATTATGGTTGTCTCTCAGTGTTTGCTTCTATGTATTAGGTAGGGCTCCTAAGTCTCCCAGTCTTAGTAAAGTGGCCTTATGTAGTAGGTGTCCTATGGTGGCCCAGTGGCTCAATCTTCCCTGGTCACCTGAGCCAGGTGCTAAAGGTGTGTTCCATGTGCGGGTTGTGTGTGCTCTCCCAATATAGTTGAGCTCTGGTTGCTGTTTGCACACTGATGAGAGAACTGATTGATTGTGAGTATTGGTTGGTGAGGGGCTGACCCTAGAGAGCAGGATTTACTTTAACCGGGATCTGGTGCCTGCTCTGTCTGCCCTTCAAGTGTGTTCTTCTCAGATAGAGCCCTGGATAGTGCTCTGGCTCCAGCACAGGTTGAAGCAGGCCACCGGGTGTGCCAGACCAAGGGCCTCCTGCCAGGGGCCTGGCTGCTGGCCAAGTTCAGCTGTAGCCTGTGCACTTCCAGGACTACCTCGTAGAAGTCACCATGCAATCCACAGATAGCTGCCACTTATGTTGGGCTTATGGGTGCCTCAAAAGACCAAGTCAGGGAGGAAGGCTGGCTGCTGCTAATGTCAGGCTTGGGCTTGTCATCAAAAGATATGGGGCACGCTGAGGCCAGATGCCACTTCTATGGGTTCTGTGAGCTTTTGAGAGATTTTAGGAAAGTTTGCAGCATGAACTAAGATAAGCCAATTTTATAGAAAAGCCACTGGAAGCAGCTTGGGTGGGTTCACAAGTTGGCAGAGGCAAGGTCTCAGGAAATCACCTGAGCAAGGGGACCTGTGTTAATGAGGTTGATGCAATTTAGATATAGTGGCTGCCTGCATCCACAGGCTGGGAAGGGGGAAGGCTCAACAAAGGAACGATGGATATTACCAATATTTCTGTCCAGGAGAAAGTCTCCCCGCCAGCCTTCGCCTTGAAGCTAGATAACTCAATTATTCCCCATATGTCCCCAACATCTTTTGAGCTACTGCCCCTGTGCTGTTGCTTAGAGTAAGTGAGTCTATCACCTAGTAAGTCTGTGTGTGAGTCCCTTAAGAGTAATGTCTGTGCCTCTCACAGCCTTCTTTCTCACTCAGTCACAATCTCTGCTGGTTTTCACAACCAGAAATTGTAGGGACTTCTCTTCCCGGCACTGGACTCCTGTCTGGGGAATCCAGTGTGGGGCTAGGGGGTTCTGCAGCTAAGATAATTCCCCCAGTTCTAGACTTCCACATATGGTGTGGGACCAGCCCATTCCACTTCTCTGCCACTCCTACCAGTATCGAGGTGACCTCTTATGTACGTCCCAAGTTGTAGGACTTCACCTCCGCCAGAACTCAGGAGACTCCCAGTGATGATTGTTCTGCAGTTTTGTTGTAATTTTGATGTGGTTGTGAGAGAGGGTGAGCACAGCATCTACCTCCTATGCTATCTTGACCAGAATCCAATCTCTCTCTTTTATTTTTATCTTAACACCATTATTTGTGTGGTTTAGAGCAAAATTTTGAGAATGAAATTGAGAAAATAGCTCTGGTAATGTGCACAATGGAAAAAAATTGAATTTTGGCGGGAGGGGGGGAGATTTTTCAATTTTTTTGAAGAGGTTTTGTGTATAAATGAAATGTAAAATCTTAAATAAGTAGCATACTCATGCTTTTTGTTATAATAGATTAACTTGTAGCACACCAATCTTCTACCAAGAACAAAAATAAATGCTGTCTAAAATGCAAACCATGTCTGCTTGAAAGCATCACAGAGCTATCAAGATAGCTAGAACTTGAAACAAAATGAAAGCACATAAATGTGATCCCAACAGTTAGAATCAGTTTTTCTCTTGAGACATTTGAAAAAGTAACACCAAACTTATTTTCACTTCTCTAGAGAAGAGAAAAAGGGAAAACATTTTCCAGCTCATTTTGCAGACAAAAATATCTCAATATGAGAATCTCATGAGGTTATAACCATGGAAAAATTTCCAAATCAATCTCTCTCATGAATACAGATACAAAAGCACTAAACAAAATATTACAAAAACTGCCCCTACAATAAATTTAAAAATCTAATGCAATATATATATACAATAAAACATTAAAACTTAGGTACGGTAATTTCCCTTATTTGCTGTATCACTTTCCACAGTTTCAGTTACCCATGGTCAGCCTTAGTGCAAAAATATTAAATAGAAAATTAACGAAATAAACAATTCATGTTTTAAATTGCCCTTTGTTCTGAGTACTGTAATAAAATATTAAACCATATTGCTCAGTCTCACCCACATGTGAATCATCCTTTTCTCCAGTGTGTCCACGCAGTATACTCTGTCCCCCATCAGTCACTTAGTAGCTGTCTCAGTTATCAGAATAACTGTTGTAGTATTGCAGTGCTTGTGTTCAAGTCACCCTTCAAAGTAAAGCCATAATACTTTCTTTAAGTAAAAAAGTGAAAGTTTTTGAGTTAATAACATATTTTGAAAGAAAAAGAAAAAAAAACCACAATCACATAAATTTTATTACAGTATATTATTATAATTATTTTATTTTATTATTTTTATTGTTGTTAATCTTTAACTATGCCTAATGCAAAAGTTAAATTTTATCAAAAGTATATATATATATATATACATATGAAAATGTTACTTACGAGTAACATTCATATATATAGAGAGAGAGAGAAAAAAATAGTGTTACTTATGAGTAACATTCATATATATTATATATAGAGAAAAATAGTGATGAATATATATATATATATATATATATATATATATAGGAAAAAACATAGATATAAAAGATTTGATCTGCTGTTTTAGGCATCCACTGAGGGTCTTGGAAAGTATCCCTACACGTAAGGGATACGTAACTATAATTTATAGCAATAATGCAAGATTGGTTTAAATGTGAAAGTTATCACATTCTCTTCTTTGTCCTAAATAAAGCAGAAAAATCATGAGATCATCTCAATAAAAAAGGAAATCATACCACATGTCACATACAAAGTCAATTTTAGATAAAGTATAGATCTAAATATAAATGGTAAAATAATAAAGTTTCTAGAACATAGAACATGATAATATTTTTATAACCATTTGTTGGGTACAAAATAAGCAATAACCATGGAGAAAATAGTGATGAATTAGACTACTTAAAATTAAGAATTTTTGTTAATCGAAAAAACAGAATCAAGAGAGTGGAAAAGTAAGGCAAGCCAGAGCATAGAGGAATATATAAAAACTATGTGTCTTTGACAAAGCCCTTGACTCCATAATATATAGTGAAGTTCTATCAATCAATAAGAAAAGACATTAAGGGAAATCCAAGTAAAATATGAACAAACGATTTGAATAGACATGTCATCAAAGGAGATACACAAATAGCCAATACACATATTAAAATGTGAGCAACTTCCTTAAACATCAGAACTTACGAGTAGCATTCACAATAAAATACCATCATGCAACCATCCAAATGGGACAGTGACAAAAGACAGCTAAGTGATTGCAAAAATATGAAAGAACAGCAGCTCTCATACTTCGCTGTCTAAAGTAACATTAATGTAATTACCTTGGAAAGCTCTTGTCAGTAGCTATTAAAGTGGAATATATAATTCAGCATGTCAATTTCTAAGGATGAACCCAGTAGAAAGGTGTATTAAAGGCTACGTATAGATGTTTACAGTAACACTATTTTTAATAGTCCTTAATTTCTAACAACTTTATTATTCCACAAAATTAGAGTAGGTAAAAAACAGTTCTTTTTATACACTAGAATATTATATAGCAATGAGAATGAACTATTGCTACTCAAGACAATATGAATAAATATCAAAAACACAATATTGAATTAAGGAAGTCATATCTAAAAGGATACATACATGGAAAATTTATACATGGAAATAGAAGTCAGAAAAATATTTATCTTTGGGAAGAAGTAGTAGCAGGAAAGAGACAGGAGATGGATTTCAGGCACGTTGGTAATACTCTCTTCCTCACTCTTCATAGACTCTGTGTATGTGTCTTCCCCTTGTAAAACCCAATCAAGCTGTTCACTAATGATCAATACTCATGTAGTACATCTGCTGTGGGTTGGCTGTCACTGGTTTCGATGCCCATTTCATTCTTGGATATGCCAGTCTTGTAGTGGAAGGAAAGAGAGCAAGACACACCATATGATGTATCCTAACACTGCTGCTCAGGGGAGAAATAGGCCATGTCCATTTATATACCATGACCAAAGCAAGTCACAGGCCCAACCTAGATGTCAATGGAGCAGCTAGTGCAGTTGTTCCACTGGGGTGTGGCTCTACTGAAAGGGAGAGAGTATTTTGACAAATACTACATTTTCCCCCAATAATTTTCTTTTTGACAGAGTAATTTCACACACTTAAATAGCAAACTATTTCTTGATAAATTTAAAGCTTTCAAGTAAAACAAGGTAAAAATAAGTTTTAGGAATTCTCTATAATTCTCAAAAAAATATATAAAATTGCCCAAGCAATTAATCATCTATCTGCAAAACTTGAGTTACTAATCATTCTAAATTGCAACTTAGAGCTATTTTGGAATTTCCTTTTTTATTCTACCCCTGAAGGTGTTACTTGTAAGGCAACTGTAGAAATTTTATTTGGGTTAATAGACCATTTTCTACCTTCCCTGCCCACCCCCCTACCCCGCTGTCAAAAAATGTTTAGAGTACATATGCACATTTATATCCACTTAAAATGCAAATGATTCAGATTAGATTATTTAAAGCCGAAGTCCTTTAAATCATATGTACTTTAAAAACGTTTCATACTGCTCAAAAATGAATAAAATTAACCTTTCTATCCAGTGAATATAATTAAGATTTCTTTGCATTGTCACTATGAGAAAGACAGTTCTTCGAAATTGCGTGTGTCTAAAGGTGTCTGTCAGTTTAATTTATAAATTAAACTTTATCATAGGTATGTATGTATAAGACAAATAGTATATTAGGGTTTGGTATTTCTGTGGATACAGGCATCCACTGAGAGGTTTTGGAACATATACGTCACAAATAATGGAGACTATTTTGTTTTCCCAGACTGTTGGGGGCATTATAGGAGATGTACCAACAATGTTGTCTATGTAAAAGAAAGCTTTTACATGGCTAATTTTGAGAAATGAGATAGTGTGTGAAAAGAGCCTCGTTTTTCTGACACAAGTAGGTCACAGATGGGTTTGGGATAAATATCTTTGAATGGACAGATAGGAGGACCAGTTGATAACCAGCTAGTGTATTAATGCATGCCATCAAAAGCATAGCAACTGTTTAGTATTGCTTACTCTAATATAAAGTGGAGATAGAATAGAAGTACTGATGGGTTAGAACAGACCAGACATTCCTTTAATTGAACCTAAATTAGCAGGATTTAATCTAGAAGAGGTTTACTCCACAGACACTTGCTTCTCACTTCATGTCTTGAACTATATTTCTTAATTATTACAAATTTAGTTTTTTAATATATGAGAAATAATAAAAATATATTGAAAAGAGCAATTTTAAATTATTTGTTGCTTATGCTGCAATACTTATTTTCTTGTATTAGAAAGAGTCCTTTGCAGAAAAAATATATTTTTTTATTAATGCAGAGACCCTTTCCTTCTGCTTATACATTGTCCATGTTCTCCACTCGTAAGGAACAATAGACTACAAGCCGCCTTGGTGTGGCCAGTGTCCACCCTGCCCTGCATGACTGAGTTGCCACTCTACACAGCTCTTAGTCCTATCCTGTCTTCCTCACTCATGGCGGTTCCCTGACCCCAGCCCTCACCAGGGCCTATGTCTCAAGGAGCCTTTTGCACTCCTGTGTGTTGGCAAAAGCAGTTCATAAAGCAATGGTTTCTGTAGCAAAACAAAAACAAAAACAAAAACAAAAAACCCCTACACAGTTTTAACATGTTTTCAAATGATTTCAGGTGCCTTGTCAAGAAAGAGAAGAAAAAAGACAAGGGAGAGGAGGTGGAGGAAAGAGAACTGATATTAACTGTCATCTGCAAGCAAAACTCCAAGCCATAGTTGGCTCATGGTTGATTTGGGTCTTGCATTTTGATCTTTACCAATGCCTATGCCACCATATGTCTGTCTCTACATAAATTCATTACATATATTGATGCTCTTTTATTTATTATTTCAAGGTATGACATGGCATCTGTGGCAATGATCCCAGTCTTCCCATTTAATCTTAGAACAATATAAAAGTTCAGAGACAAGCGATCAAAATTGAACTTATTTATTTATGTATTTATTTATTTCCAGTGGGAAGACACAAAACTCAGATGTCTAGGTAGACGGCATTTAAAAACATCCTGATGTTACACAGAAGAGTCAATTTCACTTGTATTTGTAAAACTAATTACTTAACTAGGACAACAAGGTTGTTGTTTTACCAGAAGAGCCCTATTTTTCAAATAAGTTTTTTAATTTATGCAAAAATGTTTCCCATTGTGGAGCATTTTTACAATCTCATGGCTATGCTCAGTGCTTTTGAAATGTTTGCACCCCAGAAAGGTACATATGATTCTAGATGAATTAACACATCACTCTAAATTGTACTGTTTCTTGATATTCCTATATCCTGAAACACTCATCTTTTAAAATAATTCTGTTTAGAGCCAGATATATTAATAGATACATATAGCTATATAAATATATAATTTTTATTTAAGATGCTTCGGTTTTTTAAGGTGTTGGCATGAACAAAAGCATTATATTATTTCATTTTGGAAAAGGCAACAAGATGTCAGAAAATATAAGGCTTCTTTTTGTTTTAATAATAACCAGTCACCACTTATTTTTATTTGCTGAGTGTCCAATCAGTGAAAAGTGCTTTTTATGGATATTTCCTTTAATCCTCACAGCATCCCTGGAGGTTGGTGCTAATATATTACAGCAAGACCAACCGTGTTGTAGTAAACGGAGTTAAAAAATAAAATAAAATGACATAACACATGGTGCCATGTTACTAACAAGGTGATGGAGTGGCCAATGTAAGGCTGTGTGGGCAACCTCATGAAAGTCTGTGCTGGTTGGGGTGGTGAGTGAGATTAGTTCTGCTGTGAAATCCAAATCTCTGCCAGTTTGGCCTGGAGTTTGGCGCCACCTGCAGGTGATTGTTAGTTCCAACTGTTGAATACTCAGGACAGTTGTCAACGTGACCATCTCTCAGGGAGTAGGAGCCCATTCCATTGGCCTTATTCAGAAGTCTTAGGCTTCACCCACCGTTTCTTTCCCAACCATCTCAGAAACTAAGAATTTTATCCTACCGCCGTTGGAGAAGATAATTGAAAGAGAACTTCATCCAATCTCCAGCCTGTAACAGGCATGGCAGTTTGGGGCATGGTATCACAAAGTTTTAGCATATTTGCACTTCGAGGAGTAACTTTCTTAAGTTATTAGGATCTAGAGCTGCAGTGGGAACCCAGGCTGTAGATCATGCTGGTTAGAGAAGTTTGTCTCAGGATGCATGAGTGTAAATGCCAAGGCCTGTACTGAACTAATGTCAGTTTACCTACCAAGTCTGCACTACCCAGGAGGTGAGAGGAGGAAGACATTAAGAAATAACAGATATCTAAAAGTTAATAACTTATATGCCATGCTTCATTTGGAAATTTTTTTTTATGCAAAAAATGTAACTATCATCCCTAGAGGGCTTACTGTGGTTTAGGGCCTGTTGTGAAAATGTGCAGAAGTAAAATATACAAAGTCTATAATCTAGTATAATGTTTCATTTAATAAATTTAACACATAGTAAGCTCTCAACAAATAGACATTTTGTTCCTTCCCTCCATCCTCTCTGAGTTTTTGAATTATTTTATTTAAACAATAATTTTCATGAGCTGTATCTCAGCATCCTTCTTCTTACAGCTGAATAATCTGGTCCTTGGGGAATTAAATAATCCTGCCAGTTCACAGTTAGTATATTCTAGCACAAGGGCTTGAAGGTAAGCCTGTCTGTCTCTGAAACTCATGGGTTTCTCCTAATATAATCTCGTCTCCCCGTCTTATACTGCTAATTCGAAAACTCGCTACAAGTGCTGCAAACTCTGTCTTTAAATAAGTCTTTAATGTCCTTTTTTCAAAAAGTGGATGAGAACATAGGCAAGCTAGCAATTATTTAGCAAAGGCAAAAAGAAAAAAAGAAAAAAACGCTCTGATTCAATCAAGTCATATAAGAACACACCATTCATTCTGCCTCACAAGAAGCATAAAATATTGTTGAGGGTCTTCATCTTCATTACTGTTAGAATGAGCAGAACAATTTAGCCACAAGAGGATAGATGTCTATGCATTGGGCTTTCAGGGCAAATAATCAACTGATAGGTCCAGTAGTGTCCTTCAAGGACCATAGACACAAGCATTACTCTACATGGTGAAGCATCAAGAAGATAATGCGGAAATACTCCAATAAGTGACACAAATAAAATGGAGTTTTGGATTTCTTCTTTTCTTATTTAATGTTCAGTGTAATCTGGGACTTGGCTAATCACAGAGGTCAGAGATTTAAAATGGCATTAAGCAATAAAGACAAAAGTACTCCAAATCAAGGATCCCCAACCTCTGGGCCATGGACCAGTACCAGTCCATGGCCTGTTAGCAACTGGGCTGCACAGCAGGAGATGAGAGATGGGCAAGCAAGCAAAGCTTCATATGTATTTGCAGCCACTCCCCAGTGCTAGCATCACCGCCTCAACTCCACCTCAGATTATCAGGCATTAGATTCTCATAGGAGCACAGGTTTCTGGTGCCAAAAGGGACCACTACTCTAAACAAACCAAGATCTACAGAAGAGCCTTGAAAAATCTTGAAATCCTTGAGCCCACAGTGGCATCCTGGAGCCTATTGAAACCCAAATGGTTAGTGTCATCTTAAAGTCAAAGTCCCAAACTCTCTCACATAGAAAGAAAACAAATACATTTTTAAATCTTTCCAAGGAAATTTCTTTTAAAAAGAGATAGGAATGTTTCTATTAATAAAGATTGAGTATTGCATAATAAAATTCTCAATTAAATGGCCACCATAGAAAATATCTTTAACTTTGATTTTCATGGATTTAGACCCAGACTTGTTCATTCTTGCCTGGAGTCTCTTATCATTTAATGAGCATGTGTTATGTTCTAGGCATCGTCCTAGGCACAGGGAACTACAACATTGAAGCAAGAGCGGTTTCATGATTTGTATTAGATGACAGATTTTCCAGGGAAGATAGACAAGAAAATTAACAAGTTAAAGATAGTCAGGTAAGCTCTATCAATGATTACGGATCTGATGTTATAGAAGCCCAGTGAAGAGACATCTAAATCAAATTCAGATGTGTGTGTGTGTGTGTGTGTGTGTGTGTATCTAAGGGACATTATCAAAGAATTAAATATTGAAGATGAGTAGGAAAGAATTATACATGTTGTTGCTGTTGAGGATTGCAGGCTGGTCTAAAAGCCAGTAACTGTGATATTTGGGAATCCATAAGTAACTTGGTCTGCTCCATCTGCCAAAAGGGCATTGAGATTCCCATCTTTAGTTAGGCAAAATAATACATTTCATTAACTTTACAACTTTGCTCCTCTCTTTGGATTTTTCATAGCTTAGTTCAATTTTGTTTGTTTCTTTTTGAGATAAAAGCTGATTGACCTTTGAGAAAGAGAAAGAGATATTTACATGTATTGGCAATCGACCTGTTTCAAAGTCAGAGCTACACAGAGGTTATCTAATAGAGCTTCACAAATTTAGTTAGCACATTGTTTACTGTAGTAACATTTCTACCTTACTTGAAGCAATTTTGCATTGCCTGACCTTTATGAAACACTTTAATATTCATATTTAGCTGCTGAACTATCACAACTTTGTGTAGTTTTAAAGCTGCTAATCTGATCATTTCTCTCTGTTCTCACCTTTCTCATTTTAGTTACTCTACTGACAGCAAAAGAAGAAACAGATTTAATTTAAATTTTGTATCATTCAGGACTGATGACCCAAGAGAATATTCAGGGCATGCCTTCCCTTCAGCAAGACTGTCGTGGGTGAAGAAATTCAAATGAAGATAGTAATTCATAGTATGGATTCAATTACATCAATCAGTAATGATTTGCTTACTTTCAAGCCAATGTCATGCAATGTACTAGGAGCTGAGGCAAGTAAATTCATGTGGCTCCATCATGAATTATCCTCAGCCTAATTAAAAATGTGAAACATATAAATTCATTCATTTTATTTATTCACCCAACAAACGTTTCCAGAGTGCATACCTTGTGTTATACAGGAGAGATACAACAGTGAACAAGACACACTTTCAAGGAGCTTGCATGTATTCATATGGAGGATGCTGACAAGAAAAAAGAAAGTTGCAATGCCTTGTGACAATTATTAGTATGAAAATGAGCACAGGGTCACCAAAACCAATCTTGGAAGCTCCAGAAAAGCTCTCTAAAGAATGTGACCTCTTAGCTGTTATGTGATGAATGAAGCAGAGTTTCCTAGTCTAAGAAGGAGAAAAAGAATATTCCAGCCTGTCATGGGCTGAATTGTGTCTCTACCAAAATTTATTTTTCAAAGCTCTAACCTCAGAATGTGACTGCACTGAGAAATAGAGTATTTGAAGAAATGATTACATTAAAATGGGGCCCTTAGAGTAGGCTCTAATCTAACATGACTAATATTGTTTTAAGCATAGGAATCACAGAGACACCAGGATCACACTCACCGAGGAAAGCTCATGTAAGGCCACAGCAAAAGGGACACTATCCAGCAACAAGCCAAGGAGAGAGGCCTCAGGAGAAACCAAACCTGCTGACTCTTGATCTCATACCCCCAGCCTGAAAACTGTGAGAATTTAAATTTCTGTTGTTTAAAACCCCCAGCCTGTTATACCTAGTTATGGTGGTCTCAGCAAATGAACATGCAGGCATTGTGAACAGCATGTTCAAAGTCCAGAGATAAGAAAAAACTTAGTGTGATACAAGACCTGAAAGTGGGGATTATAGCTACATGAACTATAAAATCCTAAAGGTAGGGGTGTGTGTGTGTGTGTGTGTGTGTATAAAAGCAAGAGGCCAAGTCAACAAAAAACTCCTGTTGGAGAACTGGAGATGAAATCAGTTGGACAAAAGAACGATGGCAAGCAAGGTCTTAGCAGTGGCAGCTGTGGCAGAGGTAGGAGAACGTTGACTCTGAAAGCCCCAACATAAACGATCGGGTGCTAGGAAGCAGAGAAGTGACAGAACATAAAACAAGGAAATGCTGTGAAGCAGAGATGAAAGACGCATTTTCCTGGACCTGATGGATTCTCGGTGCAATGGTGACAGCCCCGTGCACCAAGATACAGCAATAAGATAAAAAATAAAACTTAAATATTTGAGAGCTTGGAGTTATAATGAAAGTGTAAAGGAAATGACGGTCTTTTGAACCTTCCAGTGATCCCGATCCCAGTCCTCTGTCATCTCTTCACATTAGCATGCCCGAGCATTCAATTCTTGGTTCTCTTGTCTTCACTTTCCACATTCTTTCTCTTGTGATCTTTAAACATAATCCATACACTCATGACTCCCAGATATATAATTTAAGCTTAGATATTTCTGTGTAATTCCAAATCCACCTATCCAACTGTGTATCCGACATCTTCATTAGCTGTCTAATAGATATCTCATATTTAGCATATTCTAAACTTAAAATTTGATTTCTACCTCATTTCCTAAATCTGCAAGTTCAGTCATCTTCATAACCACTGAGTCAATTCTTGACTTACAGAAGCTCAAGTCAGAAGCTGTAAGTTGTCCTTGAGTTTAACCTTTCTCTCACACCCCAGAGAGTACATTTTATTGGCTCTACCATCCGAACATATCTGGAATTCAACCACTTCTTAGTAGCTCCACTCTTATCCGTCTCATATAAACCAACAATGTCCCTCACTAAATTATTGTAATTTCCTCCTAAGTGGCCTCTCTGTTTTTATCCTTGCCCTTACTGTGTTTATTCTTATTAAAGCAGCCAGAATCATCCTTTTAAAAGTTAAATCAAGTTTTTAAACTCTGACATTATTGAACTTTGAACCAGATGATACTTTATTATGTGGGGGAAGGAGCTGTTCTGTTTATTACAGGATATTTACTTAGCAGCATCTTTGGTTTCTACCCACAAGATAATAATAGCACCTCCCTTCACAGTTATAACAACAAAAAAATGTTTCCAGATATTACTAAATGTCCCCTCGGGGACAAAATTGTCCCTGGTTATCTGAACTATTGAGATAGATGAGATCATAAGGTAAAAAAAAAAAAAAAATCAGGACAAAAGCCAAAGTCCTTATAAGGGATTATACAGCCCTACATCCTCCTGCACCCCAGCCCTTTTACCTGACTTTGCTTATCTTTCACTGCTCTCTCCCTTGCATTCTCTGCTCCAAACCCACAGAGTTCCTTCCTGTTCCATGGAAAGTCATTCAGGCATGCTTCTGCCACAGAATCTTTTCCAGGAACAGCTCACTTCTTACCTCCTTCGAGCCTTGGCTCTGTTGTCACCTTCCAAATAAGGCCCACCTGATCACTGTTATTAGGCACAAGCTAATACTACCACCTCTATACTGCTGACATCAACTGTTTTCTCCTAATTTTGCTATCACTTACCTTTTAACATATATGATTTACTGATTCATTCAATAGCTATTTACAGGAGACCTACTCTCTAGCAGACACTGGTCATACTCCTGTGATTTGGGTGTAAATAAAACACAGGTCTTGGATTCTAGCTAGGGAAGGAGACTCTAAATAAATCAACAAATAAAAGACATAATATGTGAGATGGTGCTAAATGCTTTTGAAAAATAGAAAGCAGCTAAGGACATGAGAAGTACTGGTGGGAGATGTTACAGTTTTAAGTAGGATAATCGAAGAGTCCTCCTTTAGCCTGAGAGATATGAAAGATAATCAAACTTTATGTTTCTTTGTATTGTCTATCCTTCCTCATTAGCTCAGTGAAATCAGTGATCTTTTTTTCTGATTTAGATCCCTAAGACAACTCTACGTCTAGTAAGCCCTCTACAGATATTTCTTGAATTTCTCTTGAATTAAGAAAGTGATTTGTGTTATGAAATTGTTACAGTTTTGTTCTGGTGGTATGGAGGGGAAGAAGTTGAACCTAGGAACATATCACTCATTTTTTGTATGAGTCTGTTATGAATGTATCACAGGCATTTGGCTTTGGTATTATCTATAATATCTACATGGAAAGAAAATAGCAACATAAATTAATGGGTATTATACAAGTGGTACATGCAGTGTTTTCAAGGTACAGAGATGAGAGAGTCCCTTTCAGATGGCCATAGAAGGTATTTAAAATGTTCCTTGAAAAAAGGGTAGGATTTTAATAGTGTGAAAAAAGACAGAGCCATACCAAAGATAAAGAGCAAAGTGAACCAAATATTACCAGAGTCCTTCTCTGAACTTGTGCCAGTAACAGTAACCAGCCACTTGCCTATTTAGCTTATGACTAGTATGCCTCAGGAGATCATGCACGTTATTGCCCAGCCCAGGATACTTTTGCAAGTAAAAGGGGACCTTATTAATAATTAAACTAGGAAAAGGGGTAGTATGTGAGATTGTTACAGGCAGACCTTGTTTATGTCATTATAAACTTTACCTTGTACTCTGTTCTATTATTGTTTCTTCTTTGATATGGTTTTCTTCACACATATGTCCCTGTGTTGATCTCTAACTCAGTGGCAGAGAGGATGGGTTTGTGCTTCTTAATTCTCACTTTTCATCATCCAATGATGGGGGAGGGCAGAGGGCTCTCCTTGTTAGTTTTCCGCTATTTCTTAATTTCCCTCAGTTCAAAAGAATGCCAGAATGACATATTTTGGAGTGATATATTCCGATTCCCTTCGCAGGAATCAACAGATGAAATATTTTCTCACAGTAATGACAATCCAATGCAGTAGTTCTAGTTTCCACAAGGAGGCACCGGAGCAAGAAGAAAGTATGTAGGGTTTGAGACAAACTAAGTACAGCGGGATGAGCAAAGCTTTGTTAAGACTAAGTTACTTACAATGTGAATTTGCAGGGCCTTCAGCCTGCTGACTCCCTCCTGCAACTCTTAGCTACTCAGCACTTATTCCAACCCCCAGCAACAGCAAAGGGAAGAGTGGGTACCAGGGTGAATTCGAAATCAAACTTTCCAGATAGCACATTTTCTGCTTTCCTGGAATCTGAAATATGGCTTCCACAGTCTCCCAAATGCATTGTTCTCTGTCTTTTTGCCTCTGTATCTTGTGCCTTTTGGTTCTGAAACATCCTCACCAACTGTCCATGGCATAAATTTCATGACGAAGTTGAAATGTTACTTCCACAGTGGAGCCCTTTTTAATCTCGCTCAGTGAATTTTTCTCACTGCATTCCCATAACATTTTGTAGACACTCTATTATGACATTGGCACCCAATTAACAGAATATTGATATGGTCTTGAGTCTTGCACATATCTTCATGAAATATCTCATTATTTCCAGGAATTGTTGTTACTCCTTTTTCTCTCTGTCTCTCACTCAGTGCCCGTCCTCAAGTCGGAAGGACAATTTCAATTTTACTTTTACAATTTTGATCTTAAGAATAAAAAAGGGCAATAGTAATTAGTTGACTTACTTTGTCCAAATCTTTCCCTTCTGACAAGAGTGCATGTCTCCATCTTCTTCCCCAATATTGATCAAGTGCAAAGCTCGGTCACTACTCTAAGTAACATGGCAAGTCAGTGTCATCTCTTTTTCATGGCTTTTCATGCTAAAGAGGCAAAAAAACCCAGGAATCTAGCTAGATGCTAGCAACAATAGAGACCTAGGAGGAAAGAAATGTGTTCCAAAGGAAAGGGAAATTAGGGAGCAGAAAGAGTTTATTTTCTAACTTTCAAAATAAAGCTACAAAACTGTGGGAGTTAAGAAAATGAGATAAAATTGTACTTAACTAGAGCCTCCCCAAATGGCTTTTGAAGAGATTCAGTGTATTTGGATAAAAGCTTTTAGGCTCGAATTGCCTTTCAGAGAGTGGGCTGGGCGAAGATGGTGCCGTCAGTGTGAGCTTAGATCAGCTGATTTAAAGTACACACAATACATTAGAGAGAACTGAATGGGTTCTCTGGTTAAATGTGTCATTTTCTTCAAATAATGTTTGTATTTGTTTTGTCTCCATTTCAAATTTTGTCAGTAAAAGTTATCTACTTCATAACAGATGGGTATTTTGTGATTTTTAGTAATAACCACTTATATATTGTGAATTTCTCCACGTTCTGTTTCTTAATGTGCTGTAAAGTTCACATGCAAGAACTTTAGTTCATGACCAAGCCTATGTGATATAGTCACCATCATAAATAACCCAAAATAAAATTCTCTGGTGTTTTTACCCTTTCCACCTTTCCAAAGGAGAAATAACTTCAATACTATTAGTGATGATATTAACTTTGCATAAAATAATCATTAATTAAAAACACTCAAATATTTACAGAAGCATATTTAGAGCAGTTTTCAGCGCTAAATTGTGGTTAAGCGAACTTATTTATGGTTTTAGAATTTGTGGGACTTTTTGTTAAAATTTCTAATATCTCTAATTGCAAATAATGTACTTTAACTTTTCTGTGACTCTCTTTTGCTCATTAAAATTAAGCAATCTGAGGATTAAAAGGTTATCTCTCAAGTTCCTCCTTGCTTGAGTACAGTATTATAAGCAGAGATTTAGCTGAAAATATTTTACTATTGAAAAATAAGTAAATAATTGTTTCAGTTTGCTAAGTTATATACTGATAGGTACACATAATGGAAGAAATGTAAGAAAGGCATGACTAGGTGGCCAAGAAGAACTGGATTAGGATGGGGAAACAAAGAAATCATTTTCAGCACAATGGCAAAGAAAAAAACAGATTATTTCAGGACATAAAGGAGAGGGGGGAAAAGTGTACCTGAATAGCATGCACAAGGGCTTGGAGGTGAAAGTCAAAGATTTAAAATTAATAGGCAAACAGTACGGGAGCAAAAGATGAACAGAAACATCATAGGCTTGGACCAGGTCGTGAAAGTTCTTTCAATAAGCCAAGGAGTTTGTTGTTCTTCTGCAGACAAGGAAAGCCCAGAGAATTCTAATCAGCAAAAGGTTCATTGTGTCTGGCTTGCCTTAAACAGCAACTATTTTCCTCTTTACATTAAATCCCAGGATAGATAAAATATTCATTTTAATGACAGAATAGGAAGTAAAAGCCCAAATCATCAGGCCTTCATTGCTGCAGTCTTTTCTTGAATGTATTCAAACAGATAGTGTTGTTGTTGTTGTTGTTGTCGTTGTTGTTGTTGTTGTCGTTGTTGTTGTTGTTGTTTTTAATCAATCAATAATTCCCAGGGAATGTATTTGCTAGTGTGAATCAGCCATTGTATGATGGATTCAGGTGAGAAAAGGCAATTAATAATCAAATTGACAAAATGAAAGAATACAAAATAAAACAATCTTAATATGTTATATACCAGAAACTAATTTAATGTTATGTGTCAATTATATTTCAATTTAAAAAAATGTCAATAGTAACATGGACATTTTTAGAGACACTTTATTGAGGATAACAGTAACTATAGTATGGAAATGGCAAAGTAAAATATATAAATATATAAAACTCGTAATTTAGAGCCATGTGACTTAAAGCAAAGTATATTACTCATGGACTTAAAAAACAAAATTCCCTGAAGTTAGGAGGTCCTTCATGGCATTTGTGAATCTAATTAATACCTATAGAGTGGTTTCCATTCTTTTTCTTTTTCTTTTCTTTTCTCTTTTTTCCTTCCTTCCTTCCTTCCTTCCTTCCTTCCTTCCTTCCTTTTCCTTCCTTCCTTCCTTCCTTTCTTCCTTTCTTTCTTTCTTTCTTTCTTTTTTTAATTTTTGGCAGTTGGATGTCAAAGTAAATGCTGCCCAGTGATACACAAATACAACCACCAACCACCATCTAGATCAGTCCTTGGAAACTATCTAGTAATGAACTTGGTCTTGACATCTCAGCGGGGATGGGGGAGCAGTGTGACCTTGTCAAAGCCCCATCTTTTAGGTAATCAACTGTTTGCTCATTCTGTCACACATACCCAAAATGTATAAATGATGAATCCCATGTGTTCAATGGAAAGCAAACAAGTGGTCAGTTCTACAATGCTGAGATTCTATTTGCATCATGTCTTTATTATGTATAATACTTTGAAAATTCACATGACTGCTACATTGCTTATCATGAGTCATTAGCCTGAATTTTGCTTTACACAGCCCACATGGACCTTTGATGTCTTAACTCTCCTGACTTTCAATTTCCCAGCATTCTCTAAAGTTAATTCTGAAGCTATCTCATGTTGGTGGACAGTGTATTTCTTTCTAGGTATGATAGTATAGCTGAGAAACATTCTAATTTCTTGTTCACATTTCCCATGTTGTTCAGCATGGGAGTTCCCATGAGTTCATACCTTTCACCTCAACTTATTATTGCAATCATTTTTTTTAGAATCATTGCTAAAGACATTTTATTACGAGAACTTGAAAATATTTGACAAAAGTTTATACGGCAACAAAAGTATTGAAGTGAGTTTGTCCATAGGTTCCAATCAACTTTACTCACAGATTTAAATTGAAAAGAGAAAAGCACTTTCAAGCAGACTAATCCATCATTTTGTATCTCGCCATCATCATCATCATCATCATCATCATCATCATCATCAACATCATCACTATAAACATATTTAACTATACCAATACTCAGAGATTCAAATTAAAACAAAAATAGGATATCACTTTCACTTTCACTCAGCAAAAATTTAAATAATAATATTACTGAATGTTTTATGAGTTCAGAAAATATGCACTCCTCTCATGCTAGAGAAAGGGTAAAATTGAAAAACTTATAGGAAAGCACTTAGAAAGTATGTAAAAATGGCAAAATGTTTAATCTAATGATGCTATTTCTAAGAAAATTGTTTTAAGTCAGATCGTGATAGATTTGTTACATATATAGAATGACCATCTCAATATTACTGATAGAACGGGCGAAAATGACATAATTCAAGAGTTTAACAAATGAGAACTGGTTAAATAAATGATAGTAAAACTACAATATATGTATTTATCAACATGCTAAAATTCTTGCAATGATGACAAATATAAAAATACAGTACTATACATACATGATTATAGTTTTTAAACTGTATGTTTTTGTGCAGAAGTGTACATCTGGAAAGTAATGTACCATCATATTAGCAGTGGCTATCTTTTGGGTAATAGTATTAAGGATAATTTTTTTTTACTCTTTCAATTATTCTATTTTGTCCAAATGTTTTACAATGACTGTGGAATGCTTCAACCAGAAGAAAAACATAACAAAAATTTTAAAAGACTCTTAAAAATAGTTTTATAGATATCCGAACCAGTTGCTAATTGACTGTTTGTCTAAATACTAATGCCTGGCTTGCTCACCCAAGAGTAATTCCCTAGCAAGGCTCACAGGGGTCAGCACTTAGATTAGTTTGTCAGTTAACTGTGTAGTATAAAAAGACAAATAAATATCTACCTACACAGGTATTGTGGAACATCTTTGAAGCCTTTTGTATGTTCTTAGGCTTCAAGAATCTCACTCCTCTAGCATTCTGAAAATACTGATGCTCGTGATTCATCTCTAGAGAGTTAAAAACTTTAAAGTGGGGGATGAGGGTAGGTAATCTTTAAAGCTCTTCAGATATTTTTAATGTGCATTGAGAGTTATTAATTTTGGGATATTGACAGGGGCCTAAACTGTTCTTTACAGTTCACAGCAAGATTCATTCATAAATTAAGAATGAGACAAATTCTGAAATCGAAAGTAAGTATTTAGAAAGGCTTATAGCAATTTGATGTTGTTACGACATTCAAACAAGTGATTAGTGAATACCACTTATTAAATATGTTAGAAACTAGTCTGGGTGCTTTTAAGGTCATTTGATGAATCGCATGAGCTGTATATTCATCATGTGTAAGAGCCACCTATCTGTTCATGATGAAATGGAAAAATAAAAAATAAAAACCTTGCATTCAGAATGCAAGGTTTAATGTCCCTAACTTCGCAGCTACATTGTAAGTTATTGAATAGCCCCCATTAAATTTAACAAAAACTACACCTACAGCAGGTACTCCAAATGCTCCTTAAATTGTAATAAATGATGGTTTAATGTTTCTTCCATTTAAGACATTAATTGAATTTTAACTGGGGCCATTAGTGTCATGATGTCTTTACAATGAAATAATTTACTTAAGATAGTAAAGGTTTCTAACACTGTGGTTAGACTGGCTTGAGATATATTTTGCAGCAGAACAAGCTTCTTAATGTTCTTTAAATGATCCTATGTCTCTTCTTTTACCCAGTCAACCTACTCATAACAGCCCTACTGGCCCAGATCTACTGTCTCACTTGCAATGAGAAGCTATGTCGATTACAACAGTGGCATCCTTAGACCATGGCTCACTTTTCTCAATCTTGTAAAGATTATGTATCAACCTATGCTGTGTCTAATCAACATTCTCTTCCCCTCTCTCACTTTTTGGCAGTTGAGATTGAAAGATATTTACTAAGCACTAAAAACTGGATTGTTGAAACTGTACATGTTGCTGGGTGGCGAAAGGACTTTAGTTCTAATCTTAGAAGCTTGTTCAGACCTAAGAAAATATTATCATAAAAATCCATGGCTGCATCTTTATGAACTGAAGCTGTGATTTACCAAGTGTAAAACTGTCTTCAATTATCAGCCTAAGTCTGATACAACAATTGGTTCTATAATTGTGACTTGATAGATGTGGGCAAAGGTAGTTGTCTTTGTCAGCAAAGACAAGAAAGATTAGTTTTGTGAAATAGTTTGGAAAATCAAAGAAAGGAACTTCTTGTTATATTTATATGTTTTTAAAACACTCTTAATAGATAAAGAGGTAAAAGAAGTTTCATATAGTTAAACGATGTTAGCAAAGACAGGGAGGTGGGTAAGGTAGATGGTTTATTTGAAAAGTGCCGGACAAATAAGTGTGGCTGAAACATGGCTTTTATAGACTTCTTGAGAAATATGCTATAAGACAATGCAAAAAAATATAAGGTCCTCTGAAAATGTTAAAGAAAAAATTATTCTGATGTGTTAAAATGGTAAAAAAGACTTTATGCAGGACTATTTTAATAAGGGTTAAAACTATTGCAACAAGGACAAGTGGGGATTTAGAGTGAGAAGTCAGTGGATGAAAAATTACTAAGAGAAGACATCGCAAGTAGGTGGATTCTTGCTAGTCTAACTTAACTGGATTCTTGTTAAAGACAGGCCAGGGTAATCAGATATCAAGAGTGGGGATTAGAAATTTGATCATATATCTAGAGTGATCAGACATCAAGATGGGGTGGGGGCAAGGATTTTCACTAAACTCACTTAGCAGAATTTTTTTTCTAAAACTTGGCTAGGCTGGTGGAAGGCAAAGCTCAAGAAGAAGTCTTAGTCAAAAAAAGAGGGCTCAAAGGAGCACATCTAAAGTTTAGTCAAGGAGAGTCCCTGTGAAGAGTCATAAAATAGGCATATGCTTGTGTGTATATGTTTACATATTGAAATACTCTCTTTAAAATAAACATGCTTTTTATAGAAAATGTGGGAAATATAGTACATTGAGGAATAAAACACGTATTATTTTTCTACTCAAAGACCTTTTTAATATGCAAATATATTATTTTTAAATTTAAGTATATTTTTTATATAATATTATATTAGTTTATTTGTTTTAGGTGTACAATATAGTTGCTACTGTCCGAGCAATCTGAAATCCGGGGTAACCCCAATAGTACTGAGACATCCTCAGTTTTTTTGTTGACATAGTAAAGACTCACACCTCAGTGAGATTTAGAAAAGTAAGATTTATTAAAAGTACATTTTTAGGAGACGGGCCACATCATAAAAGGCTGCAGTCCCATGGAATTTGGGAGGTAAAAAGACAAAAGAGCACGTTCAAAGAAAGAGGTAAGTTTCAACGAAGAAAGCTATAACCCTATGGAAGTAGGGAGGTCTTAGTTTTAATAGGGTCATGATGGGTGATTACTGAGATTGTGCTAGTTGATTGGCACCTGAAGTCATTTTGATTGACATTTAGTTGTTATATAACTCTCTGCTTACTGTGCATGTGATTGTCTGGAATTCAGTCTGTTATAATTAGATTCATGAACTTCTGGGAATAAGCATGCTATTATAATGATGTTATAATGAGGATGAGGTAAAAAGAAGGTCAAAATAGTCCTCACTGCACAAGCATTTGTGGCCAGATTAAACCAGCTATAGGTTTATGGCCTTTTTTAACTCCTTTGTTCCTCAGGATGCAGGGGTGATTTATAACTATAGAATGGGTGTTTCAGGGATGTCTTTGGGAGGTCTCTGGGCTGAGCCTTCATTCTTTTGTTCTCTTGTCATGCAAGTCTGCCTAACAACCCAACATAGTGATTCAACAGTTTTATACCTCACAATATGATCACCCCACTAATTTTAGTACTCATGCATCACCATGAGTACTAAATATCACAATATCATTGACTATATTTCCCTTCACTTTTTCACCAACCTCTGATCTCCCTTTCCTCAGGCAACCATCCTTCTGGTCTGTTTCTATTACTCTGTTTTGTTTTTGTTTTTTTTTTGTTCATTTGTTTTGCTCTTTTAGAGACCACTCTCTTATATCATGTACAAAAATAAACTCAAAATGAATTAAAGATTTAAATGTAAGACCTGAAATCATAAAACTCCTAGAAGAGAACACAGGTAATAAATTACTTGACATCAGTCTGAGTAGTATCTTTGTGGGTATGTCCTCTTGAGCAAAGGAAATAAAAGCAAAAACAAACAAAGACTTTTATTTTCAACATACATTATATTTCCTCCCAGTATTTGAATGCTAGTGTAGCTTCAAAAGTGTAATAATAATAAACCAAGCCAAACAATAGAAAGAGAACTTTAAAAAAAAAAAAGTGTGCAGGCAAATGCAAGAATGAGTTAAAATTCTTAATTCTATATACAGCATTGAGGACAGGAGTTTTACCTTACCTCACCTCAGCAACATCTTGCAGATAGAATTGTTGATTTGAGGGTAATTGACTCCTATGAATTTTACCAAAGTGTGACAATTACCCAAGTTCCTGGGTTGAGAAGCAGCCCTGCTGTGAAAATTTATAGTGCTCAATAGTCCTCAAAATTTCTCATTTGTTACCCAGGGTGAGATGGAGAGTTAGCCTTGGGGGATAGGTAGAGAGGGGATTGAGTGCAGAGAAGAGAACAGGAAGATTTTGTGCTCCAATTTGAAGCTTGCAAAACAGAGAGGCATAAGGTTAGGTTTTGGCCAAGGATGAGCTATCATTCTGAGGTGTGTTTCCCCACCTGTCCCTTGGCAGCTATACGGAGTCTCTTTAATATGTAATCTATTACAAATGCTTTTTGGCTTATCAAATGAAGATAATGACATCTGCTTTCCTAATTCATTTTGTAACAACAACAGCATATTCTAGATTTTCAAAGAGCTACAAAAGTTTAAAGTGTTAGATAACTAGTCAGACTTGAGCAATAGGGGAACAAAGGAACAGGGACCCAGCCTAGAGACCGCCCAAAGAACACCCTATTGGTAGTTAGAGAATCCCTCCTGTATCCCCAGAGACAAAGGACAGGAGGGTCATAATCTATAGATGGCTTAATCTGGCCACAAACACCTTGCATACGGTACTATCCTAATCTGTCCATAATCAAACCTCATTATACCGTCATTATAATATTGTGTTTATGCCTGGAAGTTCATGAATCTAATTAAACAGACTGAATTCTGGGTAAGCACATGCATACTAGGCAAAATGTTATACAGCAGCCAAGTTTCTATCAAAATGATGTGCCAGTCACCTAGGAATGCCTTTGGAACCACCTACCACAGTCAAAATATAATTTAGACATTCCAATTTCTGGGTAGATAACAGCTCTCTTTGCTAAAACCGTATTCCTCCTTGGATCGTGCTTTGTCTTTCTAAAATATACTTTTAATAACTCTTTTCCAAATCTCACTGACCTATGATTCTTCACTGTGTCAATGCAAAAGAAACAAGGAAAAATGCTAATTACATTTCTGCACAATTATCCCTACCCCTGCCATTGTGGTGACACAGAAGTTCAAATCGCCCCAATGGTAACGAAAGTATTAGACATACATGTGTTACTGTTTGTATAATTTATAGACTAGTTAGCAAACTTTCTCTGTAAAAGGTCACATAGTAAATATTTTAGACTTTGCAGGCTCTTTCCCAGCTACTCCATTCTGCCCTTGTGGGGTGAAAGCAGCCATAGACTATAAGTAAACTGATGAGCATGGCTTGTCCCGATACAACTTTATTTGCAGACACTGAACTTGAGTTTCATTTTCACATTCACTTTATACGTCATTATTTGCTTACTATGTCTTTTTTCCTTAACCTTGTTTTAAGGCAGAGCCCAACTCATGCTTTTGCACTAGGCAGATGATGGATAAATATTAGATGATGTATCAAAAATACTCAGATCTGTTTTGGCTAAACAACCATGGAAAAGAAAGGTATCTGGTAGAAGTCCTACTCCTTTGCTAACGTAAGAAATTCACACTAAGTCATTAGTAAGAGGCCTGGGATACCAATATCCACCTTTACTTTTCTTTTTTTTTTTAAACATGGAAACAATCCCTAAGACCACAATGATAACCAGTATGCTTTGGAGAACCAGAACGACCAGAAGCAATTAATTTCAAGAAAAATAGTTTTATAACAGAGAGTGAGTTGCTAAGAAATTTCGATTCCATGGTGCTCCCTGAGGCCAGCTACAGGGTCTTGGGGATCAGCATGCTCATGCTGGCCACATAGTGAACTGTTTCCTAGGGTGCTCCTCAGGGAATGAAGGAGAGCAGCACATTCTTATTTCAGAGCAATATTGAAATAATCTCTTCTCTGAAGTGCTGGGAGAAGTGACTTAATTTGCTGGGAAATGTAAGCAAGTAAAAGCAGTATGTGAGTGAGCAGCATTATTTACTCTCTGGACTTCTGGTCAGTAAGCTGAATAGATAGCCTACCATTAGGTGAATAAATAACATGTAACCTCCTCACAGCTTCTCTGTCTTGTTAGGAGCATAGCAGGCCAAGGAGTAGAACATCAGGCCAGTGGAAGCAGCTGGAACTTGGACGGCTCAAAATTCCTTTCTTGGAGGAGGCACTACCTTCTATGCAGAGTAAAGAAGATTCATTTTTGATGACACTGTGAACTCTGTCTCTTCCTCCAACTTGACAAGTAATGTTTGACCAAATTTCAGTCAGGTTCCTCTGAATCCTCTTACTAATTAAGCTTCAATCTTTGTACTTTCATGTCTGCCTTTTCATCACCTAATTTTCGTAAGAGCCCTGCTGAGTTGTTTTAGCAAAAAATCTGATCACCATTCCTATCTGGCTGAATTCTCATCCTCCACCATCTCCCATGTGTTGTCTGATCATCCTGGCCTGCCTTTAGCAAGTATTCTGTTAACTCGGTTTAGCCAGAGTCCCTGCTTACCCCTAAATGTTTTCTTTTAATGTTTTTTCATCCACTCTGCTCCTGAGCTTTTCCTCATTCCATTGAAAGTTGAGCCCAATCTCTCTCCCCTCCTACAAATCCCCATTGCAGCGGTCTCTTTACCTATCGTGAACATCTCGAATAAAGTCTGCCTTACCACTTTAACAAGTGTCATGAGTAATTTTTTCTTTAACTAATCCTGCCGGAGATGTTATGAACTAACATGGTTTAAGAGTTATGCCTCAGAGATGCTTAGGAAACATTGCAACCGTCTATGTTGAAGTGAAGAGGTAAAAAGACCGTTCTTGCCTCCATAGATTCCAGTCTGTCTTTTAAAGAATATTCTTGGTATTCTAACTCTAGTAAATACCAATCTTTATTGACGAGTGAAGGAGACATACAAGCCAATTGTCTAAAATTGACCTTATGACACAGTCTGTTGCATTCCTTATTATTGGTAGTATTAGTATCAGTACATAACTCTAAATTCCAATATCATTAAAGATGTTTTGGAACATTGATCTTAACAATTAATATTACAGTGGGATTCTGGCTCCAAATTAAATAAAACTTATGATACATCTCTCTCTTCCTTTCCAAAAATTTCAACATCTTCCTTCTACTTTTTCAACTGATTTGTAGTTAGGCAATTTACTTGAAGCTTTCCATAGTTTAATTACAACAAAATTTTCTCAGTTATCAACTGTCTTACCTTATGAACAGAAATATCAACAGAAAGAATAATCCAGAACAATGGGTCATTCGAAACCTTGTATTTGGCTTCGGATTGCAACATCCTGTCTAGAAACAGCCTTGGTTACTTTCCCAACACTGTGGGTTTCTGTCAAATGCACAACAGCTAACAATGGATCTGGAAGGATTTTGAAGGGAAATGAAATCTTATTGTTAAAAAAAAAATTTCCAAAGTGGATTATTTTCAGACAGAAAATAGAAAAGAAGTCACTGAGAAGGACTGGATTTTTGTCTCCTAAGTAGCTTATCTTTCAGATCTGTAGAATTTCAAGCTATCGAATTAACTGCTTAGCAATTTAATGAGCATTCTAGCTGCTTTGACTAAGGAGAAACTCATTTATATGATGTTTTACTGAAAGAGGTTTTGTTGGAATTTGTAGCTTTTGTATGCTAAAAAAAAAAAAATCTATGAGAAAAAGTTTTTACATGTCAATGAATTTTCTGAAACCTGTGTGGGCTGGACAGAGGAACACCCTCAGAGTGTAATATTAAATTCAACCTCAGATACTCTGAAGGTTTTCCTTGTTTTATTGATCCTGGCAAGACAAGGATTATTGAGGATGAGATGAGGTTCATATCACATTATCTTTTCCAACAGCTCTCCAGAGGGTCATAAAAGTCTTGGCCATGACATTTTTTTTCTCCACTCTCTGGTATTGGTTCTTGAAAGTGGGGTAGTTGAGACTCTTACAGAATTTCAAGAAAATATTTGTTGTTGTGAAACACTGTAAAATTGTGTCTGAAAATCTTATTAAAGTATTTAAAAAGTTGTTCTAAAAGGGTTTTGCTTTGGAAGAAATAAAAGCTTTTAAAAAAATCAGTTAAAAATATGTAACTTCTTTAATCAGGAAATTTTGGTTAAGAGAGATTTAAAAATGAAAGTTGCTAGAGGGTACATCAGATTTTAAGAACAGTGAGTGGTATTTAATTATCTAGAGCAGCTCATAACCAATTAAGAGCAGAAGGATTTTTATAATGTTTTTGGATTTTGAAGGAACTAAGTTACATTTCAAAAAGGAAAATGATTCATTTCTGAAGTCATATTTCTTATTTGTAAGAAAAAAGTACATCATTTATCTTAGCATATTTCTGCCTCTGCTACTGGTTTGTTTTCTTTTGTCTGCTCTTTAAATATGTCATTCATCCTTGCTTTTCTTTTCCTCTCATTTTATGAACAACTTCTAAACTGGGATATCCAGACTTTTTTCCCTAAGAGAAATCAGGGAAGAAAGACTTCACAACCCAATGTCACTGAGCTGTGGGCACGTATAACACCCTGCTTACTTTCAGGGGAAGATGGCTCTAGCACCTCGCACTCAATGTGCCCAAACTAGTTTTTATTAACTACCCCACCCTTCCCAAAATTTTCCCTGAGTTCTTTTTCAACTAATAGTATCACTAAGCACCCAACTGTCCTCTTTTGATATCCTAAGTCATCACTGACTTCACCCCATGTATCTAATTATTTCTGTTTATTCTACATCCTAAACACCTGTTAAATCTATGCCTTATTCCATACCTACCATTAAGTCCTTTTACTCAGAACACTCTATCATCTCACATTATTATAATCACTTCCCAACAGGTGTTTCTGGTTACAGAGTTAAATTCTCCCTTACAAATTAGATGCCAAATTATTGATCAATTGATCTTGCTAAAGAAGAAATTGATTGTCTCATGTCTATAGTTCAAAACCTTCACTGGATCAATATTGATAAAAGACTAAGTTCAAATGCCTTACCAATGCATGTGGGGATTAACTTTAAATGTAAGTGCAACTCCATCTGAAAAGCTTCACCTCGTTTTGCAGCTCTGCTTTTTTTATTATTATTTTTGATATCATGAATATTTGCACTTATCACACTTTGTAATACTTTCCTGTATGTGATTCCTACCTAAATGCAAACTTCTCAAGGACAGAGAATGTTATTTTTGCATTCTCTGTATGTAGCAGAATCTTGTACATATAACACTTATGTTTAAATAAATGAATGAACAATAAATGTATACAATTCTGTTTTGTTCCTCTTATGTCTTTGTTATATGACAAAAATAAATATCAGAGAAACAACTGTAAAAAAGTATATAATAGGTATTTTAATCCCCAGAGAAGAAGTTAGAGGGGAAAAAAAAGGAGCAATGATTTTATCATGTATATAATCAGTGCTGTGCCTTACATCTTTACATATTATCACATTACTAATGACAGCCTGTCAGGACAGTGTTATTATACCTCTTTTATTATTATTATTTTTTAAATGTACTTATACTTGTTAATTTTTTATTAAAAGAAAACAAAAACAGAAATGGTCCAAAATTTTACCACTAAGATAACACTCACTCACACACATATACACATGGGTTATATGGGTGTTATAATTATGTATATATGTACATATACATATATATCTAAGGTATACATAGTACAATTACTTAATTCATTAATTCAATTTATCTTCTTAAGGTAACCACTAATAACAGTTTCTTTTGATTCTTTCTGAAATTGTTTTATGCTTTTTCTAGCACCAATATGTATGTAATATATAAATATATGTATACAATTTATAATTATATAATATATAATTTTTTGCTATAAAGGTGATCATCCTATACACAATGTTCTGCCCAGGGCTTTTGACATTTAATAATAGAACTTTCAAACCTTTCTTTTCTATCTCACTTTTTGAATGGCTACACACCATTTCTTCATCTCTTTTTAGATATACTTTATATTTATTTATTTTTAAGTTTAAAAATGGTTCAAAATATTTATTTAACTGATCATCAACCAATCATCTACAAAACATCACTTGTTAACAATTTTTTTGCTACTATCAAAAAATATTATAATGAGCATTCTGATATAAAGACCTTTGTAAACTTTTGTCAATATATCCGCCTGGTCAATTTCTTGTAGTGGAATTGCTAAATAAAAGGAGCGTGCCTTCTAAAATGCAGTACATGTTGACAAATTGCATTCTAAAAATGCACAGTGCATACTTTCGAATGAGGGTGCCCCTTATCTTCATTCTCATGACTAATGTTTGAAGACATGGATTCTGAGAGAAGTAAAGACATTGCAACTGAGCCTGTTCAGTTTCCAAAATTGTGTTTCAGTCTCCATAGTCTAAAGCGCTATGCATAAAAGAAAGCTTAGATGATGCCTATATTTTATAGACATTATAGTCTATTAAACTCTACTGAATCTGTGATCTCATTTGATTTCTACAATGACCAATGAAACAGTCTAAGTGGTTAATTGAATTGCCTAAGAATATGAAACTACCCCTTCCCTACACTCTGTAATTTCCTTATGCAAGGCTCATTCTCTAACAATCCATGTAATTTTAAGCACTTTACTTTCTTATCCAAAGTTTCTAATTTGTAAAATAAGGAGGAAAAACAAAGAGATTAAATTAGATATCTTTGGTAGCTTGGAGTTTTATGTGGTTTTTGTTTGTTTATTTGTTTTGATTTGATTCTATTTCCTTAGAGCAAGAATAAGTGGAATCTTATTCACTTTTAGATACTACCACCAACAAGTACTATTTGACTGTGAAGTGTGTGTGTGTGTGTGTGTGTGTGTGTGTGTGTGTGTGCGTGCATATGCAATGGCAAAGATGGGGAGAGGAAGTGGGCGAAGAGCTAATGTCCTTCTCAGAGTTTTAAAAGAACTATAACCATCCAGGTATTACATTTGGTTGTAATACAAGAAGCTTATAACTAATTGACACTTTGTTAGCATTATGAATTTCTGTTAACTGCACTTCTTTTGCAGAGTCCTGAGTTTAAATATCCAACCATAAGTGTTAGAGGGCTCTATTATAAACCAGAAGCTTCCTTCTATGAAAGAGAAACAAACAGTATTTCCCATTAAATCAAACTGATTAGACAGAAAACATTTTTAAAAGTCTCAGTAGTTAAAGATTAGTGAGTTACTAATTTACCCAGGTATTTTTACTTCTTAAAAATTTGCTCTTCATATATTATTATTACTTTGACTATTGCTGAAGTTAGATATTTTATATTTTTTCATCTTCTTTTATATTTCTAAAATGAAATTGAGACCATGATGACACTGACTGGAATCTCTACTGAATTGTTACTTCATTGGGTGACCTTAGATTGGATATCTGAATAATTTCAATTTCCTTATGTATAAACTAAGGTTGATGAAAATTATAAATACAACACCTATTGTATCCTCTGTGCAGACAAATATGACAATGTGAGAAACTGTTTAATACTCAATACATTCCTCTTGCTATTCACTGCTTTCTGCCATGCCATTTAGCCCTTGTAGAATTGGGAGGGGTTATACTCAAGTACAAAAGATGTGATTTTGAAATAGTATTATTACATTCTTAAATTCAAAGAAAACAAATAAATGCTATTTTTTTATAAATTCTTATTTTACATTTATTTCAAAGACTCTAATATTCATCTTGATGTTGATTCTTATTTTCACTAGGTAGCTCAACAAATATTTATTGAGTGCCTACCTTCTGTGAAACTGTGCTGCATAATAAAGAGTATTAGCTAATGTCCTTTTATAATCACGGTCTAACTCCTACACCCTCTCCTTACCCTCTTATTTCCTTTTCCTTTTTTGAAGGGCTTCTCTGAAGGCTGGAACATTTCTACACATTTATTTCTCATTCATCTTATCAACATCATAAATCTTCTCCTTTTTCAATGCAACCTAAGTTAATTTTCAGGTATATATGCATTTGATTATGTGATTCTTCTTGTCTGGTTTCATACATATAAAACCATTAAAACCATAGTCATAATCGTGACTAACAAAATTCTTCATAATGTCACTCCAAATTCACTTTCAGATCAGATCAATTTTCAAAGTTAATTTATAGAGTCAAAACCATTAGTACATTGTTTGATAACTTTTCTTTTATTATAAAGAAGAAGAAGATGAAGAATTACTAAAATTTAAACAATAAAAAAATAATTATCAGCAACAAAGATTTTACTTCCTTTTAAGCTAAATTTTTCTTCTGGGGATCTATATTTTCTTAAAATCTAATCTGGTCCTGCAAGGGAAGGAAACTTGCATTTCTTCAGTGAATCTCTTTCAAACATTTGTTCTATCTGATCAAGATGTCCTTGTTCTCTTTGCAAAATGGAATAATCACAGTATGCCCATTCATTAAAAGGTTGATTTTTAATAGGTTTGACTGGACTTGGTGATCTGCCTGGCCTAGGTAATAACACACTGTTCATTTCTTCCACTAGTAGTTATCATTTCAAAAGCAATTCATTGTTTTAAATAATGAGGTAACTCTTGGTGAGAATCACAAAAGCAATTCTTGCCAGCTGGCATTTATCAGTGAGTAATATATCACCAGAGATTGTACGCTTTTGATGGGTGAAGCTAATACATCATCCAGATGAAATGCTGTGATGATATATAGAAGATCAGGATGTTCAAGAAAGATTGGATTTTTTCCTTTTTCAAATGGAGATAAGAAGAAAAGGAGAGAAGAAAACTCTTTAATTTATAAGAGTAACAAAGAACTCTGAGGATCTTTAAATTACAACTGTGTCATTGGTGAAATATAATAAAGATGGTCAAAAGAATGAGATGATTTTTCTTTTTAAAAAGAACAAAAAAATTATCTTTCCAATTGTAAAACACAGATTTCCTTAATAAGCCAACTGTAGGTTAAGGCTGACTGTCTGCAAAGTTTTCAAGAATGCTGAGTCTTACCTTCACGTTATTAAGCAAGTAAAACTGTATGAACATGCAGCTTCATAAACAGGGCACTCTTTTACAGGAGGCTGAGGCCTTTTACCTCTGGAGGACAGATGGAGAGGAGTTGCTCTTACAGGCCAAGTATATTTCTAACTTAATAATAGATAAGGTCTCTAGTTGCCATGGTAATTGTAAGGGTATAATTTTTTTTCCATATAGAATTTAATAAAGCTAAATTTTACCTCAAGAACAGTGCTTCAAGGTAACAAGATAATCAGTTATTTGAAATAAAGAATTTTATTTGGTTTCCAAAACTTCAGATGGTCACAAAATACATGCACATGTTCACACATGTGTGTACACACACACACACACACACACAAACGCATACACATACACACAAAACTGTAAACCAAACTTCAGTTTGAAAGGTTCTTAGGTTCTTGATAGTACTCCCCAGAGCCTCATTCTTCATTAATATGTAACTTAGATTTTAAATGCTCCATGCAATCATGTTAGTCCTGGAAACATGTTCACAAATAACAATAGGTTGAGACACAGAGGACTAATAAGACTGCAGGCAAAATAAATTACACTTCCAATGGGTGGTTTTAGGTTTTCAATGTTCTTATGTTGTAAATATTAAAGAGTTTGGAGGTAGTGTTTGGAAGGATGAAAGAAAGCTACTTGTCACAATACCATCTTGAGGGATCTGAATATCAAAAGGTAGGGAGACTAATGCAAGAAACTGAGCTAACCCTGGAGAGAAATTCAGTAACATAATGGTAACTTTCAAAAAGCAGGCAATTCTTTTATGAGTATAGCCTATATATGTCAAAAGGGTCAGAAAGGGAATTTAATGTGAAGAACATTTTAGAAATTATTAAGATATTTTATTTCCATTTACTTTGTATTTCATATTTATCCTTCTTGATTGTTTAAAACCCACCCAAATAAACATATTTATTGAGCAATATTGCTTGCCTGACACAATACTTGGTGCTGCGAGTAAAGCAGAAGACTTTCATTAAGGAGTTTTCAATCGAGTGCAAAGTGGATATTGGGAGCAGAAAGGAGAAATACATAAGAGCACAGGCAGAGTGAGATAAAGCAAAAAAGAAAAAAAAAGTTGTTTAGTGGGTGCAGCAAAACTTTCATAAAGAAGATAATTAGCAATCTAAAAAGCTAGGTTGCTACCTTATACAGGTCTATGTCACTGGTGCATAGCAAAGTAACAAACATATGATGATATTGAA
This sequence comes from Pteropus medius, assembly GCF_902729225.1. Lineage (NCBI taxonomy): Eukaryota > Metazoa > Chordata > Mammalia > Chiroptera > Pteropodidae > Pteropus > Pteropus medius. Next base: position 3,067,242 of record NW_024344434.1, on the reverse strand, counting down.
TGTTTAAAGAAGATAGTAAATGAAAAAATCAGTTATATAAGTGAACAAATTAGAAATTACTTGCATAGATGTCAGCTTTTGTGCAATATGTAAAGTTCCTTACATTAAAAAATTATATATATATGATTATATATACAGATATACACACACACACATACATACATATTGGGTAGGGCAAGAGGGTGCCAGAAGAATCTTGTATATCCCTACCTTTATGGGTCAAGGTGTATTTTGGCTATTTTCCATAGCACAATGTTTTCTTTATTTATAAACATAGACTTTTCAGTTCTCACTAGAGAAACATACAACAGTAAGGCTTAGGGCATGCCCTTTGCTCTAAACTGTTTATGAAACATATCAAAAGTGAAAGTTAATAAAATTTTATGAGTTCTTTAAATTTCATGTTGTATTATGAGAACATTTGCATAATTATTTCTTTGTAGACTCTCACAGGAGAATAGAACAAGACTACCTCTCATGAGAATGGAAAAGTCATTGAATGTCCTCACTGTTAATTATTTTGACAATAGAAGAGGAAAGCAGGTCAATTCCAGGTGTGATAAGGTGACCAGGTGGTATCAATAGATCTTGATCATGGAGATACATATATAGAGATTTATTTATTTATTTAATTAATTTATTTATTTATTTATGTTCAAATTGACAAAAGAAACCTTTGGAGAAATAAGACCCGTGCTAGTAATATCAGGTAATATCTGATTAGTAAACTGTTTTGAATATTCAGTTTCCTATAAAGGAATTTTGTTCCTTTGTATGATGTCTTATCTTGGAATTCTAAAATTTTATTCACTGCTTTATAAAAAGTATTTATCTGTTAGCTTGGAGCTTTAAAAGGGATAGGGAGGTACTTTTTGATCTTAATGGAAAACTCTCCTAAATAGTATGCCATGAAAACAAACAAACAAAAAGCATTGGCACAGTGGAAGGGAAGATATTTTTGCCAAAGGGAAGAGTGTAAGTGTGGAAATATGGAGGCAAGGAATGTGGCTTATTTGGAGAAAACAGGAAGCACAGAGATCAGTCCACTTTGTCTAATGTGGGATCTGCAAATGTTAGTGTACATAACAAACACCAGGTATCTTACTGAAAATAAAAATTTCTAAACTCCCCATAGGAGATTCTGGTCTGGATGGAGCTCAAGACACTGTACTTTTAACAAGTATCTCAAGGAGATTTTTAAACATTTGAGAACAACAGAAATTTTACTTTTAAATTTAATGTGGAATTTCTTTTAAATATTGATTTATGTTAGACGCAGAGTGTGTGTGACAGCAGCCACAACCTGACCTGTATATGTGGTTCTAATAGGTAATGCACACATGTGAACCATGCTGGGTGTACACCAATAGGATGTGGAGAGGACATTGCAAAGTTAAGAAAGAAGCTGTTGCGTAGCTCCAGCCAATTGTTGGCATGGTTGTGATTAATTTTCTAATTTAAACAATTGTATACGAGCCAAGCTGACATGTCTGTGGGATGGAGATGGTCCATGGAAAGTTCATTTTTGTTAACATAAGAATGTCTAAAGCTGTAGAAAATTCTTACAAAAAATTATTTGAGCCAAAGATGTTAGGTAGTTAGGTAGCCACTAGTGACAGAAGCTAAGGCCCAGTTCTGTAACCATAGAAATGACAACACTGATGGCCCAACCCAAAGGCCGCCCTTAAGACCTCCCAGGAAAAACTCATTTTTCAAATAACAATACCTCTACATCCTAGAGTACAAAGAAATAAGTGACCATAGCATAGCAACCAGTTTAGGTCAACTACAAAATCTTGCACAGTAACTAGTACTCTGACCTTTTTTTCACCTCAGCCTCATTATACCATCATTAAAATGTCATGCATATGCCCAGAAGCTCATAAATCTAATTATAACAGACTGAATTATGAGAAGGTACACGCGCAGTTGACAGTAGGTTATAAAACAGCCAACTGTCCATCAAAGTGACCTCAAACATCAATCAACTAGCACCACTCTTGAAACCACCCTTCTCGGCCTAGATGTAAGACAGACCTCCCCACTTCTATGAAGCTACAGCCGTCTATGTAGCCTGTTTCTCTCTTGAAACGTACTTCAATAAGTCTTACTTTTCCTAATCTCCACTGATTTGTAATTCTTTACTGTGTCAGTGGAAAGAGCCGACATACCCCCAGCATCAGTGGGACAGAGACAGACTTAGATCACCCCCAACAGTGACAAAGAAAAAATACTTCTGGAAGCAAGATCTAAATAGAATGAGAAAAATGCTTCTCAGAATGGCAGTTTGCACTTCTTTCATGCATTTGGAATTAAAAAGGGAAGGGAAGGACAATTACATGAAGTTGAGAGAAAGCAAGGCAGGGATCGGATTACAAGATAATTAACATTATGTGCATTCTTGAGGGTGGTTATTTTGAAAAGAGACATTTCAAAGGTGAGTTAACCTAGATGCACAGAAACAATGGGCAGGCCTTGCTTAAGGCAAAGATAAACCTTTTACTAAAGAAGTTTTATGCCTGGGGTATGACTACCCACCATGACCTGCCCAATTAGGAGTTTATAATCAGATCACCGTGAGAGGTTACTTTCTAGAGAACTCTATTTTGTCCACATTTTTAACCTCTATCCAGTGTTTGGGTTTAGGTAGATTTGGAGGAAAGGGACGAGAGGAGGCTACAGAAATTAATTGGACTTTGTGAAATTGTAGGACTTAATAATGTTAATTTCTTAATTTATAGGCAGCGGAGAGCCATTGAAGACTAGTGAACATAGGAATGATAAACACAGTAGTAGTTTCTAACTTGACAATTGGATTTCCAATTAAGAAGGAATTTGTTGTAGTGGAATGGGCACTAGGTTTAGTAACAAAACCTCACACTTGTATTCCAGTTATCCCACTTATTATTTAATTTAATGAAGAAATGCTACTTAATTTTTGTGAGCTTTATTTTCCTTCTCTGTAAAATGAGCAAAATAGATTTACTGTGAGGATCGAGCAATCTATAACAAGGGATCTAAAGCTTGTTAAGTGGTATTCAAAAATACATTTCTAGAGTTTTAGATGAAAGGAAAGAAAGATTGGAATCTCAGAAATGGCATTAGGAAATTACTGTAATGGTCCAAGGAAGAGAAAATGGTGTTAATGTTTATATAGTGATCAAGCTGATAAAATAATTTAGGAAACTAAGAAAGATAAGCAAACTCCTCTGGGAACTCTTCTATGGTATCCTATGTGGGTGACAGAAGAGAATACACAGAAAACAAACTGGAACAACAGATGAGCATCTGCTGTACTGTCCAGTGAAGCTCTCTAAAATTCTGTGCTCATCTGTAAAATAAGAAGAATCATAAAACTTGGTTTTCAGCAGTACTATGAAGATTAAATAAAATGATACCCAAAAAAACATTTGAAGAATGCTTATCTTAAAAAGTATCAGAAAAAACAGTTGTTATTTCTATTGGTGAAATTGCTCTTCCTGTTCACATCTGCATTATTTTAAAACAAAATTTCTACACACTGCACACACACACACACACGCTTACATTTACTCACACATACACATGTCAACGTCATAGTGCTAGTTTGGATAGTGCGGGGTATTGAAAGATCGGAAAATTGAGCTGGTTTATTTTAAAGCTCACCACTGCCATGGAGTTAAATAAAAAATGTTGAACATATATTTAAAAAGTCTCCGTTCATCATGGAAACCACAAAACAAGAGTAGAGATATGTTTTAAAGAGCAAAAATGTATGTGCATAAAGAAAACAAAAGAAAAAGCAGAAGTAACAAAATACTGGAAATGAGGGAGCAGATGGACGAGTAGTAACTGAGTCAGCAGATACAAACAAACAAAAAAAATGGAAATGATTCCAATAGTGGTGGTGGGAGATTGCATAAACAATCAAGTTGATTTTTTAAAATATTTTTAAAAATTTTAATTAAAGTTGGCACACAATATTATGTTAGTTTCAGGTGTACAACATTTTTCTAGAGATTGACAGCCCCTAATATTTCTGAATGCAGACATGGCTAGAAATGGGGGTTGTATTTGGGTCTCCATAAGAAGCACTTAGATGCTCAGATTCTTTACTCAATCTAATGTTTCTGAATCATTGTTCTTTCTTCAGTTAGACAAAAGATTAAAGGCTTGTCCTCTAGAAAGATTGATCCAGAAACTCTGGACACTGGGCACTACTGGTGACAGAGTTTTCATTCCAATAAAAGTGATTTAAAGTAAACTCTACAAATTAAATAGGGGATCCACATTATTCTTTCCTTAGTTTACTCCCACGTTTGCAAATTGAAGATATTGTTTCAGAAGAAAATAACCAGTTCAAGGAAAAATAACTATAGACACTGGCATTTGATGAACCCAAGGAAAGTGCCAAAGCAGATCAACTATATCGAGATTTACCAGTTGAGAAGCTCACAGCCTTCCTCACACTTACAGAGCTTCCAGTTAATTTTTTAATGCCCACATTCTTAATTATGAGTAGACATGCAAATATCAGTAGATTTGAATAAAGTGTTTAATACAAAAAAATGGGACAAAATTAACAAATGAGAAAAAGAATCTAAAGAAATAGAAAAAAATTTATAGAAAGTGAAAAAAGAATACTTCAAAACTTTAATTAGTATTCTTAAACAAGAAAAGTGCCTATTTCTGTGAAATATGAATGAGAGAGAGACAGACAGACTGAGAGATTGGGAGAAAAGGAGATAAAGGTAGAAATAGTATGTATCACCAATATCAGCTCAATTATCCTCAGTTCAGGACCAGGACAATGACTAAGATTGTGGAGTATCTACCTTCCCTCTTTCCATCTTCTCCAGAAGATGTCTCTTTTGTAGCTTTCCACCTGGGCCAGAGGGTAAAGAAAGGGCAACCTTGAATGCAACCTCCTCAGAATATGGGTCATTTTCACCCATGGCAGTCAGGGGAAGTGATTTATCCACATATGATGTACAGATCAGGAAGAGCACGTGGCCCAGACCAGATATCATCATTTACCCATCAAAGAAGTTTAATAGTCAGTTGTTCTCCCCACTAGAAGGGTATGCTTCATGTAGAATTGAGCAAGGCTAGCATCTGCAATTGCACTTCAGAGACGGGTGAGGGATGTGGGGGGTGGTGAGAAATATCTAAACAAAGCCTGAAGACTTCCTCCCAAGTCTCCTGTGCTTGTTATCCGCATACCTTGCTTGGACTTAATTTCTAGAATTCATAGTCGACAATAAATTAATTGACAATTTACTTGACAGATATTGAGTTGTATAACTTCATGAAGTATAACAGGTATCTGAGAGGCACTAAGAATATAGTTATGTCATTAGGAGAGGCTTGAATGGCTACTGGCTCTCCTTTCTGCTATATCAGATGCTGGACAAAGTATCTAGCATGGTAACAGAATAAAGAACAGACAGCTATCAGTAAAAGAAACACCAAAGTATTGAAGACAGCTCAGGAAACAATCATTTTTGAGAGTTTCAAATAGAAACAATTATTATACATCCCCACCACAACCTCCCCAACTTTCAGGTGTTCCCATTCAGATAGGCAAGGGACTTCTTCTTCCCATTGGAATCACATCTTTACTCACTTTTCTTCCTGTGATGGTCAGGATGCACTCATTTATACCCACACTGCAAAGGTGAGGTAGGCCAGCCCAGTGTCCACCTAGAAGCATATGTAGACAAGAAGCACAATATTGCAGGGAGTAGAGTAAAGCTAATGTATATGTTCTTGATGTAGTGGGGCACAAATCCCCAGCAGAAGATGGCAGTGATAGCAGGTAGCATCCACTCACATCCTGGCACAGGATGATGCTCGGATTTCTAACAGCCTGAGAATGACTTGAGTGAAAGTCAGTTGTGTGAAGAAATAGCTATGCGGTACTGTTCTAGATACTTTCCCATAGCCTAACTCTCTGGTCACTAGCAAACAACTGAGAGCTGAGAGACACTTCTGCAGGACGTGGCTGTATTTTAGCATCTGGTCAGTTTACCAGTGAGTGACAAGAATCTGGTTAGAACAATTTGTTTTTGAGTCAATCATTTCAACATTTTATTTCCGTCATCTTCTTCAGAAGATATAAATGACAAAGCATGGGCACTAGATGTGTGCTGGGGCACCTAAAATTTTGTGGCCAAGAATTGAATGGGTTCCATTTTGAGATTGGAAAATGTTTGAATATCCTGATAAAAAAACTGAGTTGTCCCACAAATACAAGAGTTATAGATGATAAGGGGCATTCACAGTTGGATAACCAGTGCTTCTTTCTTGATGTTGAGGTTATCAGAAGACTCTAAAGTTCAACAAGACAGATAGTTTCATCCTGGGGACACCCTCTTACACTGAATTTTATACTACACTAACCTCAAAAGGATGGTGTATATGTCCCACCATCTTGTTTCATGTCCCACTTATTCCTGTCTTCCAGATGGTCCGTACCTCCTTTAATTCTCCCTCTGTAAATTTACCGTGATCATTTTGATTGTGGGGAGGGTTTTCTACAACGTTATTTTTTTTTACAGAGTTGTAGGATCAATTCGTTACATTTGAATTGATCTAAAACACGTAACGCAAAGTATTTTGAGAAGGAAACTCTTTGGGGAGGCCCTCCTAATGGTTTTATTGGTTTACCTGATCACCTTTGAGGACTTCCTTCAGTGGGAAGGAGGTATAGTCATACTGATTCAAGTACTTAGACTTGTCTCTTCTCTGCTTCCTTTTCTAGTGCTTTTAGTGCACTGGCAACACTGTACTGTTTCAATAGCAGGAGGAGAGGCAGGGAAGTTGTGTATTTGTTTTGTTTTGTTTGAATAAATTTATCTAACATTTTTTAATAAGGTGTGTGTTATCATGGATCATATGTTACCTACTAGACTCCTGAAGCTGCAATTTTATCAGGGGTGTTCATTCAGCTTTCTCCTTTGTGAAGTCTGTCTTCTCTTGGACAACTCCCTCTAAGACTATGGTTAATAATCATGACCTATCATCTGAGAAAATCCACAGGCCCTCAGAGGGATAATTCTCAGGGCTTGTGATAAGCTGTCATTCTGATTTTTTGTTTTTGTCTTTATTGAAATATAATAGACAATTAGTTGCTTGTATTTACATTGTACAATTCAATGAGTTTTTTTTTTCAATTATAGTTGTCATACAATAATATACCAGTTTCAGTTGCATAGCAAAGTGATCACCCCACTAAATCTAGCACCCTTAAACTCCCTTACATATTTATTCCAACATTTTGACCATCTTCCCCATGCTACACTCTACATCTCCATGTCTATTCTGCAACTATCTGTTTGTACCTCTTAATCCCTTTGCCTTTTTTTGTCCCTCTAACACCCTCCCATCTAGTATCCTTCTAAATATTCTCTGTATCTATGAGCTTATTTCCGCTTTTGTTGTTGTTGTTGATTTTGTTCTTTAGATTCCACATGTACATGGAATCATGTGATATTTTTCTTTATCTGACCCATTTCATTCAGCACAATACTCTCTAGGTCTATCAAGGCAATATCTTTTTCCATCTCCTTTCTTTTAGTCTGTGTGTGTCTTCTCATCTGAAGTAAGTCTCTTGTAGGCAGCATATGTAGGAGTCTTGTTTTCTTATCCATTCGGCCAGTTTGTCTTTTGGTTAGAGCATTTAATTCTTTTCCCTTTGAGGTACTTGTTGATAGGAATGTAGTTGTTATCATTCTTTAGTCTCGTTTTTGATACATGATTTTTCTTCTTAGAGAAGTCCCTCCAACATTTTATGTAATACTGGCTTGGTGATGATAAATTCCTTTATCTTATTTTTGTCTGTGAAGCTCTTTATTTGTTCTTCAACAATAAATGATAGATTTGCTGGATAAAGTATTCTTCATTGTAGATTCTGGGTTTTTAACACATCAAATATTTTGTGCCAAGTCTTCTGTCCTGCATAGTTTCTTTTGAGAAATCAGCTGCCAGTCTTATGGGTGCTCCCTTGTAGATAACTGCTTTTCTCTTGCTGCTTTTAAGATTCTCTCTTTGGATTTAACTTTTGGTATTTTTATTATGATGTGTCTTGGTGTGGGCCTCTTTGGATTTCTGGTTTTGGGGACTCTCTGAGCTTGCTGACTTTATGCCTATTTCCTTCACCAGGTTAGGAAAGTTTTCCATCATTATTTCTTCAAATAGCTTCTCAACATCTTGTTTTCCTTCATGTATTCCGATGATATGGATATTTTTACCTTTAATAGTGTCCCATAGGCTCCTTAAATTATTATTATAGTCTTGGCTTTTTTTTTCTTGCTGTTCTGATTGAGTGTCCTTAGCTTTCCCATCCTCTATATAGGCCATTTGATCCTCTTTTTTATTCATTTTGTTTATTCCATTTAATATACTTCTCATCTCAGATAATATGTTCTTCATTTCTGATTGGCTTCCTTTTATAATTTCCATTTCTATTTTTATGTTTTTTTTTATCTCTTTGTTGAAGTTTTCACTGAATTCACCTATACTTTGCATAAGTTCATTAACCATCTTTATAACCAGTGTTTTAAATTCTGCATATGTTAGATTGTTGACTCCATTATTCTATTCTTTTCTCTCATATGGGTTCTGCTTCCCTGTCTTCCCATTTTGGCTATCTTTCTGTGTCTGTTTATATGTATTAAGTAAAGCTCCTAAGTCTTCCAGCTTTATTAGTGTGGATTTGTGAAGTAGGTGTCCAGTGGCACAGTCCTGAGAGGGGTTCAGCTGCAGGCCAAGTTTAGCCCTAGCCTGTTAGGATTCAGCAAGCAATGATTCTATGCCTATAGCTGTCTCAAGAAACCACGCTAGAAACCAAGACCAGTTGCCATCAGTGTGAGTCTTGGTGCTGCTGAGTAAGGAGCACCTGACTCACTAAGGATATACCTAGGTGTGGCTTGGGTGGGGCTGTGAGTTGGGGGAGGTGAAGTTTCAGGGAATCCTCTGGGTAGAGGGACCTCTGTTATCCAGTTTGATGACATCTTGGCTATGGAGGCACTGAGTCCGCTCACTGGGAGCGGGGAGGGCTCAACAGGGAACAATGGATATCACCAGCACTTCTGTACAGAGTGAGTCTCACCTTGACCCTCACTCTGACACTGTCTACCTGTAAATCCTTGGTGCTCTCTGCACGCAGCCAAACTGGCACTGGTGCTCAGAGCGAGCAGGTCCATCACCACAAAAATCCGCTCGTGTACGTGGCCCCTTTAAGAGACTTCTGCTGCTGCCACTGCCTCCATCTCACTAAGCCACAACAGGACCGGGCAGCCTTGTGTCTTCATCCCGTCTTATCTTCTGCTGTTGCAGGGTGGTTTCTTAGATTTCTCCCTAGTTGTATGGCTTGTTCATCTAGATCCCAGGTGACTTTTCCTTGCTGATGCTCCTTGTTTCCATCACAACTTTGATTTGGTCATCAGAGGGATAAACAGAGCCTATATCATCTACACCATTTTTTCCGCCTCCACTCTGATGTTTGAAGACCAGCCAAGACACCACAAGCAGATTTTTTTCAGACCAAAGGTGGGTTTTAGATCTCTAGAATATTTTACATTTGGAAGAAGATCATGGTTACTAGTAATCTGTTTGCTCAATCAATTTTCTAGCAAACAAGGATGAATCTTTACAGCATACACACAAGGCATTTACTAAAGAATTTATGGGGGAAAACACACAAAGATAGAAGCATTAGCATGTATGTGATTCACCACTGCCCATTTTATTTCAGAGTGGCATACGAGGATATATTTAGTAGCATTAAGTAGCAGATTCTAGAAGAGAGACCTCATCTCTTGGACTAAAGAATGTTAAGCTACATTATTACAAAAACAATAACAATACCCTTACTCTGAGATCTGTGGCTGGGATCCAATAGCAACAGAGCAAGAGACTTTAGTCTTAATTGCTACTTCATCATTTGTTGGTGGACAGAACACCAGCTAGTTTCCTAGCATAATCAGAGGGCTGAGGTTGAAGTCTCTAGTTTATAGCAGTATAAAAGTGCAGAAACATGGCCTCCTTTCCTGTTGCTCCAGCTCAGCATTCATGGTTGAAGAGTACCAACTCTTTTCCTGCATTACAAAGGTATCTAAGGCCTTGAGATTGAAGCTCCATGTTGTGGAGAATCAGTGGCTTCTAGTTTTGATCTATTAAAGGTTTAATTGACCTAAGCACTCACTTATAGCCAGTTTCCACAAAACCATTCAGGAGAGCCAGAAGCAGCCTGCAAGGGATAATTCAAGTTAATCCTTACTTCTCAATGTCTGATAAATGGCTCAGTCTCAGCATGTCCAAAGCATAAATTCTAAACTTTTCCCCCTAAAACTCAGCTTCTCTATAGTCTTCCTCATCTTAGTTATTTATAATTCTATTCTTCCAAAAAGTTTAGAGTCACCTTTAACTTTTCTGTTTCTCTCACATTTCATATCCAATCCAATGACAACTATTGCTGACTCTCTTTTAAAACTATATCCAGAATCAACAATTGTTCACTGCTACCACAAACTAAGGAGCTTAAACAACAGATATTAATTATTTTAGTTTCAGAAGCCATCAATCTGAGATCAAGGTGATGGCATAGTTGGTTCCTTCTCAGAGCTGTGAGGGAAAATCTGTTCCATGCCTCTCTCCTAGATCGTGGTGGTTTATAAGCATCCTTTGGCTAATAGATACATTATCCCAATCTCTGTCTTCATCTTTCCATGGTGTTCTCTCTATGTGTATGCCTGTGTATAAACTACGCCTGTTTATAAAGACACTAGTCATATTGGATTATGCCTCACCCTAATGATCTCACTGTAACTTGATTAACCTCTGTAAATATCCCATTTCCAAATAAAGTAACATTCTGAGGTACTGAAGGTTAGGACTTCAATATCTTTTGGGGAGGCACAGTTCAACCCATAACACTTGGATTATTCCAATAGCTTCTTAATTAGTCTCCCTGCTTCCACTCTTCTCCCTACAACCTATTCTCAACTCAGCAACCAGAGTAAAGCAGTAATGGAATTAGTAGCATTGCCTGCCTCTGAGTACCCTTCCAATGGCTTCCTGTCTTTTTAAGAGTAAAAGTCAAGTCCTTAGGATGCTTGCCAATGTCCTCTCTGATCTCATGATAAAATCAAGCAGTCTATGATTAATAGTTTACCTAGGATAAAAGTGTAAAATCTCAACTAACAAAGGAATTATAAATGTTTTTCTTCTCTATGCAAACACTGTCATTACTCCGGGATTTTTTAATATAGATTAGGACTAGTCAACACATGGCCTGCAGATCAAATCCATCCCATCGAATGTTTTTGTAAATAAAGTTTTATTAGAACTTAGGCATGATTACTTGTTTACATATCATCTATGGCTGCTTTCAGCTATAATTATAGAGTCAAATAGTTATAACACAAATCACATGGCCCAAAAGGCCTGAAATATTTACTAACTGGTTCTTTATAGAAAAAGTTTGTTGATCCCTGACACAGACCTTCAATATTTGACTGCTCAGAACAAGTATGACAATTTTTTTTTTTTAAGTTTAAGTGTTTTACTGAACAAATACTGGTGGCCTCTTTTCAATTTATAACCTTCAATTACTGATTTGAAGTGTATCACCTCGTGACTTTCCTCTGCACTATTGAGCATTGTGAAGTCTCACTTTCCCTATCTAATTATCATGTGTCCATGTACTCCTCTTCTGATAATCATGGTGCAAATCCTGAAGGGAGTCTTAAGTATATTTATATGAAATAAGGCTTATAATTCTGAAGTGTTAAGAAACTGAGGTGAGATGAACTCTAGCCCTTGGTTAATGAATGTTTTTCTTCTTTCTTTTTTCAGTACTGTTCTTAAAAAGAGCAATGTCTTACTTTTAATATTTTATATGTGAACGATTCGGGCCAAACATAGTGGACTGAGAGACGTCCCCAGATCTCTCTCCTTGAAACAACAATAAGCTGAACATCTAAAACTCAACAAAAAAACACCCAAACTGCACACCAGCATGTCTGAGCATGGGATCTGTGCATAAGAGCTACCATAGGTCAGAACCTCGGGTGACAGGCAGTAGACTGGGAGAAATAAAAAAGCTGTCTCTCCAGCCACTGGAGCTCCCTGTAGGAGGAGGGGAAGGGAAAAAGGCATGGCGAGTTCCCTGACCAGCCCTGCCTGGGACTACTGCGAGCTTCCTGCGTTGGGTAGAATGGCCCAGTCATTATGGCAGAAGACAAAGAAGTGAGATGGGACTGCAGAGAAACAACAGTTGATTTTTACCAGTCTTGGTTGCAAAACCGAGGCTGAACCATGGCCTCTAACTCCCAAACCAGATGGTCCCTCCCCTCATACCCTCCGAGACCGGTCACCATGGAGCCCCAGGGGAATCTGAGCAAAAGCTTCTGAGACTGTTGCTGACACTGACAGGGACTGAAACTGAGGGTAGCGAGCCAAAAGAAATGTATCTTCTTTGCAACAGGCTAAAGAGAGACCTTTATATAATAAATCTTCTTTCTGGAAAAATAGCAGAATACACTTCCTTTAATGCTCAGGGGGAGAAATAGTCCATTAAACACCATGAACAACCAAGGTGACAAAGCATCTCAGAAAGAAAGAGAAAAATCTCCAGAAAATAAGCTTACAGACATAGAAATATGCAACTTAAATGAGAGAGATTTCAAGATGGTACTTCTGAAAAAACTCAATGTGTTCCAAAACAAGTCATATCAACAAATTCAGGAATTTAAAAAAAAAAAGAAAGAAAGAAAAGAAACAGCTAGATGAACAGAGCTAGGAGATTGAAATCCTCAAAAAGAACAGATCTCTGAAGATAAAACAAACAAACAAACAAACAAACAAACACTGCAAGAGTTGAAAAATGAAATAGGAGGCTTGGGAAATAGAGTTGACCAAATGGAGGAAAGGATCAGTGATATCAAAGACAGAAATCTAGAAATAAATCAGAGGAAGAAGAGAGAAACCGAAGAATGAAAAATAATGAAAGAGAAATTCAAGAACAAGCTAATACCATCAGGAGAGGAAACATAAGAATAATGGGCATTATTGAAAGCAAGGAAAAGGAACAGGGATTAGAAAGCATTTTCAACAAATACTTGACAAGAATTTCCCAAATCGAACGAACGAGCTGGAGCTTGGAATTCAAAAATTCAACAGAACACCCAATTATCTCAACCCAAAAAGGCCTTCACCAAGACACATTGTATTAAAGTTATTAAAAATCAATGACAAAGATAGAATTCTCAAGGCAGCCAGGGAGAAAAACGGTAACTTATAAAGGAAAACCCATTAGATTATCCTCGGACTTCTCAGCGCAAATGTTACAAGCCATAAAGGAATGGAATCAAATATTTAAACTACTAAGTGAAAGGAACTACTAGCCTAGAATAATATATCGAGCTAAGCTCTCTTTTATATATGAAGGAGAAATTAAGACCTTTTCAGACATACAAAAACTAAGGGAATTCTCCACTATGAGGTCTGCACTACGAGAAATACTGAAAGGTATCAGTTCACCTAAAACAGAATGAAAAAAAGAAACAAAAAACATAAATAGGAGTAAAGTGACTATCAGGCAAATAGAAGCAGAAGAGTGCAACCCACACTAAGAACAGGGCATTATAAGCTTAAATAATAACAGAATTGCTATAACAAGATAGTAATAAATGTTCAGTATATATAGGGACAAATTGAGATAACAATGACTGAAAAGGAGGGGATTGAAAGATCCAAATTTTCAAGGGAGTGTGGTGATAAGGCATGCACAGAAGAAAATGGACGATAGTTTTATATATATATATAACTATCTTTTTCATATTCATAATGGTAACCACACACAAAAGATAAAGAATGGAAGTATATAACATAAAACAAGAAGAACCAGAGTGGAAACCCGTAAAAGCCAATAAAAATAAAGAAAACAGAAACACAAGGACAAAGAAGCAATGGAAACACCGAGCTATGAGAAAGCAAAAGATAAAATGGCTATAAGAAGACCTCATATTTCAATAATCACCCTAAATGTAAATGAATTGAACTCACCAATAAAAAGACACAGAGTTGCAGAATGGATCAAAAAACAAACCCCAACCTTATATACTGCCTCCAGGAGACACATCTCAGCTCCAAAGACAAATATAGACTCAAAGTGAAAGGATGGAAAATGGTATCTCAAGCAAATGGCATTCAGAGAAAAGCAGGAGTAGTGGTACTAATATCAGATGAAATAGACTTCGAAATAATAAAAGTAAGGAAAGATATTGAGGGACAGTTCATAATGATAAAAAGAATCATGGACCAAGAAGACATAACACTTATTAATATCTATGCTCCCAATCAGGGAGCCCTAAAATATGTAAAGCAATTACTAACAGAACTAAAGGGAGAAACAGACCAAAACACTATCATAGTAGGGGACCTAAATACCCCACTGTCGGATACGGACAGATTATCCAAATAGAAAGTCAATAAGGAAATAACATCCTTAAATGACACATTAGTACAACTGGACATAACTGACATTTACAGAGCCTTCCATCCCAAAAGAGCTGCTTAGACATTCTTCTCTAGTGTACATGGAACATTCTCAAAAATCGACCTCATACTGGGACACAGAGATAGTCTCAGCAAATATAAGAGGGTGAAAATCATACCAACCGTATTCTCTGATCATAATGCTTTGAAACTAGACATCAAGTGCAAAAAGAAAGCAGGAAGAACTACAAATGCATGGAGATTAAACAACATACTACTGAAGAATAACTGGGTCACAGAAGAAATAAAAAGAGAGATCAAAAGATACAGAGAAACAAATGATAATGATAGTACAACATATCAAAACTTTTGGGATATGGCAAAAGCAATCATAACAGAAAAGTTCATATCATTACAGGCCTATCTCCAAAAACTAGAATGAGCCCTAATAAACAACCTAACACTTCATCTTAAAAAACTCGAAAAGGAAGAACAAATGAAGCCTAAAGTCAGCAGACAGAAAGAAATAATCAAAATTAGAGCAGAAATAAGTGAAATTGAAAACAAAAAAAATGATAGAAAAAATAAATGCAACAAAGAGCTGGTTCTTTGAGAAGGTTAATTAATTGACAAACCTCTGGCTAGACTCAATAAAGAAAAAAACAGAAAGGACACAAATAAGCAAAATCATGGTTGAAAGGGGAAGTTACGACTGATATTGCAAAAGTACAAAGAATCTTAGAAGAATGCTATGAAAAAGTGTATAATACCAAATTTAAAAACCTAAAAGAAATGGACCAGTACTTAGAAAAATACAACCTTCCTAGACTGAATCAAGAAGAACTGGAAAATCTATATAGACCAATCAGCAGAATGGAAATTGAAACAATCATCCAAAACCTACCAAAAAGTAAAAGTCCAGAACCAGATAGCCTCACCAGTGAATTCTACCAAACATTCAAAGAAAATTTAACACCTATTCTCCTCAAACTCTTCCAAAAAATCGAAGAGGAGGCAATACTTGTCCAACTCATTCTATGAGTCCAATACTACACTGCTATCAAAACTTGGTAAAGATAACACAAAAAAAGAAAACTACAAACCAATATCTCTCATGAATACATGCAAAATTCCTACATAAGATACTAGCAAACCTAATACAGCAACATATTAAAAAGATTATATACCACGATCAAATCGGCTTCTTCCCAGGGACACAGGGATGGTTTGACATACACAAATCGATGAATGTGGTACACCACATAAACAAATTAAAACACAAGAATCATATGATCATATCCATACTTGCAGAAAAAGCCTTCAACAAAATACAACATCCATTTATGATCAAAACACTTAATAAAATCAGTATAGAAGGAAAATACCTTAACATAATGAAGGCCATCTATGACAAACCCTCAGCTAACATTATGCTTAATGGTGAAAAACTAAAAACCTTCTCTCTAAGATCAGGAACAAGGCAAGGCTGTCCATTATCGCCACTCTTATTCAATATAACATTGGAGGTCCTAGCAAGTGCAATCAGACAAGAGAAAGATATAAAAGGCATCCAAATAGGAAACAAAGAAGTTGAACTGTCACTATTTGCAGATGACATGATTCACTATGTAGAAAACCTTAAAGACTCCACAAGAACACTACTAGAAACAATAAGCAAATACAGTAAAGTTTCTGGATATAAAATCAATGTTCAAAAATCCATACCTTTCCTATACTTTAATAACAAAGTGTCAGAAAAAGAAGTGGAAAAAATAATTCCTTTTGTAATTGCAACAAAAAGAATAAAATATCTAGAAATAAACTTAATGAAACAAGTGAAAGATCTATATAAAGAAAACTATAAGACCCTATTTAAAGAAATCAAAGAAGATACAAAGAAATGGAAAGATATTCTGTGTTCTTGGATTGGAAGAATCAACATAGTTAAAATGACCATATTACTTAAAGCATTATACGATTTAATGCAATCCCCATCAAAATCCTATTGGCATTTTTTAAAGAGATGGAACAAAAAAATCATCAGATTTGTATGGAAGCACAAAAGACCCCGAACTGCCAAAGCCATCCTGAGAAAAAAGAACAAAGCTGGAAGCATCACTCTGCCTGACTTCAAATTATACTACAAAGTGACAATAATCAAAACAGCATGGTATTGGCAACGAAACAGATACACAGACCAATGGAACAGGATCAAGAGTCCAGAAGTAAACCCATATTTATATGGGCAATTAATTTTCGACAAAGAAGTCAAAAACATACAGTGGAGAAAGGAAAGTCTCTTCCATAAATAGTGCTGGGAAAACTGGAAAGCCACCTGCAATGAAACTAGAATGAAACTAGACTGTTGTCTATCACCACACACAAAAATTAACTAAAAATGGATTAAGGACCTAAATTTAAGACCTGAAACAATAAAATTCATATAAGAAAACATAGGAACTAAACTCAAGGATCTTAGATTTTAAGAGGATTTTGTGAATTTGACCTTAAAAGCAAGGGAAATAAAACTAAAATAAATAAATGAATAGGACTACATCAAACTAAAAAGCTTCTGGTCAGCAAAAGAAACTGTCAACAAGGTAAAGAGACAAGCATCCGAATGGGAAAATATATTTGCAAGCAATGCCTCCGATAAGGGCCTAATATCCAAAATATACAAAGAGCTCAATAACAACAACAAAACAAACGATCCAGTCAAAAAATGGGCAGAGGACCTGAACAGACCCTTCTCCCTAGAGAACATACAAATGGCCAACAAATATATGAAAAGATGTTCATCACTAGCTATTAGGGAAATGCAAATCAAAACCACAATGAGATACCATCTCACACGTGTTAGAATAGCTATAATCGACAAGACAAGTAATAACAAAGATTGGAGAGGATGTGGAGAAAAAAGAACCCTCATACACTGCTGGTGGGACTGAAAATTGGTACAGCCACTATAGAAAACAGTATGGAGTTTCCTCAAAAAAAAAGCATTGATCTACCATATGGTCCAGCAATCCTTCTACTTGGGTATTTACCACAAAGACTTGAAAACCCATATCTGAAAAGATATTTGCACACCAATGTTCACAGCAGCATTATTCATAGTGGCCAAGACATAGAAGCAACCGAAGTGTCCTACAATAGATGATTGGCTGAAGAAGCTGTAGTACATATATACATACAATGGAATATTACTCAGCCATAAGAAGAGATGAAATACTGCCATTTGCAACAACACGGATGGACCTTGAGATAATTATGCTAAGTGAAATAAGCCAGACTGAAAAAGTTGGAAATCACATGATATCACTTATGATATAAACCAAAAAGCAATAAATGAACAGGACAAACAAACAGAGACTCATGGACATGGACTATAGACTAGTGGTTACCAAAGGACTATAGACTAGTGGTTAGTAGTGCGGTGGGGGAGGAATGAGGAGGTAGACCTAAATGGGGTCAAATATAGGGAGTTAGGGGGAGGGAGAAAGTGGTAAAGGGGATCAAATATATGGTAGCTGAAGGAAACTGGACTTTGCATGGAAAACACACAATAGAATATACAGATGTCAAATGATAATGTACACCTGAAAATTATATAATTGTATTAACCAATGTTACTGACAAACAGCAATAAACACATTTTATGTGTGAGCTGCTCCCCACCCCCACCCCCACCCCTCTCTCTCTCTCTGCTCTCTCCGTCTCTGTCTCTGTCTCTGTCTCTGTCTCTCTCTCTCTCTCTCTCCTTCCACAACAGAGTTGATCTCACAAGCGATGTCTCTCTGGCATTATCTCTTGTTAATTATTTCCTTCTTTAATCACCTTTAACCACAATATTCCCCTATTTGTTGAATTTACCATATATGCTTTCATCTCATGTCTTGTCTTTCTTACACTTTCTACCTTCATTCCTCAGATATACACATGGTTTGCTCCTTATCTCCTTCAAGTATTTACTCAAATATAAACTTATGAAAAAAAAACTTCTCTGACCACACTTATAGCTATAATTCCCATACCTGACACTCACAAACCTGTTTTATTTAACTTCATAGAACTTACCATTGTATTACATATTATACAATTTGCTTATTTTGTTAACTGTCTTCCTTCCTAGAATATGAGCTACATAGTAAACTGTATACTGCTCTGTGTCTACAACAGTATAAGGCATGTAATAGGCATTCAGCAAATGTAACTGGTAGAAATTAGAATACAACCAATTTCACATTATAATACAATACCAAATCAATATATTTGGAGTTTATGATCAGGGTGTTGCAAGACTTACAAATTTGTTGGCATCAATAATTCATAAAGGTGACCATATTTACTGAATGCCTATTATATGCCTGGCACTGTTCAATGAAACAAAATGAGCAGGCTGCTCTATTTTTCTCCTTAGCACCTATAGCCCCCTGACTTCATATAACAGATATATGCTTACTTTTTAATCATCTACCTCCCACCATTCCTCCAAGTAGTGTGTTAGCTCTGTGAAAACTGTCATTTCACCTGTTTTGTTTAGTGCTCTGTTCCCAGTTCTTGGAAAAATACTTGGCATATAGTAGCATGAGTTCAAACAGTAACTGAATGAGTGTGATTTGTTTCTGAGTTCCTCCCATGTATGCCCTTTCATTCTCTTCCAAACTGTCAACACTACTCCCTTCACCTGCTCTTTCCTTCTGAATCTGAAGCTTTTTGGTTGTTTAGTGTTTTGCAGAGGTGGGGATTCTTCACCCTTTGATATTTGAAATGATATATTTTTTTTATAACAGCAAATATCATTTGAAGATAAATCATTAAATCTAGCATTCTTCTCGAACTTGATAAAAGAAGTTTGTTCAAATGGAAGATATAAATATAATGCAGCAGCACTGAATTTCTTGTGGGAATTATAAATGGCTCTAAATATTAGGGAAAAAAGCAATGAAGCATTCTTTATTGAGTGCCCACTGTGAGTTGGCCACATCACATAACTGAATTTGTAATTTTCATAATAACCCTTTGAGCTAAATTCTACTGCCACCATATCACAGCTGAGAAACTGAGGCTCATAGAGGTGAAATTCCTGCTCCAAAATCATACAAATAGTGGCTGACAGAGCTGCATTTGCACCAAGGGACTCCTGGCTTTTGTATTTTCCATCATGCTACTCTCCAATTCAAAGTTCCAAATGCATTTGAAACCCCACAAATGTGTGTAAATAAAAGGAAGTTTATTATCTCTAATAATAGGAGTTTCCTTATGGTTTTTAGGAAACAAAATCAGAGTGTCAAAATCAAAGAACAGTAAAAAAGAAAAATCACAACAAAAAATATATTAACACAAAGTAACCTACAACTACTCTGCTACCTCAGAAGTGATCTATGTATCAGCTGTGAGAAGTTGTGAAAGAGAAAAACTGTAGCTCTTGTATTTCAGGTCAGTGTTTTTCAGATGAAAATGATGTATAAATTTCCTTTTAAAAGCGGGGGGAGGAAAACACTCTCAGACCTCCAGTGTTTACTTAAACTTTCTTTACTGCATATTAATTATGCTTAAACTTTCATGTTTATTGACTTTATATAACTGAAAATAATTTAAAATGT
The DNA here is from genome assembly GCF_902729225.1 of Pteropus medius. NCBI lineage: Eukaryota > Metazoa > Chordata > Mammalia > Chiroptera > Pteropodidae > Pteropus > Pteropus medius. The sequence continues at coordinate 3,047,155 of NW_024344434.1, read as the reverse complement.
TAAAAATCACAAAACTATAAAAACAAAATTTGGTATCAATATCTATTTAATGTGATTCATGATGCTGTTTGATTATAGCAAATGGTTATTCCCAATATAACTATTACTCTGATGTAGGATTTTTTAGTTTGTCTCGAATGTAGCGCCCAGTGACATGTAATTACTTGATTATCTTTTGACTTTCTCCTTTTGGAACTATTGCATAACTTTTGTGTAGTGGTTGATTTTCATTAGGAAAAAATACAATATTTCCCACCAAATCCTTTTTTTTTTTTAATTTTAACTGATATTTGGTTGGTTTTAGTCTGAGTCAATTAAAATAGTACTAACTGGCACTCCTTCTGCCATAAACGTGTTTGAAAATAGACATTGACTATGCCAGCTCTGAGTCATAAGATGATGATGTAAATGCCCCTGATTATGCTTATATTTACTTAAAAATTTACAAAATAAAAACTTAAAAAGTAATATTAGTATAAAAAACTAAAATATTCTCAAAAATATGAGTACATGTCCCTACCATTCTCCCACCCCCACCCAGAATATATCAAGCCAGATTAAAAAATTCTGTAGTGGACCATTTCCAGTTCAGTCTCCTGTACACTAGCTGCTTCAATTGTACAACAGCCTCTGGCTCATTTGACAGGAGAATGAATTAATACGAACACGGCTAGAAGAGATTCTGTTAGTTTACTTCCAATGTCATTTCAGCAGGAAAGCACCCTAAAATGTGATCATTGACATTCACACATGTGCCTTCAACCCATATTTATGTCTTTGAGTTGTCTGGAAAACCATTTCCCAGTATTATTAATGAATATCAATCACAGAGTAAAATGGGACCTTTATGGTTGCAGTGACTAGGATGTATTGATTACTTGTCCATAAAGAAGGCTGGGACACTAGCTGACTCTATTCACTGGGGTCACAGGGAAATAAAAAGGGGTCTCACTGAGGCTGCTTATCACTTTCCTTAAGGTCGATGAACAGTATTCAAGTGAGTTCTGTGGGCATAGAAACAAAATGAGGCACAATTGCTTATGGATGTTCTCAATAGTGTTCAGTCAAAAATTCCAGGAAGATGGGATTTAGAAGGCAGTTTTCTCATCTGTATACAGACAGAAGGAGGAAGGCAGGACAGAAAGAATGACAAGGCAAGAGGAGAAGGGGCAGAAAGGTAAAGAACAAGATATTGAGATGAAATATAAAGTTGCTCATATCTATAAGGAACATATATGTATATTCTTTCATACATGTAATCTATTAAAAGACGAAGGTAGTTTCCTGGTTAAAAGTCCGAGTTGCAGAGATGGAAGAAATTAGATTAAAATCAGTTGTTTTGCCAGGTATTAGTTATGTGACTTTGGGGAAAAAGTGCTTAAAATAGCAATAAGAATAATACTTTTCAAAGCAATTGTCCATTCCTGGGTTACTTCTCTTAGAGAATATGCTTGCACACCTAGATAATGCATCTACTCATAAGAAATAAACACCAACAATAAGAAATGCAGTCAAGGTGGCAAGAGTAGAGGGGGAATATTTCTAAAATGATCTTTAACCTTTATTTCTAACCTTCTCTTTAACCTTTCTGAAGGAAGCGAATGCAAACTTGAACCACTTTGTCAGGATGTTTTCAGAGATGAAGACCCTATCAGAGATGGGCTAGGGAGATAACTATAAGGAGAGTATACAGTCTGAGGTTGCATGCAGAAAATAAGGCCGAGAAACTGCAACTAGGGGTGGGCAGCAAAAGTAACGATTACCCTCCTTGATTCTTTTACATCAATCACCATTCTTCAGTGATCAAATTTTTATTTCTGTCTTTATATGATTTGACAAAAAAGAATATGGAAATCCAGGATTCATAAATACAGGAAGGCTACTTTTGGAAGTTCATCAAATATTCTGATATAGTGGATGTCCATACTTGCTTCCCCCAGAAGCAGACATTGACACAAGGATTCAAATAGAAGCAATTGATATGAACATTAAAACAAATCCCAGTAACCCAGTGTGGAAGTTTCACAGAGAAAGGAAGGGAAGTAGTCAGGAATAGTGTGTACTATAAACTGGTTGCTACTGTGGATGATGAGAGCTTAAAGCCCTAGAGAAACTCTGACATCAGACTTATGCCAAACAAAGCACAAGGAATTCAGGGTATTTATACACCGGCTTGTATTCATCATTTGGTGAAGAAATCCCTCGAGTAAGGGGCACATAATTCACTGTTACTGCTGACCTGCTACACCGGTAGATAAAATAGGCTTCAGAAGGTAAAGTCAGTCATTAACAATGAAAGGCAGATGCTGACAGGAGGAAGTTGGGCCAATGTGCAATGAAATTGTAAGGGAAAAGAAACAAGGGTAAGCACCAATAACATCCACTACAGTATAGTCAGATCCACTTGCATTGCATGTTAAGTTTACTTTATCCTGTCACTGATTCTTTAAGGCAGTGGCCATTCAAAATCACTTTAAAAAGTAAATAAACGTAAAACTGAAGGAGAGATGGAAGGACACGTTGTATTCTCCTTTGCTGGACAACTGATATTCATTATCTGCTTCCTCTACCAGCTATTCTTCTCATCTTCAGTTGGTTTGTACTGTGGGGTAACAAAGATATATTGATACCCAAAAGTCCCTGCTTATTGAACCCTTGGTAGACCTTAGTTGCTGAAAGTTCCCATTTACAGATACAACTAAGCATGGAAGCAGCAAGAGATTCCCCTACCCCTGTGATTCTCCTGAATATCAGAAATACTTCTCCTTGCTCCTATTCTGTAGCAGCATAACAATCATGGTGAATTTTCCCTGCCAATATAGTTATTCTCTTAGAATTCTGGTGCACTGGCATAAGGATCCTCTCAGCATTTATAACTTCATGTTATAGTCTTTCCCAACTGCCTTTTCCCCTCTATAAAACAATTCCCTTTCGTTTGTTTTATCGGACTGGCACATGGCTCACCATGGTTCCTTGTACTGGTTTACATTTCTTTATTGTTCCCAAATCAATGCATTTTTGCTGAAAATAAATGTATGGCTTTCTGTTTATAATCAACAGTAGCAATATTGTGCAAGATTCTATCACCATAAATCAGATTCTCTGTGAGACTTAGAATCAGCTTTGGTGAGGGCAAGCCCATAATGCCAGGTCTATGGATAGCTTCATCTCTGCTACTAAGCCTTTACTCTGTTCATTCTGCTTTTGTGCAAGCTCTGGAATGGCAAAGGATAGAAGCTAGTTGACATCCACTGGACCAGTCATGCTACTCACTGGGCCAGTCACCAACTCAGCTACAATGGGTACTGTCTGATAAGATAACCACATATTTTATATACATTCCCCTAAGTTTGTTCACGTCCTTCCCTGTATAGCTTTGTCTCTGACTTCTCATTTTTACCCTTCCAGAATCCTGGCCAACCAGTCAAGCTATTTGCCACTGCTCAATAATCTAAATATTTACCTCGGGCCACGTCCCCATTGACATGAATTCCATGGTATTCTGTCCAATTGGAGGGTTTCCTCCACACCATTATGTTTCAGGGTGACTGTAGAGTAAGACTGTAAAATGGCAAAGATCCATTTTTGACTCGCATTATCATATTGAATTGAAAAACCCAAGTTAAATTTTTTCCCTTTATCTTCAGTTTGTCATAAGAAATGTTCTAAGGACACAAGTGTCAGCTGAGAGATTGGTGTAACATAGACAGGCAGCATGAGAACCTAGGCTACCATTGGCTTAACTCGTGCCTCTAAATCGGGTTGGCCTCCTTCCAGAATGTGCTTTTCTCATCACCCAATAAATCACTATTGTGCCCACCTGCCTTTGTGAGTTTATATCTGATAATTCATAACTCATGATGGGCAACTTGGGGAATATAGTCGATTGATGACCTATGCTTAAATTCTTTAATAGGTGCTACTTTTTAAATGTCGAATACAGCTATACCTTGTTTGAATGAACTTTGCTTTGCTGAGCTTCACGGATGTTACATTTTTTACAAATTTATGGCAATACCCTCCACCAACCAAAAAAGTATGACCCATTTTATTGCAATAATCATTTTATTGTGGTGGTCTGGAACTGAAACCACAGTATCTCCAAGGATACCTATAGTCATTTGTGCACATAGCATGTCCTTGTTTCAAAATGTTGAGGTTATGCACTGCATCTCTCATGTTATCATGGGTGCCTCTAGTACTATGGGATCTGTTGGTTCATATGGCACAAGTGGCAGTGACATTTATATTTCAAACTGAACTTGCTGGAAAGTTATATTCTGCATTGAGCCCCACTCAAAAACTGGACACTCACTAAATAAATGAGTAGAAAGTATTCTAATGTGTATTAGTGTTATCTCCAAAAGCTGAAGTTGACCAAATACTTTTCTCCTAGTTTTCTTAGGGTTTACAGCTTAGAATGCTCCACATCGCTAAACTCTTAAAAATTCCACCTTTTGCCAGGCCCCTGAATCTTTGTAGGGTGTATTTTCCATCCTTTGATGAGATATTATCTTTCCATGGCATCCAGATTGCTATACTTTCTACTCCCCAGTTTTGATTAAAAATGTATCATCATTACAGTGATATTCTGATGAGTGTCCAAAAGCTCAAATATCTTCAGACATAATGCTGTGACAAAACCATATATAGGTACTGCTTTTTCCTCTGGGGATTCAAAATAAATGAAATAGGGAAATCACTACCTAATATATTTGCCATGATGTTGCAATCGCTTCTTCCAGGAACCTTTTAATTGATGGGATCTGGATCTAATTGGCTTAAAAATAGAAAGTGAAAATAGGTTCTGATTTTCCATTGGCTCTTCTGCTCTTTCCCTTGATAATTATCTATTCTAAAGATCGAGCAATAACCTTATTTATTGCCTCTCTCTTTTAATCAAGGTTCTCCAGAGAAACAGAATGAGGAGTTTATTATAAGAAATCAACTCATGTAATTATAAAAGTTAGTGAGTCTAAAATTGGCATTAAGCCTGATGTCTGGAGACTCGGGAGAGCCGATAGTGTAGAGCAAGTTTGAAGACAGTTAGTTGGAGAATTCTCTCTTGCTTGGGGAGGCTGGTCTTTTTGTTCTTAGGCCTTCGACTAGTCGGATAATGACTACTCACATTACAGAGAGCAATCTGCTTTACTCAAAGTTCACCAATTTAAATGTTAATCTTATCCAGAAACTCCCTCCAAGTTGACACAAAATTAACTATCACACTATCTGTTATCCCTAGAAACATTATGATTTATTAACCTTCGCCAGAGACACTTGTAGCCAGAGCTCACTAGATTCTATTCCAGTTTTCTCGCCCATTATAGCAATCATGCCACCTTACCTCTGATGATTACATGGTACCACTAGGCTTTTTCTATTTCAGAATTTATCATCTTCCTCAATATTTGGAAGCCAATTCCATAGCATTCTCCCCAGCTACTTACCCTGGACTATAAAGAAGTCACTACTGAATTTCTCAATAATGTCTTTCCCTCATTAGTACGTTACTTATTGGTGAAGTAAAGGGAATCTTGTCTAGACCCTGCTAGAGAATATGGTCATTGGGTGAAATTTCTGGTCTTATACAATAAATGCTTTCTAGTACATTCACCCTTCTGAGTCTTTTGCCTCCCCCTCCTCCATAACCTGCCAATGAAATTCTGGATACTCCATCTCATTTACTCTCGATCTTCATTGTTTTCTAGCTTTGAGAAGGCATGCCAGCAGCATGTAAGATCCAATTCAAGGTTCCCTTGACAGAATAGTAAATAATGAAAACTGAGAGATTGACCTCATATCAATAAACTCCATTTTATCCAGCTGTATATTTTACTACCTTTGTCCAATGACCAGAATTTTTATGCTCAAGTTGGTAGGCATTTATGACCATTCAAATTCTTAGGTGGGGGGGATAATGTAATTTTGGTTAAATTAAGCAAAATCCTGCACAAATGAAAATTATATCTACGATCTCACAATTTTTTAATGAGTTTATTCTTATGTGCATATTTTAAGGTTAAAGGTAACTTGGCATTTCTAATCCTTTGAAAGTGCATTGCTTTCTTTGTTTATTTTAATACCCCTCAAAATTTATTGGCACTTAAATTTACCAGCTGTAGAAAAATAGAAACAGATTTTAAAAATAGGTCCTAAATAGACTATTACATGTTCACAGAATTTGATGTTTGTATTTGCAAAATATTTAATGAATTTAAAAGTCAGATTCATTCTTTTTAAAACTATTGAGACAAACATTAAAAATAAAATGATTTTATTTAACATCATTCAAAAAATATAAGAAATTTTATTTTTTAATATTATACTAGGGTTCCTTTTGTTATGTACCTTAGTATTAGGAAGGGACAAAAAAACATAAGCGACATATAGAAGGACATACAGTTAAAATGGAGGAAGGTGAATTACCTGAATTAAAGGCCATTGCCTTTTACCTCTCTACTAACACACTGGAAAGTCTTATTAAATTTTAAAATACTTATCGTTGAGCTTCTCCTCTCTACAAATGAATAAAATCTTCTTCCCTTCATGAAGTATTTTTTGATTGTTAGATATATAGGTACAGTTTGTACACTGGAGGGTTTCTACCGTGACTGTAAATGTTTGTGGTGCATTTTCTTGTCTGCTTGTAGCAAACCAAAACCTTTTCTTATGGCTTCCCAGTCATCTTACTGCCCTTTATAAGTATATTTGCATCATTTCCCATTCATATACTCTAGGTCCGAGACTGACTTATCAATTTAACTTACTTAGTGTGGTGATTGCTGAGCAAAACTTTAATTGCTTGCATAACTATAATGTAAATTATTCAATAGGGACTCTTTCTAACTACAGTCTGGTTATTTGTGTTTTCCAATATCCAACAATTTGCATAACCGATGTTGTAGTGTTACACTATAGATACATATCTAGTAGCTACTCTTTAACTTTATGTAATTTAGTCTTATGAATTTTATGAAGGAAGTGACAATGTAACTGATAAAAAATCATCTTGCTAATCCCTTGACAATTAATTACTTTATTTTATTTAATCTAAGACATCGTTTTTAAGGTAACTATTATTTTATGTATCACTAAGAAAGAAAAAAGACAGCTAAAATTAACATTCTTCTATTATATGATGCACCTGAATTTCAGACTACCAAAATATTTTTAAATGCTCATTTTAATATCCTGAAATGTGGTAAATAAAATGCTTTCTCTATCCATCAAAAATAGAGATCCTTATTCAACAGTGCGTCTTTATGATATCCTCTAGAGTATACTTATAATGAATACCAAAAAGACCTACAATAGAAAGCATTTACACATGACTGAAAAAAATAATTTATCGAAAATCTATGCTAATTAAATAAGATTTAAACAACAGAAGAAAGATTTCAAGTATTTTTCTTCCTTCTTTCTCCAGTGAAATTCTAAATCTAAACCCTGGACAACATAAACTCCAGGGAGAATCTACCAGGCTTTCTAAAAAATGTATTTCCAGAAAACTAGGCAATTTTTCCAAGATGCTTACCAGCCTCATGTTTACAAAAGAAAATGTGTTTGTAAGTAGCAAACACAGTAAGGTCTGTTCAGCTTTCTTCAAGATGTCTTGATGAATAACAACAAAAAATAAGTTATCACTAGAATAACCAGTTTTGTCTTGAATTCTATAATCAACCATGACGATCTCTGGACCACAATAAAATCTGTGTTCTAACAGGATTTAATAAAGAATGGCATCAGAGAACAATGTGTACATAGTATTACAAACAGAATCTTGATTGAATTTCATACAGCATAAAAGAGTATTGCCATATCGTAGGTAATTCAAAATAAATATTTGACAAGTATTTCTACACTAATCAGTTACTGAAGATCTAGTTACTTTTTTTCTTGTTTCTAAACCTTAGGAAATATAAATCAAGAAAAGAACAAATGAGAAAGATGAATTCTAGCCATGTCTAAGCTACTCTAAAATTAAGAAGAAGTACTGTTATAAAGATGTCGTATCATATAATTATGTGTTATTAAAATCAGTAAACTACAATTTCCTGTTGTTTGAATTTTGAATGTGCATACTTTTGAATGTGCATACTAAAACAATACAGCTATTGTGCTTTTAAATATCTTTGCTATAGAATTTATACGCTGTAACATAATTATTAGTTGTAGATATGTCTGAATGTTCTGTTAAATTGTAAACTCTCTGTGGGAAGGAATTACATCTGTCTTACATAATTGATACTTTCAAAAGAGTGGTAATAAACATGTGATTTCTCTTAATAATTAAAACATGAAAGGCTCTGAACATACCACTCAAGGTAAGAATATGTATATCCCTCAAATGATTAATGCTTGATGCTCCATGTTTTGTTCCTGACTCCATATTTCTTCTATCAGCAGAAATAACAACTAACCTCAATTTTGTTTTTCATGTTCTTGCTATCTTATGTTATAGTGTTATGGGCGAGTTCTTATGGGAGATATCATTTTTTAGCTTTATAAATACGTTATTTTTCTAACATCTATCTGTGCTGTTGCATGTAGCTGTAGCTCATTTTCTTGTTCTCTAAAATCTCATTGTTTGTAGCTCCTCAAATTTACTTGTGTCCAGGTTTTGTATGTTTATTTTTGCTATTGTGGACAAGATACACAGCAGATTCATTTGAAGCCTCCTAGAAAAGTAGTAAGAATTTTTCTAGGGAACAGACACACACACACACACACACACACACACAGAAATGGAATAGTTGTGTGCTGTATGATGTGTGTGTTTTCAACTTTATAAGTTAATGCTTTTTAAAGGTCAATTATTTATACTTTTTCAAGAGGTATAAAAGTATATCCATTTCCATACTTTTACCAACGTTCAGTATAATCAGTTTTGTAAAATTTTTTTGTTATTGTTTTTTGTGTATTAACCAATCTAGGTGTATAAAATACTATCATATTTGGTATTAAATTACAGATTCATGACCCCTAATATAATTGTGCACATTTTCTCCTAAATTCAGTAATAGATTTTTTGTGTGGGTGAAATGTCTCCTTATCTATTCCACTTACTTTCAAGATTGAATCATTTATTATACATGTTTTTGTGCATAGTTTCTTCTCTCAGCACAATATTGTTTTTGGAATTCATTTTTTAATTTCAGTAGTTCTTTCATTTTACTGTTGAATAGCATTCAGTTGTATATATGTAAGCAATTTGTTTGTTCATTCATCTCTCGACAATTATTAGCTATTCTGAATAAAGCTACTACAAATATTTATTTATAAACAGCCTTTGCCTGAACATACTGTATTTTTTTCTGTTTTTGTTTTCTCTTGGATAAATAGCTAGGAATGACTTTTAGGTATCATTTGGTAAGTATACATTTAACATTTTAAGAAGCTGTCAAAAAGTTTTTCAAAGTTATTATACAATTTGATATTCCTACTAGAAATATATAAATGTTTTGTTGTGCCAATCCTTACTATCATTTATTATTGTCAATATTTTATATTGCAGCAATTCTAGTGGATATGTAGTGATATCTCATTGTGGTTTAATGCTCCATTTTAGACCAACTATGAGGTTGAGTATCTTTTTGTCTGCTTATATGTCATTTTTATGTCTTCTAGATGAAGTGTTCAAATGTTTTTCCAATTGAGGGGGCATTATTTTTATATCATTTAAAGCCTTTTTTCAGATATATGGATCATAAAGACTTTTACTTTGTGCTTAGATTTACATTTTCTTAATATTTTTGAACATCATAAGATTTTCATTTAATAAAATATATTTTTCTTTTATGGTTTATGCTTTTTTTTGTACCTTATCTATAAAATGTCAACCTCAAGGCTACAAAAATGTTTTCTATGTTTTATTCAAGAAATTTTTATAACTTCAGATTTTATATCGAGGTCTATATTCCACATTTTCAGATATTGCTATGTGGTGTGAGGTAAGGGTCATGGTTTGTGTTTGCCTAATGATATCCTCTTGCTGAGCATTTTTTTGTTGAAAAGACTATATATCCTTTCCCCCACTGAAATATCTTGACACTTTTGGTAAAGATTAATTGACCATGGATTGTGAGTGTTTTTCTAGATTCTCTTTTGTTTCATTAATTCCGTTGTTTTCATTCTCTTCAATTTTTCACTCAACTTTGCATAGCAAACTTCCCTACAGTATATCTTAAAATAAGATAATGTCAGTGTTTCTGCTTTGTTATTCTTTAGCAAAATCTTTTCGCTGTTCTGGTTCCTCTGTATTTCCACATAACTTATAAAATCATCATGATAATTTTCATGCTAAAAAACTATCAGGATTTTGACTGAAATTACACTAAATCCATATATCAGTTTGTTGAGAATAGATACCTTAGCATTATTGAATTTTCTGATTCCTAAACAAAGCACATCTCTCCATTAATCTAGGTATTCTCTAATCTCTCTCAGGAATAAAATAGCAACAAGACTTATTACTTTTTAAAGTTTTAACTTCAAAATTATTCATTGCTAGAATGAACAAATACAATGGATTTTTGCATATCGACCATGTATATAATGATCTTGGCTAAACTCATATTATATCTAGTAGTTTTTTTGTAGATTGCTTGGATTTCCTATATACACAATTATGGCATCTGAGAATAAAGATATTACTTTTTTCTCCCTAGCTATATGTTTTAATATTATTTACTTTTCTTTCTTTATTTCACTGGCTAGGATCTCTGGTAGAAGTGGTAAAAGTGGCCATCATTGCTTTGTTTTTGATTTTAGGAAGAAATGACATCACACCTTATAATTCCTTCCATTATAAGGTGTGATGTTACTACAGGCATATTGCTATCATCTGAAAGAATTACTTAAGCAATTTTCATAAGATATATTGGTATTTAGCTTTCTTCTCTTATAATGTCTATTTATGATTTTGGCATTGAATGCATTGGAAAGTATGTTATTTTCTTCAATTTTCTGAAAGAGTTTATGTAGTTTTGGTACTTTTTTTTAAAGTTTGGTAGAATTCACTAGAAAACTTTTAAATCTGTACTTTTCTTCAAGGAAAGCTTTTTTTTTTTGAGACATAATTGACATGTAACATATTAATTTCAGATATACAACATAATGATTTGATATGTCTATGTATTATGAAATGTTTACCAAAATAAGTTTGGTTAAGATCCATCACTATACAGTTACCTTTTTTTTTCTTGTGATGAGAACTAAAGATCTACTTTCTTAGCAACTTCCAAATATAAAATACAGTATTACTGATTATAATCACCATGTTGTACATGTACGTGTACCCAGTTCTTATTTATTTTATAACTGGCCTTTTGTACCTTTTGACCTTCACCTATTTTGCCCATCCCCCACTTCCTTCCTCTGACAATTACCAATCTTTTCTCTGTGTCTATCAGTTTATTTATTTATTTTTAATTCCACACATAAATTAATTCATACTTTTTTTTTCTTTGTCTGACTTGTTTCACTAGGTATAATAGCCTTAGGTTCCATCCTTACTGTTGAAAATGGCAAGATTTTTCTTTTCTATGGCTGAATAATATTCCATCGTATGTATATATGTGTGTGTATAAATGTGATATGTGTATACATATTCTATCACTTACTGGTAGACTAGTAGATATATATAATCATAATTGTAGATTTGTTTTTTTTATTTTTCAGTTTGACCAACATTTTTTCCATAAGTTTCAAAGCTCTGGTTTTAGACATTCATATATAACTTTTAAAAATAATATAAAAGAATATATTTCAATAAGTAATACATTAATGGGTTAGTTATTGTGTCATGTGGTTGCTATAAATTTGAGACTGTTTTCCTGTGAGCCTCATGGTGATTATTAATATTAAAAAAAGAAAGAGGTGGAGGGAAGAATACTAATGTTTAATGAATAATCAATTAATGGTCTTACAATTCTTATTGAGAATTAGCTATGTGCCAAACACTGGTGTTAAATATTATTAAAATAAAAGTGAACACTACAAGCAGTAATGGAATTTAAAATCTAATGAGAAATAATTTATTTATATGAAAATAATCTGTACATATTTTTTATGAAATCCTTATACAAACTTTATGAAATGCATATAATTATTCTCAATTAATGAGTAAACAAACCTAGATTTACAAGGCTTCAGTTTTATACCCAAATACATGAGAAAAAAAGTCATGTTCTAGTCCATGTTTTCTAACTAAAACATCAATTTATTTCCAATCCACCCATACACCAGCCAATATGTTCAAAAAGAAGACTTATGCAAAAGTTTGCATGTTTAAAAAATAGCCAAATATCAGTCACAATTAGAATTTGGTTTTTCATATTTTTCTTACTCAACCTACATCCCAAGAAGGAATGTAAATTATAAGGACAGCTGTCCATGATACCATGAAATATCCAAAGAAAAGGTAGCCCCAATTTATTGGCACTCACAATGATTCCTCAACCAAATATCAATACCTAGGGTGAGATACTCCAAGTCATCTGTTAATCTATAGATTACCCATGCAACTTCTTTTATCTTACAAATTGAGATTTCTGCAATAATAATTTATTTTATCTCTATTTTATTCTTTTAGGGGTAACTAAAAATAAATATCTTCAGAATCAGTTATTTCTAAATCAGAAAAGGAATTTCTGTACAGGAATTCCTTATGGCCAAAAAGCGAAGTTCTAGCTCCCATTGTTTAATTTTTAAGATGTAACCATAAAAATATTTTCGAGCTTTGACAATTCCAGAAAAAAACAAAGTAACCACATCAAGAAAGGAAAGATTTTAGAACTGAAGCAATCCAAAACCTATATAAACACTAGGTGAATTTGTGAAAATTCTCTGTGTCAATAAAGTGACTACAAAATACTAGGCAATTATACCTATGTGGTTTAAACAAAATAATGAAAAATAATTATAATTAAGGTGAAGAATTAACTTAAAAACTAAGCGTTTATGTTAAAGAGATAACATAAGTTTTCATTTTAACAAAATACAAAGATTTTACTATATTCAAGTTAAATTGGAAATAATCTAGATGATCTTATTCCTTAAAAGGTAATATTTTCCAGTAAATATTTCTATTGGTCATCAAGCATTACATCAGTACTTTGACCCACTAACAATTCTCATGTGCAGGGAAGGGTAGAACTCATATTTTGCTTTTTGTTAGTATTGTTTGCTAAAAGGAAGCTGAGATTTTGAAGATGAGTGAATTCTGCATATTGGAGAAAATTAGAAATAACCCTGGAAGATCTTTATCCTGCCGTAAAGCGACATTTTTAAGTATATAAGGAGTTGTTCAGGGAAAAGGGCAATTTCTCACTGTGTTTTTGAAAGGTTGTAAATGCCAAAACAATACTTTGGTTAGTCTTGTTACAAATCAAACTATTTGACTTAGTGACTTAAATCTTAGTGACTCAGTGACTTGCAATCACAAACATTTATTTCCCATTTGTATTACCTGTGTGCTGCTGCAGCTCTGCTCAGCATTGCTTTATATGTATTCGTCTTTAGGGACCCAGTCTGAAGGGATAGTTTCAATGTGAGATCCTTGTAGTCTAAGGGGAGAGGAGAAAAATAGAAGAGGCTGAGTTACAGCATAAAAGATTAAGTCTTTTGCTCAGAAATGACCTATGTTAGGTTCATTCATATCCCTTTAGGCGAAGACCAAGTCCAACAGTGCAGAGGCAAGGAAGGATATCCCTCTTATGGAAGAATAAATATATGTATACAATAGTGCATTCTCCCATATAACTCAAAAGAAAATAAACATGAAACATATAATGACTGTAAATAGTAGAAAATGTTAAAAATTTTAATTGTGTTTAAAATTAAGTGCTAACAAGCATGAGTATTTGTTTCTTTAAATATATGCCAGTTTATGAACTATAGGTAAGTGTTATGTTTTGTTTTACTTTGAATTGTGGAGATAGGTGTGGGAGTACCAATTAATGTCAGCAGTTACTTATAATAAACAGAAAGAAAGGGATTCAACATTTATTCACCACAAGTGGTCATATACTATGATGAATTCGAAAGAAGTTTTAGCCATACATTTCAGATGACAAATAAACCAGTAATTTAAAAGAAGAGTTGTTTGTACTGGTTAGATTATAGAGGGATGCCTCAGAATTTAAAATTTTTATGTAACACTATTAATTAAAACAAGATATTATTAAGACTTAAATACATTACTAAATAAATCGGTCAGATCAGTGTGTAATAATGCCAGGACGATTGGTGATATTATATTATCTGAACAAATCTTAGAGTTCTTCTATGGAATGACAACAAAAGTACAATAAAAGTAAAATAAATGGAAAAGGAATGGGCATAAACATTCATAGTAAAAACTTTCACATTTAGGAAGATGGAGTAGACATACTTTTTCCTGTTTCTCCTGCTAAGTACAACTAACAATCCCGGACATTATATGTGAAATATGTATAAGATTCTGAAAGGTGGCAAGAAGAAAAGACATGAACTAGAGATATTGATACCCAAGAAATGATATGGTGGTGAGTACTCTGAGTTTTCTATTGCCTCTTATATACCAGATTAAGAGCTGAAGAAGCCATCAACCTGGAAATGCCTGAAGGCGCAGACAAAATAAAAGAAAAGACTTAACAAAAGCCTCTTCTCCCTAGCTAAAAGGATTAGCCTAGCAAGGCAAAAATTTTTACACAATAACTGCTCTGCTCCAAACATGATAGAAGAACAAACAGTGGCCACATCCTCACCCATGTTAAGAAAGGCTAAGTGGAGAGCCCAGATTTTCACCCTTTCCAGGTGATTCCATTCCTCCTATCCTGTGTAGAGTCAGAGAAGACCAGGTAGAGAATTTGATCCCAGCAAGGCAGAAACAAGCCTCCCCAACACCCCTGGCTGTGTCATGGGGAGCTGGGATATCTATCCCTACCTGGAAGCAATGAAGTATCCTTTCATTACTCTGCTGGGTGCTATCAGAAGAGGTCTAATTAAGAGTTAGGAATTTTGCTACAGTTTACCAGTATCGAAACCTCCCTCAACCTGTGCTATCAGTGAAGACTCATGGGGATCAATAATGAGGCACTCTATCTGTGTTAGAGAGGAAGATATCAGTGGAGGCATCATGGGGAGCTAGAACTTCCATCCCCAGCCAGCAGCAATGAGGAGATCTCTTCCCTCAGATGCCAATAAAGGTCAAGTGGAGAAGCAGGTAGTTTACTTACACCTGGCAGTAATGAGGTGGTGATACTCCTTCTCCTACCAGAGTAGTGTCAGAAGAAGCCAGCTAAAATAGAATATTTAAATAATATCCAAAGACTTATGAAATAATTACCGCCCCCCCCCAAAAAAATCATGTCATACCAAGGACCAAGAAGATCCCAAAACTGAATGAAAAAGACAATCAATAGATGATAATACTAAGGTGACTGACTGAGAGTTTAGAATTTTCAGACATATTTTAAAGTAGTCATCATAAAAACACTTCAGTAATTATAAATATACTTGAAATAAAAAAAAAGAAGGAAGGAAAGAAGAAGGAAGGAAGGAAGGAAGACAATTTTTGGCAGAGATAAATGACATAAGAAGAACCAAATGGAAATTTTGGAACTGAAGAATACAGTGACTAAAATTAAAATCTCACTGGATGAAATCAACAGCACAATTTAAGAGTCAGAGGAAATAATCAATGACTCTGAATAAAGAACAATAGAAATTATACAATGTAAACAACAGAGAGAAATAGTCCAAACAAACAAAAATGGACCCTCAGGGACCTTGGGGACTGTAACAAAAGACCGAATCTTAAAAGACATAAACACATATAGTCAAGAGGCTTAGTGAATCCCAAACAGAACACACCCCAGTTCTGTCAGGTTATTTAGTCCTTAATGCCACAGACAAGGCAGTAAAGGTGGACTGCAGGTAACCTTAGTATCCTCTCCACTGGCTGAACGACTCTGCTTCTCAGAATCTTAGTTTCCATGACGGTAAAACAAGAGGGTAGTTTCAGATGATTTCTAAAGAGGCCTTGATTTATATTATGCACTTAATACATATTTCTTTCTCTCATGGCAAACAAATTTCTGCTACTGCAGGTCACTTGCCAATGGTTAATTCCCATTCAAATCTTAGACAGACCACTCCTAATTTACAAGCAACGAATTTAAAAAGCATCCACTTTAGTTGCATCTCGTTTTATTCCAGTGATTTATTGGATACTCTACCTTATACTCTAGATTTCAGAAACTGATTAAATGATAAGGTGGATTTTTTTTCCCCCATTGCCTTTATATTACATGAGTTTCTTAGAGGCAGGCAGGTTATTTCCCTATTATTTGGCACATGCATGAAGTGACATAAGTAATCTGAAGAATAAACTCTTAGAAAATCCAGATTTCATACTTGACAACTGGTTTTTAGTATATCACAGGATTTGTTCTATTTAGTAGTATTCTCATCTATATAATCCTAAAATCACCATGTCAGGAGGGACAAAACAGTAAAGTAATCATTATTCTGCCCTAAGGATTCCCAACTTGCTCACAATGAAAAGAAAATGTAATTGTATATGATTGCTGATATCTTCCATCAGCATATATTATGGTGTCTTGTCTATTAGCAATAACCATTCATGAATCTTAATGTTTATAACTATTTTCATGTATAGTTCATGGTGATAGCCAGTCAAAATATTCCTGAACTAAAAATATAGCAGGATATGACTCTCCAGATGACATTCCTAACTGCAGTTGGAGTGGATTGATTACATCCCTCTCAGACATATTTAAAAAGCTTCAACTCTAAAAAACACATTTTGTTTGGACAACTGATAAATAACAGTGACAGATGGAACAGCTTGCTGGGTAACAATTGGAAAAGCAAGGGGATGCGAAGAACATTAAAAAAAAAAAAAAAGCATGTGTTTTAGCTATCTCAAACTTAAACCTGCTCCACCTGAAGCTTCTGCTTTTCACTTCATGGCTATTCCATCTCTTTTTGCTCAATCTAGAAACCTTGAACCTTTCTTCTTTTTGTACTCCATATATAGCCCATTGGGGAGGTCAAAGAAAACCAGGGCCAGACAGAAGGTAAAGAGGTGGAGGCAAATTTTATGCAGGACTACTGCAATAAAGGAAAAGAGACCCCAGTATAGAACTGGGCTCTGTTTCCAACATAACAAAGACAAGTAGAGATTTACAACCAAAGAGCAGGGTAGTTGGTGGATAAAATATTACTAAGAGACATCAAGTATAGAAGGAATTCTGGCTGAACCAACCTCAGAGAATTTCTGCTGAAGGCAGGCTGGGGTAAGAAGATACCAAGGGTGGGGAGTGAGGCATATTGATCGAATATCAAGGGTGATCAGGTATCAGAGGTGGGAGATTCTTGCTAAAAAGATTTAGCAGGGTTCTTGTTAAAATTGGACTTTATAAGGAAGGGCACAGATGGGCCTAGGAGAAAGCTCAGAGGCCTGACTAAAATTAGGTCAAGAAAAGAATCTTTGTCAAGGAATCCTATTAGCTCTACCATTAAAATCCATCTAGAATTTGAACCCTCCTTACTATCTCTGAGTCATCTTACCACTCACTGGAATTACTATAAGAGCCTCCTCACTGTAATCCCTGCTTCTTTCCTCCCCTCCCTCTCCACAAAATTCAGAAAAATCTTTTTAAAATGTAGAATGTCTTTTCTCTGTGAACTACACCCTTTACACTTTGATTAAAACCCATCTCCGTCACCAAGGAGCCCCTAAAATTTTGACCTCCCTGGCTGCCCTTCACCTTGCCCTTTTCACTCCAAGAACACCAGCCTCTTTGCTCCTTTGCAATTGCAGCAAGCCATTCTCATCCTAGGGCTTCCCTCCTTCCTTTCCTCCCTCCCTTTCTTTCTTCTAATCTTTGATTAAGTCTCACCTCGACAATAAGGTCCACCTTGAACATCCTTTTTCAGAGTGCAATCTGTTACAGCCCCTAGTCCACTGTCAAGCCCCTTAAATTGCTCTTCTTTCTCTTTTTTCACGATAACCACTTTTTATTATACTACATAATTTATTCAAGTTTATATTTATTAATTATTTTTTACTTCTTATCTACTAGAATGTAAGCTCCACAAGACAGGAATCTGTTTGCTTCTGTCCTTTTGTTGTTGTTGTTGTTGTTTATTTGTTTTCTTTTATTTTATTTATGTATCCTAAACTTTAAAAATAGTGTTTGGGGCTCAATAGATATTTGTTCAATGAATAGATTAATGCAATTTGTTTATTTTCTTCCAAATAACCACTCAAAACCAAAAACATCTATATTTGGCCTGGCTTCATGGAAAGTGCTAGGGACAAAAGAAGTGATAATAGGTGCTGCCTGAGCTTAAGGGAAGTCACAGTCTAACAGGAAAGACATATCACGAATAAATTACTAAAATACCAATGCCATATGGGTGTGGGGTGTAGATACTGGAAATTCACGTTACATGATAGAGTGCACATTCCTATTCCTTTTATTCTCCAGGCAATATATCTGTTGCCTTCTTTTATCCTTTAACCATCTTTTTATCCTTCTGTTAATCTATTACTATTTTTACTCCCTAGGCTTATTTTTATGATTATTATATAATTAGAATGGATTCTTAGGATTTAAACACTATCAGGGCACTATCCTCAGTGCAAAACTTGACAAGTTTCCCACAATGATAGGTAGGTAATCTATATCATATAATGGCCAGTGGCGAGAAGAAGAAAATAAGATCAGAAGATGACAAGTTTGGGGATGAGAGTTTCTATAATTGAGGTGATTGTATTTGCTTTCTCTTGCTTCTCCATTGTCCACAGTTTATTATTTAGGTAAGTGGCTTGTTATGAAGATGGTAAAATTGGGAAAGATGTAACATACATAAAGTTGTCTGAAATATTATTTGAGCTGGACTAAAGTCATTGAGGCATATCTTTCAATGATGTCAAGTGGCACTGTGAAGCAAATAATGTGCCTTTAAATGTTATAAATCAAAACTAGCCTCTGTCACATTCTTTTTTTATGTATTTTAATAAATTTATTGGGGTGACATTGGTTAATAAAATTATGTAGGTTTCAAGTGTACAATTCAATAATACATCATATGTATATTGCATTGCATGTTCATGGCCCAAAGTTAAATTTTCTTTTGTCATGATATATTTGATCCCCTTTACCCTTATCTATCTCCTCCTACCAACCCTTTCCTTCTGACAACCACTAAACTGTTCATGTCCATGAGTCTGTCTTGTTCATTTGTTACTTTCATTTTTTTTTTTTTTAATGTACAAAGATTTTTTTTTTGAAGCATTATCCATTGTGGCAAAGACAGAACAAAACAAAAATCCATGAAACTGTAAACAAAGGGAATATCCATTGATTAGGTAATAGGTGAATTAACTTTAGTAAACTGTCACTACTGAATACCAGGCTAATAAAAACACATATCATGACAAATTGAATGAAAAAGCAGGCAAATGAAATCAGTTATCTTCTATTAAGTCATACATAAAAGAGAACTGCAAATGTATAACAATGCTAGTCTTGATATTAATTTTTGTTTTTGAAAAAATATGTATTTTTATTAAATATATTGTGTTAACATATATAGGTTTATCATTGTTATTTTAAATGAATTAATACATAAATATTTTAGCATTCTCATTGAACAAGAATTACAAGGAAGCTACAAATTTAACTGGAAGAAAATTAGACAACCCAATAGAAAATTGACTAATGACATGAGCAGACTTCACAGAAAGAAAACCCAAATGATCAATAATTACATAAAAGGGACCTTAATTTTTTAATTAAAAAAACATAGTAATAATAGTAGTGTTGCAGCAATGTTGGTTTTGATCATTGTCCTGTAGTTATATAAAATGCTAACATTAGGAGATTTTGGATGAACAGTGTGCAGGGATTACTTATATTATTTTTTTGTTTTATTGAGGTATAATTGACAAATAAAAGTATATACACTTAAAATTTACAACTTTATGTTTTGGTATATGTATGCATTGTGAAGTGAGCACTATAAGCAAGCTAATTAACATTTATACATATCCATCTTTTCACACAGTTATTTTTTGTGTGTGTATAGTGAGAATGCTTAAGATCTGCTCTTAGCAAATTTCATGTATACAATACAGTAATGTTAACTCCAGTCACCATGCTGTGCTTTAATGGACCCCGCCAATTTAGTGGATTGAGTACCTTTTCATAAATCTGTTGGTCAGTTGCAAGTCTTTTTCTCCTTTTTTAACTGAGTACTTTTTAATTTTTTGCTATTGAGTTGTTTGAGTTTCTTATATATTTTGGATATTAACCCCTCATCAAATATATGGTTTGCCAATATTTTCTGCCATTCTGTAGGTTGCCTTTTTATTCTGTTGAATCCTTTGTGTTGTGGAAGTTTTTAGTTTGATAACTTTTTACCGTCTAATTTTGCTTTTGTTTCCCATGCTTTTGGTGTCACATTCAAAACAATCATCGCCCAAACCAATATCAAGAAGCTTTTTCCCTGCTTTTTTTTTTCCTAGTTGTTTTACTTTTCAGGTCTTACATCTAAGTCTTTAACTTATTTTGAGTTGTTTTTGTATATGGTGTGAGATAAGGATCTAACTTCATTCTTTCCTGTGGGTACCCAGTTTTTGCAACACAAGCCTCTGTCTTATTTTAGTTTTCTTTGATGATTTCATGAGGGGCCACTGCAGTGGTGCAGAAGGAGCACAGAGATCTGTACAGAAAATAAATTATCTGGAACCCCAGGGAGAAATGACTAACAAGATGGAGAGAGATGATAATGGAAGACTTCCTGCAGGAAGGATAAAAGATAATGTTGACACAAGTCAAGGGAAGAGAGAAAAAAGCCTTCTAGAAAAAAAAGACAGCTTGAGAAAAGGAACAACAGGCAAGGAATCACACATAGGATATGGAGGGACCACTTAGAAGTTTGGTGTTGCCGGGGCTCAAAATCAAGTGGGAAGTACAATATATAAGATTCAAGAGACTGTCTGTGTGTCTTCCCATATCTCTCACTTTCCTTTTTCTCTTCAATCTTCTTTCCTATGTACACTTACTCTAGATGATTTCATTTGAACTTACTGACTCAATGTCTTTATACTCTTTATGTTCTCAGATTTCTAAAATCTCTCTTTGTTTTTTTTTTTTTTTTTTTGTCTTCTAGGCTCAAAGATGTGAGCATTTTCTAGGCAGTCAAAAATTCTAATTCCCAGTTATAACTAATAATTTTTCTAGCTTGTAATTTAGTTCTCTACCTCCACTGAAAGAGTAAGTTAAATTCCCTGATAGTTTCTTAATCGTCTCTCTGTTACAACTTCCTAAAGTATTCAATATTCTTTTGTAAGTACATTTTCTTTTGGACTTGACTTTGGCTTTTAAAACTATTACTGTTTGCTTTTCCTATCTCTCTAACAATGCTTTGCATGCCTCACTTTCTGGGTTACCTGCCTTCTTCCTTAAAAGTTTCTGTTACCAGTTCTCTTCAGACAGTCTTTGAATTAGTTCATTTAGACACAGATTTCACCAAAATTTGTCTAATAATTCTTCAATTGATGTTTGTATGTCTGATCTCTCTTTCCACTTTCCATCCTATGTCCTCAAATGCCTAATAGGTATTACTTCTCGAATATGCTTATCACCACATCAAACTCACTATTTTTTTTTAATTAATTAGATCATCTTCCTTCTACAATATATTCCTTTTGTGCCACTTTAATTCTCAATTCTATGACTTTCGGTGCGCTTGCTCACATTTTAGCATCATCTGTGACTTTTTTTCCCTCCTCAACTATCCTATTTACACTTAACCAGTTGCCATTTCTGGTGCCCTCAACCTCTAAATTATCTCTGAAATGTATCCCTAACTCTCCATACTCTGATATTTCAGTTCTGTGTCACTTCTCAATTGTGCAATTTGAAATGATACTAGTACTTCCAGTTTCCAACTTGCTCCAATTAGAGAATATTATTTTAAAAAGTATATTGAAGATAAAGTACACTGTATTTTCTTCTCACAAACTTTTCCCAGTTTTCCTTGCCTGCACAATTAATCATATACTTTATCCTACATCTGTAGCAAAGTGGTTCCATTCTACCATTCCACCCTCAAGTTGTTCATGCTTGTGCCTCCATTTGCATTGGTGTTTATAGTAGCTCCTTCTTCCTAAATTGGACCTATGTTTTAAAGCTCACTATAAGGACTTTTCTGAATTCTTTTACCAGAATGATTTTCTACCAAATCTTTGTATGCTTAGAACTTATGTATTGTTTCTTAAATGTACTTAACATAAGTTATTTCTTGTTATAATTCTTCATAACAAGATTTATCTTCCATGGAGTGTCCATAAGCCTCTTGAAATCAGTCTGTTATATTTTTATTCAGTGCCTGTTTCCTCCTCCCCCGCCCCGACCAAAACACACACACAGTATATATTTTTTAAAGTTGATTGAAAACATATGCAAATATTTAATTATGACTATCATCCACACCCATATCTATGGCTTAACTACTGTGTGCATACATGGAAATATCTCATTTCTCTGGAATAATTCAGCAGCACAGGATCTTTCCTTGTACACTTACAGTCTATCAACCATACTCAGAATAGTGAAATTACTTTGGGAAGCATCACATGCAAATGAAATACTATTTAATGAACATTTGAGTATTTATATATCAGGATTTATTCACCTTGGCACAACTGACATTTTGGGCCAAATAATTTGTGGCAGGGGCTGTTCTGTGCATTGTAGGGTGTTTAGCATCATTCTTGGACTCTACCAGTAGATGCAAGGACCACCCCTCCTCTTTTGTGAGAATCACAAATGTCTTTCATTGTTGCCAAATGTCCACTGGGGATGTGGGGGAGACTGAATTCACCCTTACCTTTGTTAAGAATTATAGTTTCATAACAGTGGCTATCTAACCATATATCCACGTGTATTAGTTATAGTAGGTTTTGATATGTGCCGCTTACAAAATCTACTTTTATTATGAAAAGCATTTCTATTTCATTCACTTGAAGTCCAACAGATGTATTTCCATCTGAATATCTTCCCTGAGTGACCTTTCTCCAAGCAGGGATTCGAATGTAGTTTTCTTCTGTTGTGTTTCAATAACCTCAGAAGCCTCTGCTTTCAGCTGCATGTATGTGTGTGAGAGAGAGAGAGAAAAGTGAGTTGTGAAAGATAAACTCAAACCAGACCTAAACATAGCTTCTATTTCTTCTGCTCACATGGTGCCACCTAAACACAAAGGAGTTTGGGAATTGTAGCCTTCTTGTGTGTCACAGAGGAAAATGAAACCAACTGATAAAACATTGTCTCAGTCACATTACATATAAATCATTGAAATTTAATAACAAGGATTTTTAAATAGTACTTACTGCACAATAAAAATGTATTCTATAATATATATTTTAAACTTTATATGGAACTTCCACTTCTGGTCAAGATGGAGTAACAGAGACTGCATTAACTACAAATTTCCCTCCCACACATCTGAAACAACCAAAAATATATATATATATATATAAAATAGTGGTTGTCAAGACAGTGATGTTTAACAGATAAACATAAAAAGCTTTATTTGTAATAGCTCAAAACTGGAAACAAGCATAATGTCCATTAACAGGTGAATTGCTAAATAAACTCTGGCATATCCACATAATGAAATATAACTTGGTAATATAAAGAAACGAACTATTAATAAACCCAACAATATCTTGAAATAATAATACTGAGTTAAAGTCACTAGCCAAAATAAAACGCTTACCACATTTATAAAAACTCTAGAAAATGCAAACTAATCTACAGTGAAAGAAAGTCCATCAGTGGTTGCCTGGGGAGATGAACAGTGGGGGAAAGATGAGAGTGAGAAAGTATCAAGGGGCATAAGGAAACTATTGAAGGTAATGGAAAGGTCCATGATCTTGATTGTGTCAGTGTTTCATGGATGTATACTTATATCGCTACTTTACTTAAATTTGTGGGTTCATTTCATTTTAGGTATTATCATTTTAAGATAATTTTATTTTAATGTGCTTTAGTCTATCCAGAGTCTCCAACACTGATCCTCTCCAAGGCCAAAATAATTGCAGACAAAGCATGAGACTCTTAACCCAGGCCCTCCTTCTCTATATTACATAGACCTTGCCTTTCTTTCTTGGGAAGTAAGAGTCAATATTAACAAAGATGAGTAGCAGAAAATAAATAATAAAACTTTAGGCAAGAAAAGTAGAACTCAGATCAAAGCATGTGAATTTAGGCTTTTTGCTCAGAGTCAACATACCTGATCTTTGCTTCAAACCTTGTGGAATTTCATCAAGGCCAAAATTTACTCAAGATTCCAAAGTCAAATGAATTATTTGCATGTTTATGGGATACAAGAACTGCTTTAGCCTGAGCCCTTGGAAATGGATCAGTGGCCTAGCCTTCAGACAGTTGCTCTGAGATAACTTCTCTTCTGCACTAACTTTCAGAGATTCAGCAACCCTCTCCACTTTGTGTGAGGTCACTGGCTCCCACAGGTCTTAGACTTTATTCTACACGAGCCTCATTTCTATTTTCCCATATCCTAGAGGACATTTTTCATGAAAAGCAGATTCAGTGCCAACCCAAAGACATCTGTTAATGAAAAAAAGTTATTTTTTTCAACTATCTGTACCATTGGTTTCTGAAGGAGGAAATCATTGCTGTATCTGGAGTGCAGTGAAGAGAATTTACAAAAAGAAATATATGGCTCAAGTGTGAAAATCAATGCAGTCGAGGAAAAATGGACTAACAGAGACTTTACAGATATTACGCAGAGGAGAAAGTAATGACAATTGAGTTTCAGTGAAATACGAATATGAGAGAAAATGAAATCATTTTGTTCATGCAGTTTAATTTTTAAGAAGAAGGTCTAGAGGGAAAATGTCTTGTAATTTTAATTCTAATACTGAAACAGAAATAGCCTAAGATTTTAAAAAAAGACTCCTTACTTTAAATAAATAAAAGAACATATTTTTGACTAATATGAAATGAAACTGTTTTATACTCCAGAGTCTGACCTATTTTCATACATATCGATTTGCTAGCTCCAAGCAAGTTTTTTTTTTTTCAGTTGGCAAAATGATAATTAATGTCCTCACAAGGACTGTTAATACAATTGCCTTTTCTTCCATTTTGAATTCTCTGAGTCTAACATGGAACTTGATGTATTTTCTTACAAGAAAATATTTTGGGAATAGAGACATGATTCAAAACTATAGTAGAAAATACATTATAGCATCACATTTTCTATAACTATCATTTATAATTATCATTTATAGAAATCTCGACCACTTAGAGGAGAGTTTAAAGTCATAAGCATGATGTAAGGCACAAAAGGAAGTCTTTGGAGGTAGAGAAACTTGATTTTAAGAACTACTCCACTTTTCATAAGAAGTGGATGGTATTTTGCTAATTAAAAATTTTTGCTGAGATCCTAATGTTGCAGATATTAAATTCCAAAATGAATTTTGACACAGACCCAAGTTAGATGACTAAAATCCTCTATCCCCATTAGGAATATTTAAAGGTCAGTAAAAGAGCAGATTGGTGAGGTGGGGAGGAATGGATTTGTCTAGAGAAGTCTCTGCTGTAAGTTCCATGGCTATATCAGAAGGACGTTTGTGAGGCACAGGCCCCTTCTCTCAAACCTAGTGAGAATATCCTCAAAAATATTCATCAGTGAGTTTTATAAATTATAAGTCTACTCTGTAGTTGAGCGATGAGAGCAGATTTCAATCCTAACCAAAAAAAGACAGCCAGCAGAAGATCAGGTTAGGGCCTATACTGTGGGGCAACTTAGGGCAATAGAACCCCAGCAGGAAAAACAGCGGTAAGCCACTGAATTCTTTATCTCTGCAGAAGTCTTTGCAAGCCACCTGCCAAACTATAGTCAATACTCTGCTGCTTAAAAGATCTCCCAGAGAGAGAGAGAGATCACTAGCAATTGGACTGGGAGGAGATATCAGAGAACCCACATCTTGATTTCAAATGCGCTCAAATGAAGAAGAGTCATCTTTAAAGATCTGTCAGCCACAAGGAATACAAAGCGAATAGCGGTTTCCTCCGCTATCCGAAAATAGAGCATTCTTCTGAAATCTTTTATAAATCAAAATGGCATAAAACAAAGAAGCAATTACTACTAATTTACATGTCTTTATTTCGTTTACAATTGAAACGCTTAATTACGTCCAGTTATATGCTAAGCATAACACCCTTATAAACTCTCTTAGGTTTTTCTGATACCTTAGGACACGTCTTTCTAATGGTACACACAATCAGTCAAAATAAAGCACAGTCGCTCATAGACACCGTTCAGAGCTCTGGCGGCTTGATGCTGAGATACCCTAAGTGAAGTTCTGGGGAGGGAGCTTGGCAGGGCCACTCTTGCTGCTGAGAATGTGCGCTGCCTCTAAAACGGCTTGTTGCAAAACAGATGCCAAACGTTATTTTCTTTTTCCGCCTAAAAGTGAAAATCTGTTTTGGATAGCTTTTGGTTAGCGAAAACAGGTCCTAAGATAAGTCTTGCGTAAAAGCAAAGTGATATAACGTGAACTTTAGAAAACTGGGGTCTACTAGCAGTTGGGTAATGGGTATGGGAGGACCAGAGCTGTAAAAATGGGAAATTGACTGTCCTTCTCTGGATACTCATGTCCACCTACCTAAAGACTTGCCAGCGGAGAGCAGTGTTAATAATTATATGGGATGAGACATTTTAATTTGTAATTGTTTTAATTTGTAATTGGGAATTGTATTTTATGATTTAAAGTGACCCTAGGATTTCATATTCCTTGAAAGTAACCAAAAAAATCATGAGCTGCCTGAATACTCATATAATCGGGTAAGGGAAACACTAGCCCCATTGAGCTACTTAAAAGAGAAAGAGTGGGCAGCAAAAATTACTTTATTTCCTCTTTGCATCCTGCTGGTAAACCTTATTTAAGATGCAAAGCTACATGGACAATTTAAGGCAATTCTTGCATCTTCATTAAACTTTTCTTTACTCACTATTATTGAGAGGATTAAATAAGCTAATATGTGTAACATATTGAATGCGATAAAAATAAATTCATTCACCATGCTTTTGAATACTATCTTTCATCCCTTTTTTACTATCACTAGCTTCCATGTCTCCTTATGCTTCTTCCTGCTTCTTTCCTTCATTCAATTTTATTTCCTCCTTTTGAGTCAGTAAAACTGCTCCCACAAAATCCTTTCACTTTTATTTGTGAAATTGAAAAGAAAAACTTTTAGGCCTATGTCAGAAAAAATTTTGTTAAAAGTATAGAAAGAACTATCGAGCAGACACAAACAATTTATATCATAGATAAAAAAATAAGAAAGTAAAAAAATACTGGTCTATTCTGCAAAGATCAATTAACTAGTCACATCCAGATAAAAATGCAAGGTTTTAATGAAGACCCTGAATTATTGAGAAAAAATAAACTATCTCCATAAGATTATAATTAATAAAGTAGTGATCAAGGAATCTAGAACAGTTTTTTATCAAATATATCAACAGCTAATTGCTAGCTACCAGATACTTGCTACATGTAAAACTGAATAAAATTTCAATATTTGTTCATAACAATAAACACCTTAGTAAATAAATTAGTGATTGAACAACCACTTAAAAATAATAGTTTTAACTAGTAGTCAACAATAGATTTAATAATGCAATAAAAAGCATTCTCATCAGACCCAGCAATAAGAGATAGTTATTATTTTTATTATTATATACTATTAATTCAGAAATGAGTCATTGAAATAAAGCATGAAAAAGAAATAATTGGTATAATTTTTTGAAAAAGACAGAAGTTTGCTCTTAGACATAAACAACCCAAGATTGCCATCTTAAAAATTATTACAGTTAATAATCTATCTCAGCAAATTGAAGTATTTAAGATAAATATACAAATGTTAATAATGTTTTTATTTGAAGATGTAATAAATGTTTCCCATACAAAGAATATTTTTAAATTAGAATACCATGACTTTAATTTAAACAAATTAACAAGGTCATTGTGAGGGGGAAAGTATTAATTACACAAACATATCAAGAGCCAAACAAATAAACTTGCATAAATGGAAATTCATATCACGCTTCTTGAGCAGAAAAGTGATGTTACAACTATGACGAATCTTCCGAAGTCCACCTATACTTTTAAACTAAGCTCGATCAAATATTGCATTTAAAAAAATTCTTATTTTTATATGGAAGATTAAAAGTTAAGATAGTTAAACATGTTAAAATAGTTTTTTTAAAGTAAAGTTGATATGATAGGAATGAGGACTCAGTTGAAACTATAAATAATATTAAAACATGCTATAAATCTGTAATTATTTTTAGCATAGTAAAATAATGACACAGAATAAAAAGCAAGGCCATGAACTAAAACAGATAGCTTTAAAAAGAAACAAGAAAATGTCAAATGTAATAAAGTATTTTAAATGAAGTATCATAATAAGCTATCAGGGAAAATTGTTTAACAGATGCTCAGGTAGCTATTAAGTTAATTATTTAAAAAATAGAATAATTTTTAACTTCACATAATATTCTAAAACAAATTCCAAAAGGATTGTGGTTTAAAATTAATGGAAGTCACCAAGGTGTAAACCTCACAGATTTAGTTGCAAAATATTTATTAAATCTGTGCTTCAAAGGTATTATAAACACATTTAAAGGAAAATCAACAAACTGGAAAATTACATTTGCAAAAGAAATTATGCTAAATACAAGGTTAATAGCTATACTTTCTAAAGACCGTACAAAATTGAAATTAAATAACGACCTTAATTTCCCTGTAGTCAAAAGATAATTCACAAAAGAGAATATACAAATAGCTAATAATCATGTGAAAGACTTTCAGCATAATAATCAAAGAAATTCAAATTAAAACAATGGGATACCATCTTCACCTTTAAAATTAGCAATTATATTTCTGTAAGATTGATGAAATATAAATTGGTACTAGTCTGCAGGCTTTTCATTCATTCAGCATTTTATTTTCCATTAGGCGAGTATTTGTTCAACACATACTATGATTAAGACTAGTATCTGCATCTTTTATCTCCATATTTTCTGTTTTATCTCCAGACCACCTCTCAATAGGCCTGCTGTCTTCTTCTAGGTGAATTTTCCTACTTACCTTCAATTGCATTCCTATGTACATAATGGCTTTCTATCAGGCACAAAAGAATGTCTCTTGTATCACTGGAGAAGTGAAGTATTTGTTTTGCTGCTATAACAAATTACAATCAACTTGGTGGGTTAAAACAATACAAATTTTATATTTTATAATTCTGGAGGTCAGAAGTCAGAAATGGGTCTCTCTGGGGCAAAATCAGTATGTTGGCAAGCCTGAATTTTTGGAGCCCCTGGAAGAATCCATTTTCCTTCTTTTCTAGCATGTAGAGGCTGTCCACATTCCTTGGCTCATGGATCTCCTCCACATCCAAAGCCTGTAACGAACAGTCGTGTCTTTCCTGTGAAGCTCTGTTCGGATCCGGTTATTCTAATTTCTTCTTTCCCATTTAAGGACCTTCATGATTACACTGGGACCACGCAGGTAGTCCAAAATAATCTATGCTCGATGATTAGCAATCTTAGTTCCTCCTTTCCATGTAATATATTCATAGATTCCAGAGATCAAGATGTGAACATTTTGGGGGGCCATTACTTTGCCTACAATAGTGACATACTGAAAAAAAAAGAACATAGATTTTTCATCATATAGCTCTGGTATTGGATTTTCATTCTTGTCATTTATGTTCTATATTTGTGATATTCTGCAAGATTCATAATTTCTCTTAGACTCTAAGTCTTAATGTGATGTGTACAACGAGAAAAGTAACTAAAGATATTATTAAAATTAAAGATATGTGTAGCACACAGAAAATACTTAATAAATTATGCCTATTATAATCATTTAAAAACTTACCAACATTTTAGTTTTAACACCAGTCACACAGCCATACAAGACATTTATAGAAACAAATGTTTCTATAAGACATCCAAAGAAACAAATGTTTGTGACATCCATCTGACTATACATTGAACAATCCAACATAAGTTGCCTACTGAGTAATGTTGCCCAAAAGTATTCCAAAACTGCAGATACCATAGGTATTGTAAACTTTAAAGATCCAATCGATGAGTTATGTTTAAGACACCAAAAGTGTTAAATATCATTTTGTTGTGCAGGTGATGTAAATGTAAAATGATCTAACTTGTGAAAGCAGAAAGATCATTAAAGCATTTAACTGACTTGAAGAATGATTTAACAAGGTAATTGTAAGCAGGGAGGAAATACTATGCCAACTACAGATATTTAACTAGCTGAGGTAGAATAGGAAACGATATTTTTGGAGCAATTTGCTATCTCAGATTAAGTATGTATTTTCTGATAATTTCTGATAATTTCTTCCCCCCTTTTTTTTTTAAATTGCTCATTATTGCTCTCACTACTCATTTGGTGTTAAAGGAAAATTTTGTATTTGGAGAATATTAGTTAATGCTTTACTAGTATATTTTATCTAGCATATATACATATATATATACAATGGAATATTACTCAGCCACAAGAAAAGATGACATACTGTCCTTTGAGTCAACATGGATAGATCTTGAGATTATCACATTAAGCAAAATAAGTCTGATAGAAAAGTTGATAGCCATATGCTCTCATTTATATGTATAATATAAAACTGAAAGCAGCAAATTTACAAGACAAACAAACAAAAACTCATAGACACAGACAACAGTTTAGTGGTTACCAGAGAGAAAAGAGGGACAGGGAGAGGTAGACAAGGGTAATGGGGGTCAAATATATGGTGACAGAAGGAATTTAACTTTGCGGGGGTGAACACACAATGCAATATATATATGACATATTATTGAATCATAAACTTAAAACATATATAATTCTATTAACTGTCACCTCAATAAATTTAATTTAAAAAAAACAATGAAAGTAATTACATGGTATATTAGTGACTAAGAGAAAAGAAGTTGGGGAAAGAGTCACATATCTGGGGAGAGATAAAGCATAATACATCTGATGGTTATAAATATTCAAGCAGAAAACAAATAATTGTGCCTTAGAATGGCTTTTTCTCAACTCTTTCCACTTATCAAAATCCTGTTTTTTCCTCGATTCATCTAGTATTAGTCTTTACTTATTCTACATTTTCAAAGCCTGTATTGAACTGTATTACAGCACAATATTTTTTTTTAGATTTACCTTCAATTAGCTATTTTAACTCTTACATATGAGAAATGTCTTGATCATTTGGGATTTTCTACCCCCAACATAGTAGCTAGTACTTGTCCCCAAACATTGGCACTCAGTAAATTCTAGCTAAATCAAAGTACTATAGATCATTGAATCACATAGAGATGAAAGATCTGCAATAATAGAGCTATGAAACATAGATAAATAAAATGAACTCGAAGATCTTGACATTTCATTTTATTTAGTTTTGGAACTTGACTTTATAAAACGTGTTAGTGCTGTAAATTTCCCAACCCTTGAGCAGCCACCTACTCTTAAGGTGCTTGTGAAGTGTATCAGAGAACTCTCCAGGTTCATCAACATACAATACTACCTAGTCAGGTCTTTGGCCCCCAAGTCCTGTGTGGTCTCTCCTACTCTAAGAAACTGGGTGAGAATATTGATGGGCTCATCTGTGAGAACTGCTCTCATCCCTTCAACTTCAACCTATAGCATTCGGATGAATTTACTAGACCCCTATTATTTTCCTCCAAGGAAATAGTTTTCCATTTGGCCAGATAGAAGTTATACATTCAAAGTCTTAAAACTTACTGGCATAATCTGTGCGGAAATGTGCTTTTAATGGTCAGCATTAGGAAGAATAAGAATACAAATATGAAAGAGGAGGAGAAGAAGAAAATGAAAAGAAGGTAAAGGATGGGGAAGAGGGAAAGAGAAAAGGAAGGAAGAAGAGGAGGAATCAGGATGCACTTAAGCAGAGCATTCTCTCTCAAATGGATACAGGTATTACCATTCCCTACTTTAATGTTCATATTTGTAGAATCTCTCTGGCCTCTGGATTTATGTAAATTGTCAATTTCTGGTAATTGGAAGAATGTTATCATAAACCACCAACCTCAGATGCTTCATTATGGTGCTCACACCCTTTCAAATAGATGGTCCTCTTCTGAGGCAGTATATGTTTTGTCTAGATTTTGTCTCATTGCATCAGCTATTTGATAAGGAAGAGAAAAAAGAAGTCTTCAAATTAGTCCAAAAAGAAATTGTCCACACATAAAAAATACCCTTAGGCTTTGCTCATGCCATAGAAAATCTCTGCTTTGTGGCAAAAAGGTCAGGTTTTTCTTCCTGATCAGTGTCATTTCTTCCGCTTCCACTGGAGCAGGTAAGGGAGCCTCTCCTTAGACTCTAAAAGTTCCTGGCAATATACAGTAGCATTCGGCTATAGCTTTCAAAGCAAATAACTACTCTCCAAAGAATCAGTGCAAGAGTTTTTTTTGTTTGTTTTTTGTTTTTGTTTTTTGTTTTAATTTTATCACTTAGTTCTTTTTCAACTCATTTATACTCTCCTCTGCCCAAGTGAAAGATGAGAGAATGAGAAATAAATAACATCTTGAATCAAAAAAAAATGTTTTAAATATAGATTTGCGCAAAAGAGTGATGGTGATATATATTATAGAAGATATATTTTATTAAGTGCATGAATCATCTCATTTGGCTACAAAAATAACTTAAAACATCTTTAATCAGAAATGAAGGATACAATAACTGAAATGAAGAACATACTAGAAGGAATCAACAGCAGATTATATGAAGCAGAAGACCGAATCAGTTATTTAGAAGACAAGGTAGCAGAAAACACACAATTGTAAGAGTTAAAAAGTTAACAATTAAAAAATGAGGTTAGTTTAAAGGACCTGAAACAACATCATGCACATCAACATTTGCATCATAGAGGGACCAGAAAGAGAAGGGAGAGAGCAAGGGATGGAGAAACTATCTGAAGAAATAATGACTAAAAACTTTTTCAACTTGATGGAGAAAATAAACATACAAATCCAGGGAGCATGAACAGTCTCAAACAAGATGAACCCAGAGCCCCACACCAAGACATATCATAATTAAAATGTTGAAGGTTAAAGACAAAGAATTCTACAAGTATCAAGAGAAAGGTAGTTAATTACTTATAAGGGTACTCCCATGAGACTGTCAGCTGATTTCTCAACAGAAACTTTACAGACCAGAAGAGATTGAAAGTACATATTCAAAGTGATAGAAAACAAGAACTATAAGAAAGACTAATCTACCCAGCAAGGCTATTATTTAAAACTGGTAGAGATAAAAAACCTTCCTAGACAAGAAAAAACTAAAGGAATTAATTCATCACCACCAAACCAGCATTACAAGAAATGTTAAATGACCTTCATTAAGAAGAAGGGGAGAGGGAAACATAAATATGAATAATAAAATGGCTATGACTACATACCTATCAATAATCATGTTATATGTAAATGTCTTACATGCCCCAGTCAATGGACATAGAGTAGCTAGATGGATAAGGAAACAAGACCTATACATATATTATCTACTAGAGGCCCACTTCAGATTGAAATATATACACAAACTGAAAGCAAAGGGATAGAAAAAAATATTTCAAAAGATATTTTATGCAAATGGAAATGAAAAAAAAAAGCTGGGGTAGTAATTCTTATATCTGACAAAATAGACTTTTAAAACAAAGTCTATAATAAAAGACAAAGAAGAACCTTACATAATAATAAAGAGATCAATCCAGCAAGAAGATATAATCCTTGTGAGCATTTATGCATACAACATAGGAGCACCTAAATACATAAAGCAAATATTAACCTACATAAAGGGAGAGACTGACAGCAATACAGTCATAGTACTGGACTTGAACACCCCATTGACATCAAGGGATAGATCTTCCAGACAGAAAATCAACAAGGAAACATCAGCCTTAAATGACACAGTAGAATAGATTTAATTGACATTTTTAGAGCATTTAACTCCAAAGCAGCAGAATACATACATTCTTTTCAAGTGCACATGGAACATTATCCAAGATAGACCACATGTCAGGCCACAAAACAAGTCTCAATAAATTTAAGAACATTAAAATCGTATCAAGAATCCTCTTCGATCACAATGGTATGAAACTAGAAATCAATTACAGGAAAAAAGAAAACTGAAAAACACAAAGACATGGGAGCTAAATAACATGCTACTAAACAATGAATGAGTTAACAATTAGATTAAAGAATAAATCAAAAATAAAATGGTCCAAAATTTATGGAACACAGCAAAAGCAGTCCTAAGAGGGAAATTCATGGCAATACAGGCCAACCTCAAAGAACAAGAAAAATCTCAAATTACCAATCTAACCTTACACATAAGGAAACTGAAAAAAAGAACAGAAAAAAAACAAAAGTTAGTAGAAGGAAGAAAATTAATAAAAATTAGAGAAGAAATAAACAAAATAGGGTCTAAAAACATACATACAAAAGGTCAATGAAAGCAAGAGCTGGTTCTTTGAAAGAATAAACAAAATCGATTAACATTTAACCAGAGTCATTAAAAAAGAGAGAGAGAGAGAGAGAGGGGTCTCTGATAAATAAAAATAGAAATGAAAGAGGGGTAACAACTGACTCTGCAGAAATACAAAAGATTATTTTAAAAAAATACTACGAACAATTACATGCCAGCAAATTTGACAATCTGGAAGAAATGGATAAATTCCTAGAAATATACAATCTTCTACAACTGAATCAAAAAACTCCCGAATATATGTCTAGTTACTAGGACTGTTTACAGACTATTTACTGGGAATTAAATCTAATTAGTAATCAAGAAACTCCCCACAAACAAGAGTCTCGAACCAGGTGGCCTCACAGTGCATTTTTTACCAAATATTCAAAAAAGTAACACCTATTCTCAAACAATTCCAAAAAATTCAAGAGGATGGAAAGCTGCCAAATTTCTTTTATGAGACCACCATTACCCTGATTCCAACATCAAAAAGGCATTACCCCCCCCAAAAAAATATTATAAGCTGATATCCCCGATGAACATAGATGCAAAAATCCTCAACAAAATATTAGCAAACCAAATTCAGCAATACATCAAAAAGGTCACACACTATGATCAAGTGAGATTTATTCTTGGGATGGAAACTTGGTTCAATATCCGCAAACAATGTGGTACACTACATAAACAAAATGAGCATGAACAAAATGAAGGATAAAAATTATGTGATCATATCAATAGATGCAAAACATGGTAAAAAAAAGTAAAAATTTGGAGACCACCTAGGAAGACCTGGTGCTGTAGGCATAAAAAATAAAAAAATAAGAGATTGTAAGCTGAGAAGGTACTTGCAATCTGTGAGGTCAATCAAGGGTTGCCTTGCTTAAAAAATAAAAAATAATAAAAACATAAAATAAAATAAAAATTCTCAGCAAAACGGGAATAGAGAGAACATACCTCAACATAATTAAAGTCACATACAACAAACCCACAGCTAACATCATACTCAATGGCGAAAAGCTTAAAGCATTTTTCTTAAAATTGGGAACAAGATAAGGATGTCCACTTTCACCGTTTCTATTCAACATAATATCGAAAGTCCTAGCCACAGCAATCAGATAAGAAAAAGAAATAAAAGGTATCCAGATTGGAAAGGATGAAGTAAAACTGTCATTATTTGAAGATGGAATGATATTATATATAGAAAACCTTAAAGATTCCATGAAAAAAACTACTTGAACTGATAAATGATTTCAGTAAAGTAGCAGGATACAAAATGAATATGTATAAATTGGTTTCATTTCTATACACCAATAATGAATTATCAGAAAAAGAAATTAAGAAAATAATTCCATTTACAATTGCATCAAAAAATATCTAGAAATCAAAGAAGTAAAAGACTTGTACTTGGAAAATTATAAGAAATTGAAGAAGACGCAAATAAATAAAGAATATACCATAAATAGGAAGAATTAGCATTGTTAAAATGTCCATACTACCCAAAGCAATGTATAGATTCAATGCAATTACTATCAAAACACCAAAGGTATTTTTCAGAGAACTCCAACAAATAATCCTAAAATTTATATGGAGTCACCAAAGCCAGAGCCCCAAATAACCACAACAATCTTGAGAAAAAAAGAACAAAGTTGGAGGTATCATAATATCTGATATCAAACTATACTACAAAGCAATAGTAATAAAAACAAAACGGTACTGGCATAAAAACAGACACATAGATCAATGGAACAGAGTACAGAGCCCAGAAATAAACATATACCTATATGGTCAATTAATCTATGATAAAGAAGGCATAAATATGCAATGTGGTAAAGACAGTCTATTCAATAAATAGTGTTTGGAAAATTAGACAGATACATGTAAAAAAATGAAACTATACTACCTTTTTATACCATATAGAAAAATAAACTCAAAATAGATTAACAACTTACATGTAAGACCCAAAACCATAAAACTCCTAGAAGAAAACATGGGCAGTAAACTCACTGACACTGCTTTTAGTAATATTTTTTCAGATATGTCACCTCAGTTTAGAGAAACAAAAGAAAAAATAAACAAATGCAACTACATTAAACTAAAAAGTTTTTGCACAGCAAAGGAAACCATCAGCAAAATGAAAAGACAACCTACTGAATGAAAGAAGATATTCAGCAATGATACATCTGATAAGGGATTAATATCCAAAATTTATAAAGAACTCAAACAACTCAACACCACAAGAAACCTATCAATCCTATTAAAAAATGAACAGAAGACTGAATAAACATTTCTCCAAAGAGAACATACAGATAATAGATTTATGAAAAGATACTCAGTGTCACTAATCATCATAGAAATGCAAATTAAAATCACAATGAGATATGACCTCACACTTGTTGGAAAGGCTATCATTATTAAATCAACAAACAACAAGTATTGGTGAGGATGTGGAGAAAAGAGAATCCTCATGCATTGTTGGTGAGATTGCACATTGGTGCCAGACAGTATGAAAAAATATATGGAAGTTCTTCAAAAAATTAACAATAAAACTGCTATATAACTTAGCAATTCTACTTCTGGGTATGTGCCAAAGAAACTTAAAACACTAATTTGAAAAGATACATGCGTCCCTACGTTCACTGTAGCATTATTTACAATAGCCAAGATATGGAAGCAACCTAAGTAGTCATCAATAGATGCTTGGATAAACAAGAGATGGTACATATATACAATGGAATATTATTCAGCCATTAAAAAGAATAAAATCTTACTATTTGTGGCAACATGGATGGACCTGGAAGGTATTACACTAAGTGAAATAAGTCAGACAGAGAAAGACAAATACCATATGATCTCACTTATATGTGGAATCTAAAGAACACAATAAACAAACAAAAAGGAAAGCAGCTCTAACTCCACATTAAAGATTATATTTTTAAATTTAATATTAAATTCCTATATTATATCATATTATAATATTTTAATATCAAAAATTTTCAATTATTTATTAAGTGCTTACTATATCTGCCTGATATGTTCTACACACTGAGTAATTGCAGCTAACAAGACATACAAAAATCCCTGGAACAGGAGTTTATATTCTAATTGGGTGAGACAACCCATCAATGAATGAATGAATGAATAAATGAATGAATGAATCAAATACAGAGTGAATCAGTGATAGGGTCATGGATTAAGATCGAGCAGAAGAAAATGACATGGAATGTTAAGGTCAGGGCAGATATTTGAGGTCTTAAATAGGTTTTTAAGGGAAGGCCTTACTGAAAAAGTGACATCTGAACAAAAACCTAGTAAAATAATAAAAATATGATTAAGAGTAAAATGCTAGAATGAAGAACATTACCAACCACTATAAAAAATAATGATGAAGGATGTAATAATAATAGTGATGATAAAAATAATAAATGCCTTGCAGAGCACAGGTCTTGTTTGCTGAACTGCTATTTTATTCATTACAGTGCACATCATTCTCTTGTTGATAACTTATAATCAATTGAAATTTAATAAACAGTAATTTTTAAAAAATTATGGAACTTTGGTGTTAACTGTTGTTCTGAGTACTCATCAGTGATTGGTATTTAAGACTGATTTCTTAAAGAACCTTCAGCACCAGTACCTGAAGCTTTACTCAAAATTTCCACTCTGATTGCTAACAAGACAGATGGGTCTACATATTACCTAACAGAATAGATGCTGAAAGTCAGGTTCTAAATGTTATTGTACAGAGGAATACCCTCTCTATGTATCCCCATCTGCATTTACTAAAAACCAACCTATTCAAATTATATATAAATTCTCTAACAGTTACAAGATATCAGTCCTTCACTGTTTTAATGTCTTTTAAAATTGTCTTCAAAATATTTTGCTTTGGTGTTTCAGCATAACATTATCCTATATATAAGTGAATTGAGAGACCATTAAAGGTCACAAAAGTATTAACATATTTTCCACCTCTTGCTCTTTCCAGGGCCATGAAATCTCCAGTATCAGTCACTCTTAAATGAACATTAAAAAAAAAAAAAAAAAAAATTATCAGTCACTAATATTTTAATGGTAAAAGGAAAAAGGGAAATACATCATTTATTGAACCTATACTTGATGGCAAGAACTTTACATGTCCCCACTAAGAAGACAAAATAATTTTAAGTTGATATTATTTTCTCTACTTTATAGCTAAGAAAAAATGAGATTCAAGGAATTTAAATTACTTGTGCACACTTGCATACCTAAAAGCCAAGACAAAAATCTGTCATATTTTCATAATCTTCATGCGTAGCTAAAAACACAATGATTGGGATTTTAAATAACATCCAGAGCTGAACAGCTATTAAGTGACAGAGCTACACAGTAGCAAGCCTCAGTCCATGTGTATCCCCCAAGACATCAAGCTGTTTCTAATGTATTTGGAAGAAATAGGAAGAAGACCATTTCAAGTTATTAAAGAAGAGCAATAATTCAAGGCATATGATGCTGTTTAGATAGACCGGTTCCTGGAGACTATCTACAAAATGCACCACGAGGAAATAGGAAGTGAACCTTCACATTAGTGGTGCTGTTACTGCATACAGTGGAACTTAGATCATTGGAAGATGGGATACACTGAGACAGGTTTCTGGTGAAAATTTAGTTTAATGAAGCCTGGAAATATGGGGAGAAATTTCATACTAAAGAAGGCTGGAGAACCAGGAAAAAAAAAAGAAAACAAAAAACGGTAATGCAACGGGGCAAGGGCTAGTGCTAAAAGAACACTGCACAGTGATGCGAGGATCCTGAAGCATGTGTCTGCCTTGCATTTTTCCCCAGAGCCAGCCTTGCTTAACGTTGATGGAATAATTATTAGGGTCCAATTATACAATAAGCTGCTGTGATTTATGATGCTCTACAACCAGCACTGAATCAACCTGTCTCAGTAGCCGTAAGTCTGCATAAAGTTTTAATTACGAACATCATAAGTTGGTCAGAGCATATGGAGAAAAATGGATTATGAATTTATGATGCAGTGAATTTTCCTATAGAGAGGCTCTTCTGATCAGAGTTAGGCGACAGGATGATAAAAGACACGTAGGAGAAGCCAGATGCTTGACGAAGGATCTGTTCCCTTTTAAAAGTGAGACTGGGTACCAGAGCTATGGGAATGTGCCACAGGGAATGTCAAGGAATGTCAGCTGGCATTGTGACATTCTGATCCTGGCTTCAGGTGAGACATAGCTACCAGGGCTGTGACAATGACATGCTACCCAAGATTGGCATACGACAAGGTAGAATTTAGCAGAGGAATAGTCTTGACTTGCTTGACAATTCTTCCAACATTCCCTATATGAGAGGATTTCCCAAATCGACAAGCTATTCACTATATTCTTTCCTTAGGATTTTATGGTTCAGTAAATACTTACTGAGAGCTTATTATGTACCAGACACCCAATGACTGGTCTGTGGGTGGGTAGAGGCCTGAACACATGAGCCAGCTGGGGACCACTTGGCAGAACCATCACAGAAGAACTCCTGAAGGGAACGACTCAGTGTCTGTAACCGCAACACAGACCCCTTCTCCCTCTGCTCCTTCTTCCTTCCTTCACTTCCCCAACAAGTGTTGATCTGGAGAGCACTCCCCTATAAAAATTCTGCATGTTAATCTCCATCTCAGAGTAAGCTTCCTAGGGAGCCTGACCTTCAAAACTCAGCATGTCATTTGAAGAGACCTCAATTTCCTGGGTCAGCACCCAGAGACTTACATAAGATTTGGTAAAATGAAAAAGTGTATTCATTTGTTTTTGTATCCATTAACCATGCTTTGATTCAAGCACATTTCATTACAGTGCTTACTGTGTAGCAAGCATTGTGCTAGGCATTCTGGTTACAGAGATAAAAGAAAGTTCTCTGCTGAAATAGGTCGTAGCCCAGTCAAGAAGACAGACAATAACCACTGATTGTGGTAAACAGTAGGATATAATTAGGCACAGGGAGCTATAGGAACACTGAGGAGGGACACCTACCTCAACAAGAATATTGGGGAGAAAGTCAAAGAATTCTCTGGAAATAGTAGCAACTGAATCAAGTAGGAGTACAGACCATATGCTCTTCTGGTTGGACACATGCCAAAGAAGCTAATCAGCAAGGAAGGTGGATAGGCTCTGCCAGCTGGTACTATACCCAAGCTGATGCTCATATATGCACAGTCAGACAGAAGACTGCACTAACATTTCAGGAAATTCTGCCTACCTGCTCAGGCTGTCTGTCTGTGACTCACTTCAGTCTCATTTCCTGGTTCCTCTTGGATTAAAATTACATCATTGTGTGGAATTGACACCCTCCACCACAGACTTGGCCGAGAGATTGTGTTGTCCATACTTAATAAGCAAGAAAGTTGACAGTCTCTGAGGCAAGGTCACTTAAAACATGTGGCTGAATAGGACAAATACCTCCAAATACTCTGACAAGAATAGCTCATGGCTACCAACACAAATCTCTATCAAAAGGGCTCACCTAGTGAGATTAGCATACAATGTCATGTTTTTCAAATCAAGACTCTGAAGCAACCACTTCTGCACACTCCAAATTTAAACTATTGATGAGATAATAAACAAAACAAAGTTCAGAACTGATATACAAAGCTTAAACCGCCCTTTTAGCTCTGGCAGCTTGAAAGATAACCCTCTAATTAATTTATTTTTTAATTTATTAAAATTCTTCCATAATGAAGCCAACATGATCCTCTCTCTCTCTCTCTGTCTCTCTCTCTCTCTCTGTCTCTTTCTTTGTATGTGTGTGTGCGTGTATGTGTGTGTATCATTGATGATAGATAGATAATGGATAAATTAGATAGATGATAGATTAGATAGAAATATAGATAGATAGATAGATAGATAGATAGATAGATAGATAGATAGATAGGTAAGGGAGGGAGGAGGGAGGGACAGAGAGAAAGAAAGAAAGGAAGGAAGGAAGGAAGGAAGGAAGGAAGGAAGGAAGGGAAGGAAGGAAGGAAGGAAGGAAGGAAGGAAAGAAGGAAGGAAGAAAGAAAGAAAGAAAGAAAGAAAGATTACAACAATCACACCCCAGCTCAAATGTAGCTCATTTGAGGCAAAAAGGAAGAGCTAAAGGTTAAAAAACATAAATAGTCTAATGAGCCATGTGATGTTCTAAAAATACATAGCCCTGGAAGATCCATTTTTCTAGTTTGGCTTCAAACAAACAAAAGAACTAACTACTTTTCACACTGTCAGAGAACGAATAAAGTAATTACACTTTACAACATATGTAGGCAATCACATTTCAGAGTTGTGATTTGTTATGTCTCTCTAACAATAACGACAGATCTTATATTTGTTGTAGGGCAGATGAGTGTTTATAATATATGTATGGAGTAGACATAGAGAGAATACCAATAACTAATAAATATAACAAATATATTAAACTTCACTAGTAAATTAAAAGTAAGAAATGCAAACTGGACAAAGAAAGCCTCATTTTTAAAGTACCAGAAATTATGCCCAGTATCATTGACTGTAAAGAGACATGGACTTTCTTATGCATTGCAAGTGTATATTTAAACTGATAACACCAGTTTAAAGGATAATTTGTATGTGTCCAGAGCCCTAAAAAATACATATAGTTTTGCTAACCAGTTGTACTTCTAGAAGTTTGCATTAGAAAACACATGCACACAAACACATTGCCGCCACCACCACCACCACCATCACCACCACCACCAACAACAACAACAATCTAGGCCAAACTTTATATTAGAATTTGTTCATTGTAAAACACTTATACAAAATGATGAATCGCTGAGTCCTGTCAAGGTTAGTTGTCAATCAAGGAAGCACACTCCTCTAAAAAAGTAACCATCCACAGTATATAGGGATAAAAATCCCAAAAGCTTTGTCACCAGGCCTTTTGAGCCACGCTTCTCTTGCTCAGGCCTGCTTCCACTTCTGGAAGTGTACTTTCCTTTCTAATAAAACTTTTCTTTTTTCTACTGTAAAATAAATGAATGAATGAATGAATGAATAAATAGATAAATAAAACACTTATAATGCCAAACTAGAAGAAGCATAAATGTTTACAAATTCGTCAAAGGATATGAATAAACAATTCACAGAAAAGCAAATCCAAATGTTCACCAAATATATAAAAATTTGCTTAAACTCAATAATACAATCTATTGCTATTAGAGATATTACAGAAATGTATATTTATACATTTTTGATTGAAATGTTCATGGTCACAGTTATTTAAAAAAATAAATCTGGTGATGCTATTAACATTAAAAATGCATATATCCTTTGACCCAGCTCTTCTGCTTCAAGGCATTCATCATAGTATCAACCACTTCTACATAGAATCAACAATATATAAGATATAAATATTTATTGTAATTTTGTTCAGAGCAGCACCCCAAAAGTAAATATTGATATAGGGAAATAGTTGAATTATTATTATAAATGTTGAATCATTTTGTAGCTACTACAAAATAAATCACACTGTGCAATATTGTGATTTATTATAAGAAATATATATTTGGTCTTCATCTCCATTTCTGAAACAAAATTCCTAAAACCCCAGGAATTTCCTGTGATGACAGCAATAAAAGTGTCTCTTGTTAATAAGGTGAATTTGCGACCTTACCTAAGGATGGGCCGGTTGCCAGAAGAGCTAACCATAGGATTACAGGTTTGGAATGATCAGTTTCACCGCTCTAACCTCCTAACCTCTAGGGAGGGAGAAGGGCTGCAGGTTGAATCAATCATCAATGGCCAATGACTTAATATATAGTGCCTATGCAACGAAGCCTCCATAAAAACCCAAAAAGACAGTTTGGAGAGTTTCCTGGTTGGTAAAAAA
This sequence comes from Pteropus medius, assembly GCF_902729225.1. NCBI lineage: Eukaryota > Metazoa > Chordata > Mammalia > Chiroptera > Pteropodidae > Pteropus > Pteropus medius. The sequence continues at coordinate 3,003,675 of NW_024344434.1, read as the reverse complement.
GTGGACATTCAGGAGAAAGTCTAGAAACCCCAAGCCCTTTTTCCATATTTTGAAAGATAGTAGCTGAACAGAGTTCGAAGAGCTTCTAAGTTGGTGAACCAGAACGCTTCCATGTGCTATTGTCCCAAGCCCCGAACTTCACAATGACTGAAGCCCCTTTGTTTGGGACCTCGCCATATGTATCTCTTCATCTGGCTGTTGCTTCATATACTTTGTAATAAACCATTAATCTAGTGAGTAAACTGGTTTCCTGAATCCTGGGAGCCACTCTAGCAAAGTTATTAAACCCAAGGAGGGGTTTATGGGAACCTCTGATATATAGCCAGTCAGTATGAAGCACAGGAAACAACCTGCACTTGCAACTGGCACTTGAAGTGGAGATGGTCTTGTTGGACTGAGCCCTTAGCCTGTGGAATCTGATGTTATGTCCAGTTAGATAGTGTCAGAATTGAGTTGAATTGTAGGATACCCAGCTATTGTCCCAGAATTGCTTAGTGGTCTGGAAAAACTCCTGCATACACGCATTGGAATTGATTCCCAAACCTTTACAATTGTATTAGTTAACGTGGAGCTTTCACTGAAGTATTGGCAGATGAAAGAAAGATGTAGAAAAAATGTATATAATATGACCCTATTTTTGAAAAGTTATGACTGCACTGTAGGCATATGTAACCACAGCATTTGTATGTATATGTCTCTGTGGGTGTGCATATATATGAGTGATGAAAAATGTGGAAGAATTTACCTAAAGTGGTTAATATAAATTATCCAAGTAAGGGTGGGGAAGGGAGGCAAGCACAGAAAAAAAAAAAGAAAACAAAAGATTGCTAACAAACACTTAAGACAGCATACGATTTTTTACATGTATTTGCATTAAATTATATGTATATACATAAAAATGTATTTTAAAACAAGAATTAATTTTCCCAAAACTCACTTCGGGAGCTTAGTAAAGTGCATCACATCTTCCTGGCTTTTATTCACAGCTGTGTTTGGAGTGAAGCACCCAGGAGCTATGCATTTATTTAAAAAAAAAAAAAAAAACCTGGGTAATCAATGCAGCCCATTTATACACATGTATTCATAATTTTATTCTTCATGGCTTCAGGCAGAATGTAGTGTCTGCCACTTCTTCAGAGCTGAATGTCCCTAAGAATTTCGTGGAGGTCTGGTTAGCAAGCACCAGGAAGCACCTCACTCAGCACTCACTCCATACCTGGGATTATACATTCCAACCTCATCAGTGTGGATGTTTCCTATTCAGGTCCTCATTCCACTCTATCTCCTCCTTCACCCACACAGCGAGTGAGTCTAGCAAGATTGTATTCTTGTCATATGCTCTGATCCTATTGCAAAGTGAAGATTGTTCTTGCAGATTACACATTTTATAAACATTTGTGGAACTCCGTGATATCCAGCCCTTTCCACAACAGTTGGCATATGACAGACACTCATTATACTAAAATAAATCAAGGTTTTGGTGAAACTGAAAAACATGTTTAGTCACCAATTCAGTCGCTGCTTGGGTACATCCCCAGCTTCACCTTTCAGATCCCAGCAAATCTACCCTCACTGGCTCTAGCAGCACAAGGGGAAGCCCCTGTGCTGGGGAATCAGCATCCTGCTTTCACTGTTGGTGAGTCAGAAAGAATGGATGGGCCTATAATCAGGCATAAGATATTAGACCTATTTGCAAAGAAAATTCATTTACTGCTAAAATCTGAAGTTGGGAAACTCTGGACTTAGTCTCATATTGTATTCTCTCTATCCAATCATGATCATGAGTTTTCAACATTCATTGGTTTAAAAATGTGCCATCAATTTATTAAACTTAGATTTTGCCTTTAAGAAACTTACACTTTGATTGAGAGGCCAAATCCATCAGAGTGGAGCCATACGGTGATCAGTCACAAGGACAAATATCAATATAAACAGATTAATAAAGTGCAGACCCTTTTCATTCCAAAGACAAGTTTCAAAAATTATATGAGCAAAAGAAGCATCATGGTGATATGTATATAAACTCTCCAAGAGCCTTCTTTGACGAATGCACTAGATTTTAGATAATTGTATTCTATGACTTTTAATAATCAGTCGCATGACTTCACAGTTATATTATATGTTTTTGTACCTGTGCGCACACATTTTTTGAAGTCATTTTCCCTATGAGAGAGCAGCTTTGATACAATTCTCCTCACCATCTGTATGCCTCCATTATACCTATTTTAAATGTAAATTCCTTGATGTAAGGAACAATATACTGTTAAGTCTTAGCACATTATAGTCTTTGATGGATGATTATTATGGTTAGTAACAAAAATTACATATTAGCAAAAAACGTATCCACATTTTTGTGCAAATTAACATCGGAGTTACTTTTGCAGTTTAATATGAAAGAGTGATAGTAAGACTGTCAAAGCAAATAAGGTTCATTTCTATAAAATTCAAGACCATTTTTACAACTGAAAACTGACTGCTTAATAACATAGATGAGGAAAATGTTACAGTCAGCAGTTACCAAAGAGTATCTTCCCAATGAAGTGGCAGTTTAGGGTGGTAGCAAGGGCGGAAAGACATTCAGAAGTAGCAGCATACTAAGTATATTTGACAATTAAGGTAGATAAGATTTTAGCATCTCTGTCCCCTATATGACCAAGTTTTTTAAAAAAGTATTCATCATGAAAATAATAATAATCAGAAAATAAATTTTTGTTCAATTTTGTTTATATAATAATGGCAGTAAATTATAATAATAATTGCAAAAATAGTAGATTTATCATTTTAATCACTTTTTTTTCATAAAAGGAGAAGAAGGGATGTGAAAAATGTTTCCAAAAGACTGAATTCCTCGAAATTCACAGAATGATTTACACTTAGAATGACAGAATTGAAACAACTCATTTCATTTCTTCTTCTTTACAATTAGTGTGTTATTTTTGTTTATTTCTAAATACAGAAATACATAGTGCAACAGTGGTGAGAGACAAAGACTGCTCCTGAGACGAGCTCGAATGACTCTGAATAGTTTATTTATTTACTTCTGCTTACTATGAAAATAAATGTGAGTTCACGTGTGTTGCTGGCCATTTTTAAAACTGGAGGTTTTCCAAATGAACTTCCAGTAGAACACAATGTTTATTAAAAGATATATATTTAAAAGTGTGTTAATTTGAGGTTTAGATGTATATTATTAAAAACTTCACAGTAACCATAGTACTTATTTAGCATTTAGGTCAATAGAATATATTTTTCAGGGAGAGGGGATTTTTCACTGACATTGTTTAAAATTTCCGGAGTATAGTGACAAAAAAAAAAAAAAAACTAGACCAATTTTTAGGTAATTTTATTTTATTATTTTCAGGCAATGCGGCCTGTTATTGCCTACACCTGGGTGGATTGCTCTTTTGTTGCTGCCTCTGTACGTCTTCCCATAGAGACCCCGTGGAAAGTTAAAGTAGGTTCCAAAGTGTAGCAAAAGAGCTTTAATAAAGGACATAATTTAGGATCTTTTTAAAATTGTAAAATATTAAAAAGCGTGACCCCTCATCTCATGGACAAGTTCAGAGATGGAAAATACTTAGCCCTTATTTCCTCTTCTTCTACTCATGGCAGACATTCTTAATGAATCATGGGTCTTTTTTCTCAATGAACCAGGAGATGTTTTGGGAAGGCTTATAAAACTGCAATCTAAACAATCCATAAATTATCTGGCATTGGAATGAAAGTCGAAAAGTGTTTTCATTCTTAAATTAAATCTCTAACCTGACACTCAAAGGAAGTCTATCATCAGAATCTATGAGGAGAGACTGGTTCCTTGTAGATTCTCAGGCCACCATGCTCATGGATGGAATGTGCTACATGTATGTGCATGTGGAAGGTGGGGTGCAAGGAAAATAATTAAGAAAGCTAGTCTTCACTCCCATTAGAGCATGGAAAAACAGTAAGCCCTTAGTATTTCCAAATGACAAGAATGAGTATTTATCGAGTATTTATTATAGTCTAGTCACTACAAAGGGTTTTAGCTGTATTAACTATTTTTATCCTTTCAAAACACCCAGTGAACAAAGTACTATTACCATATCCTTTTCACAGATGAGACCTTGAATCAGAGAATGCCTGAGTGACTAATCCCAGATCACACAGGTAGTGTTAGAGCTGGGAGTCAACCCAAGTGGCATATTTGCAAAGTCCCACAGAGAAATACACTCTTTATGGCATTCTGATGAACTGCTGTCCATTTTGACTCTCCTGAGGCATTCCAAAGTCTATGAAATATTTTGCAGAAGCATAATTTTGATTTGACTTGCTATGAGGCCAATGCGAGAGGGTAATTAATTAGTAAATGTGACAAGCCAAGGAAAATAAAATATTAAAATTATCTCAAAGTAGCTTTAATGTTTTATTTTCATTCTGACATAAATAAGACCTTTAATTAGCTAATTTAAATGCTTTATTTATGGAGAGGACTCTGAAAAGAAAGTCAGCTACTAAAGAGAGTGTGAGGATCTTAAGAATATGTTAATTGCTTTATACACATTAATTCAAATAAGCTTTTCAACGTTACCGAAAGTTAAAGATCACTCTACTCATTTTACAAAATAAGAAACTAAACTTAGAGAGGCTAAGTGACTTGCCCAATGAATCATTGTCCAATGGGGTCTTTTGAACTCCAGTCTGTGTAATTTCAGGGCCCAGGTTTCACCATTTACAGATATTCCTCTGCAGATCCATCTTGCTAATTAATACACAGCCTTTTCCAAATGTTTGTTTTCCAAACTGCTCCCCCAGGCTTTGACTCATGTGAGAATGCTTTTACTTGCCCAACAGTAGAACTCTCCACCTGTGGTACAATAGTCATTACAGGTCAAACACCACACTTTCATTTTTAAAAAGGAAAAAGTAGTAAAAGGGAGGGAAAACACCTACTTGCAAATGTCTTATGTGGCTACAGATAATGTCAAGAGGAGCTGGCACAAGTCCAGAATGAATTAATTTAATAAACATTTGTCAATCCCATACTTACTGCCAGGTCCTGTGCTGTGTTTTGGAATGACAGAGATAATGTCATACCCCGAACAGCGGACTACATATTAAGTTTTGTGCATGTAAATAAATTCAGAAAATACTCTTTGAAAGAATTAAGCATCTTATTTAAAATATTTTTGTTGCTCTTGCTAAAGACATAACAAGTGTACTTTATGCATCAATCAGGGGCATGCCAATTTTCTCTCTCATGTCTAGGAAATGAAGTGCCTCTTGATTCATCAGCAGTTCTTGAGTCATATAAAATTAAGCATGTTGAGGTTCTAAGGGATTCCTACCTGCGCTTTGCCCTCCTTTTCTCCAGGAGGCATTTCCATCTCAGACAGTCTAATGTAATCCTCACAGGAATGGGGAGGCACTCAAAAAACTGTGATCATGGTGAATTTATACTTTTGGCTCTTTCTCCCAGTCTGTACTTCGTCTCTCCAGGTATCTATGATGCTAATGTTGCCAGAAAGTCATCTGGTCTGGAATAGACAATGTGTGAACAATGAGACTGTACATTGGCAGTGGAGATGGGATTTGAAGCCAGATTTAGTTATGATTTCTTTTTCTGCTTTTTCAACACCTGTTTGATTTATGGCAAATATTTTTAGCTCAAAAATGAGAAGTATAATGGACACATATATATATTTTTTAAGTTTATTGGGGTAAAATTGGTTAATACAATTATATAATTTTCAGGTGTACATTATAAATTGACATCTATATATTCTATTGTGTGATTACCACCCAAAGTTCAGTTTCCTTCAACTACCATATATTTGATCCCCTTTACTCACTTCACCCTACCCCTGCCCCCCCTATATTCGACCCTCTTTACCCTGTCAACCTCAACCCTCCGCACCTACCCACTACCCTCTGGTAACCACTAGTCCATTGTCCATGTCCATGAGTCTCTGTTTGTTCTGTTCATTTGTTGATTTTAGGTTTATATCCCACATATAAGTGATATCATGTGATTTTCAACTATCTCAGTCTGGTTTATTTCGCTTAGCATGATTATCTTGAGGTCCATCCATGTTGTCGCAAATGGCAGTATTTCATCTCTTCTTATGGCTGAGTAATATTCCATTGTATATATGTACCACAGCTGCTTTAGCCAATCATCTATCATAGGACACTTTGGTTGCTTTCACATCCTGGCCACTGTGAATAATGCTGCTATGAAGATCGGTGTGCAAATATCTTTTTGGATATGGGTTTTCAAGTCTTTGCGGTAAATATCCAGTAGAGGTATTGCTGGATCATATGGTAGATCAATTCTTAGTTTTTTGAGGAAGCCCCATATTGTTTTCCATAGTACCAATTGGCAGACCCACCAGTAGTGTATGAAGGTTCCGTTTTCTCTGCATCCTCTTCAACATTTACTAGTCCTGTTGATTATAGCTATTCTAAGAAGTATGATTGTGATTTTGATTTGCATTTCCCTAATAGCTAGTGATATTGAGCATCTTTTCATATATTTATTGGCCATTTGTATATCCCCTAGTGAGAAGTGTCTGTTCAGGTCCTCTGCCCATTTCTTGATTGGATCATTTGTTTTTTTGTTGTTATTGAGTTGTATGAGTTCTTTGTGTATTTTGGATATTAGGCCCTTATCGGAGGCATTGCTTGCAAATATATTTTCCCATTCTGATGGTTCTCTCTTTACCTTGTTGACAGTTTCTTTTGCTGAGCAAAAGCTTTTTAGTTTGATGTAGTCCCATTCATTTATTTTAGTTTTACTTCCCTTGCTTTTAAGGTCAAATTCATAAAATCCTCTTTAAGTCCAAGATCCTTGAGTTTAGTTCCTATGTTTTCTTCTATGCGTGTTGTTGCTTCCTGTCTTATATTAAGGTCCTTAATCCATTCTGAGTTAATTTTGGTGTATGGTGATAGACAACAGTCTAGTTTCATTCTTTTGCGGGTGGCTTTTCAGTTTTCCCAGCACCACTTATTGAAGAGGCTTTCCTTTCTCCACTGTATGTTTTTGGCTTTTTTGTCAAAAATTATTGGCCCATATAAACATGAGTTTATTTCTGGACTCTCGATTCTGTTTCACTGGTCTGTGTGTCTGTTTTGCTGCCGATACCATGCCGTTTTGATTACCATCACTTTGTAATATAATTTGAAGTCAAGAAGAGTGATGCCTCCAGCCTCGTTCTTTTTTCTCAGAATGGCTTTAGCAATTCTGGGACTTTTAGGCTTCCATACAAATCTGATGATTTTTTGTTTTATTTTTTTAAAAAAATGCTGATGGGATTTTGATGGGGATTGCATTAAGTCTGCATAATGTTTTAGAAAATATGGTCATTTTAACTATGTTGAGTCTTTGATCCAAGAGCATGGAATACTTTTGCATTTCTTTGTATCTTCTATTTATTTTAATAAGATCTTATAGTTTTCATTATATAAGTCCTTCACGTTTCATTAAATTTATTTCTAGATATTTTATTCTTTTTTGTTGCAATTGCAAAAGGAATTATTTTTTCCACTTCTTTTTCTGACGCTTCATTATTAGAATATAGGAATGCTATGGATTTTTGAATGTTGATTTTATATCCAGACACTTTACTGTATTTCTTTATTGTTTCTGGCAGTGTTCTTGTGGAGTCTTTGGGGTTTTCTATATAGAGAATCACATCATCAGCAAATAGTGACAGTGTGGCTTTTTTGTTTCCTATTTGGATGCCTTTTATATCTTACTCTTGTCTGATCCCACTTGCTAGGATCTCCAATGCTATATTGAATAACAGTGGTGATAGTGGACAGCCTTGCCTTGTTCCTGATCTTAGAGGGAATGTTTTTAGTTTTTCACCATTAAATATAATGTTGGCTAAGGGTTTGTCATACATGATCTTTATTATGTTAAGGTATTTTCCTTCTATATCAATTTTGTTAAGTGTTTTGATCATAAATGGATGCTGTATCTTGTCTAAGGTTTTTTCTGCATCTATTGATATGATCATATGATTCTTATTTTTTAATTTATGTGGTGTATCACATTAATCTATTTGTGTATGTTGAACCAATCCTGTGCCCCTGGGATGAAGCCCACTTGATTGTGGTGTATAATCTTTTTAATATGTTGCTGTATTCGGTTCGCTATTGTCTTATTTAGGATTTTTGCATCTGTGTTCATGAGAGATATTGGTCTGTAGTTTTCTTTTTTTGTGTCATTTTTACCAGGTTTTGGTATCAGAGTAATATTGGACTCATAGAATGAGTTTGACAACTACTGCCTCCTCTTCGATTTTTTGTAAGAGTTTAAGGAGAATAGGTATTAAATCTTCTTTGAATATTTGGTATAATTCACTGGTGAAGCCATCTGGTCCTGGACTTTTACTTGTTGGTAGGTTTTGGATAATTGTTTCAATTTCCATACTGCTGATTGTTCTATTTAGATTTTTCAGATCTTGATTCAGTCTAGGAAGGCTATATTTTTCTAAGTACTGGTCCATTTCTTCTAGGTTATTAATTTTGGTATTGTATACTTTTTCATAGTATTCTTGCATGATCCTTTGTACTTCTACGATATCTGTCATAATTTCTTCTCTTTCATCCCTGATTTAGTTTAATTGTGGCCTTTCTCTTTTTAATTTAGTGAGTCTAGTCAAGGATTTGTCAATTTTATTAACCTTCTCAAAGAATCAGCTCCTTATTGTATTTATTTTTTCTATTTTTGTTTTGTTTTGTTTTAATTTTATTTATTTATGCTCTAATTTAGATGATTTCTTTCCTTCTTCTAACTTTAGGCCTCATTCGTTCTTCCTTTTCTAGTTCTTAAGATGAAGCATTCGGTTGTTTATTTGGTCTTGTTCTTGTTTTGGAAGATTAGCCTGTAACGATATGAACTTTCCTCTTATGACCACTTTTGCCATGTCTCAAAAGTTTTGATATGTTGTACTATCATTATCATTTGTTTCTATGTATTTCTTGATCTCTCTTTTTATTTCTTCTGTGACCCAGTTATTCTTCAGTAGCATGTTGTTTAATCTCTGTGTATTTGTGGTTCTTTCTGATTTCTTTTTACAGTTGATCTCTAGTTTCAAAGCACTGTGACCAGAGAATATGGTTGGTAAGATTTCCAACCTCTTATTTTTGTCAAGACTATTTCTGTGTCCCAGTATGTGGTCGATTCTTGAGAATGTTCCATGTGCACTAGAGAAGAATGTATAAGCAGCTGTTTGGGGATGGAAGGCTCTGTAAATGTCGATTATGTCCAGTTGGTCTAATGTGTCATTTAAGGATGTTATTCCCTTATTGATTTTCTGTTTGGATGATCTATCCATATCCGATACTGGGGTATTGAGGTCCCCTACTACAATAGTGTTTTGGCATGTTTCTCCCTTTAGTTCTGTTAGTAATTGCTTTACATATTTTGGGGATCCTTGTTTGGGAACATAGATATTAATAATTGTTATGTCTTGGTGCATGATTTCCATTATCATTATGAACTGTCCCTCAATATCTTTCTTCACCTTTTTTATTTTGAAGTCTATTTTGTCTGATATTAGTACTACTACTCCCACTTTTCTCTGAATGCTATTTGGTAGAATAGCATTTTCTACCCTTTCACTTTGAGTCTATATTTGTCTTTGGAACTGAGATGTGTCTCCTGCAGGCAGCATATGGTTGGGTTTTGTTTTTTGATCCATTCTGCAACTCTGTGCCTTTTTATTGGTGAGTTCAGTCCATTTACATTTAAGATGATTATTGAAATATGAGGTCTTCTTATAGCCATTTTATCTTTCACTTTCTCATAGCTCGGTGTTTCCATTGCTTCCTTGTCCTTGTGTTTCCGTTTTCTTTATTTTGGTTGGCTTTTGTGTGTTTTCCCTCTGGTTCTACTTGTTTTATGTTATATACTTCAATTCTGAATTTTTGATGTGTGGTTATCATAACGAATATATAAAGGATAATATATATACAGTCATCCATTTTCTTTTGCATGTGCCTTATCTCCTTTCCCCTTTGTGAATCTGGATTTTTGAATCCTCCCCTTTTCAGTCATTGTTATATCAATTTCTTTCTATGTATGCTGAACATTCATTACTATCTTGCTACAGCAATTCTCTTCTTATTATTTAAGCTTATAATGCCCTGTTCTTAGTAAGGGCTGCACACCTCTGCTTCTATTTGCCTGATAGTCACTTTACTCTTAATTATGTATTTTATTTTTCATTTTGTTTTAGGTGAGCGGACACCTTTCAATATTTCCTATAGTGCAGGCCTTGTAGTGGAGAATTCTCTCAATTTTTGTATGTCTGGAAAGGTCTTAATTTCTCCTTTGTATCTAAAGGAGAGCTTACTTGGATACATTATTCTAGGCTAGTAGTTCCATTCACTTAATAGTTTAAATATTTGATTCCATTTCTTTCTGGCTTGTAAGGTTTGTGCTAAGAAGTCTGAGGATAATCTAATGTGTTTTCCTTTATAAGTTACCATTTTCTTTTCCCTGGCTGCCCTGAGAATTCTGTCTTTGTCATCGAATTTTGATAACTTTAATACAATGTGTCTTGGTTAAGGCCTTTTTCGGTTGAGATAATTGGGTGTTCTGTTTACTTTCTGAATTTCAAACTCCAGCTCATTCCTTAGATTTGGGAAATTCTCTTCAACTATTTGTCTGAAAATGCTTTCTAGTCCCTCTTCCTTTTCCTCGCCTTTAATATGCCCATTATTCTTATGTTTCTTCTCTTGATGGTATCAGCTAGTTCTTGTATTTCTCTTTCATTTTTCATTCTTTGGTTTCTCTCTACTTCCTTCTGATTTATTTCTAGATTTCTGTCTTCAGTATCACTGATCCTCACCTCCATTTGATTGACTCTATTTCCCAAGTCTGCTATTTCATTTTTCAACTCTTGCAGTGTATTCTTCATCTCCAGAAGTTCTATTCTGTTCTTTTTGAGGGTTTCGATCTCCTTGCTCTGCTCATCTAGTTATTTTTTCAATTTTTTGAAATTGTCGATTTGACTTGGTTTGGATCTCATTGAGTTTTTTCAGTAGTGCCATTCTGAATTCTCTGTCATTTAAGTCACATATTTCTATGTCTGTAAGCTTATTTTCTGGAGATTTTTCTCTTTCTTTCTGAGATGCTTTGTCACCTTGGTTGTTCATGTGTTTAATGGACTATATCATTGCCTGGGCATTAATGGAACTGTATTCTGTTGCTTTTCCAGAATGAAGATTTATTTTATAAAGATCTCTCTTTAGCCTGATGCAAAGAAGGTGCTTTTCTTTTGGTTTCTAGTATGTAGAGTCTAAACCTCTTGGATCTCTGCTTTATATAAAGCCTAAATGTCTTTTTTATTTTCTTGTAGATATTTAATCACACTTAATATCACAGTTTCAGTCCCTGTCAATGTTAGCAACAGTTTCAATAGGGTTTGCTCAGATTCCCCTGGAGCTCCGCTGTGACCGGTCTCTGAGGGTATGGGAGGAGGGGCCTTCTAGGTTGGGAGTTACGGGCTGCGACTCAGCCTCAGTTTTGTAATCGGGGCCAGTAAAAATCAACTATTATTTCTCTGTGGTCCCGTCCCACTTCTCTGCTTTCTGCCTTGATGATCCAGGCAGGCAGATCAAGGAAGTCGCTGCAACTTCTCCCCTCCCCCTCCCCTGCAGGGAGCTCTGGGGGCTGCAAGAGGTAGCTTCCTTATTTCTCCTAGTCCACTGCCTGACACCCTGGGTTCTGACCTGTGGTAGCTCTTATGTGCAGATCCCACGCTCAGACATGCTGGTGCAGTTTGGGTGTTTTCTGTTGAGTTTTAGATGTTCAGCTTATTGTCGTTTCAAGGGGAGAGATCCGAGGACATCTCTCACTCCACCATGTTTCCCGCTTCTTTCCGGCCTATATTTTTTAACCCCCCATTTTTGTTACCTTTATCTCTAAACCAGTGGTTTTCAAATGGAGACATTTGGCAATGTCTGGAGACATATTTAGTTGTAATAACTGGGAGAGAAGAGTTGTGCTACTGGCACCTGCTGGGTAATGTGCAAGGATGCTGCTAAGTATCCTACAATGCACACGACAGCTGTAGGATGAAGAATTGTCCAGCCCCAAATGTCAACAGTTCTGAAGATGAGAAACCCTACCATATTTCTGTCACACTTAGAGTCCCAATCACCACTTCAGTCTGACCATGAGGGCAGTGGGTATGGCAGAGAGAAAGTGAGACACACTCCTCCCGGCCTGGGTGTTCCAGGAGAAAGATGTCTCAAACAGAGAGGAAAAAGCAGTGAAGGAAAGACTCTGCCTCCTCTTTACAATCAGGTCGACTATGGGAACATAAGGGAAACAAGACAGAAGAAAGCAGGAAATCATCTAGTATTTGCCTTAATCTCTCTTTCTTTGGATAGATATGGCCAAAGCAGAAGGCGCATTTGATCATTTAAGGGGAACTGCTACCCAAATCAGGATATGCTGCAATGCTATCAAGGACTTAGGCAGAGCTAAGTGCAGGTGTGCAGATGTACAGAGTGTAGAATGCAGATGACTGAGCAGAAAAGGAAAGAGAAAGAGAGAAAAGGGAAAGGAGGGAAACAGAGAAGGAAGAGAGAAGGGAGGATAAAAGAGAGGGGAACCAAGTGGAGGAGGGCATTGCAGGAGCTAGAGGCTTCAAATTGAAGGATACTATCAATAATAATATAATAAACTATCAATAACAATATCAATCATAAAATTTCGATCTGTATATTAAGATGAATTGAATTACCATTTTATTCTTTTTAACAGATATTACAAAATCATTGTATTTTTACATGAAAAAGTAAATAAGATAATCCATTGAAAGAAATAAAAATATGTTGAGATGTATCATAAAGTTAATACAAATATATTGTAATTTTTTAATAATTTTTAAATTATGTAGTAAATATAAATTATGTAGATCATTTTTGTAACTTGCCTTGATTTCTTTATTCATTCTAAATAAATACTCACTTTTATACTTAACTTTGTATCTGTATAACATATTCTTTTCTTAAAGACAGCTCCCCAAATTGTGTAAATTTTATGCCCCACTGTTATTTGCCACAGTCCCAAGTGTGAACTCATTCAGGTCCTCAGTGCAGCCTGGCAAGGGTAGGCTGTACACAAAGAGTCCAGCTTCATGAGAGACTTAGAATAAGATTGCTTCCCTTTTCTCATTCCTGAGACTAGCACTGAGACTCAGTGGGCAAAAAGTATTCTCAAGGATGCCCGTGCAGTCCCTTGCATAAGAAGGCCTGCTGTTTCCCTCAGGCCAGTGTTTAGGAGAGGGCTTAAATTCAGTTCAGTTACACCATCCTACAGATCAGTCCAAGAGTCCTGACGAAGGGCTACTCTGAAGTGTCCATGGTTAGAAGCTCTCTAAACATTGTGACTAAACCCTGCTGACTACATTCACACAAGACCCACGTTTATTCCTGGATAAGAATCCCCAGTCTCATTCTTCTTGCAGAAAACGTATTCATCCTCTCCTGGCTCCTTTCTCCTCCCTTGCCTTGTGTGTTTACCCAGTACGCCCTGCCCTAGACTCCACATCAAGCACTGTCTCTTAGCATACAATCTAAAAGAATTGGAGAGTCTGCAGAGATTTCGTCCTAAGTCAAATGTTTGGGGCAAAGGAGACTCAAAACCATTGGGATGTGTATAACTTAGTCATGATTATTGAATGAGTGATTGAGGTGTTTTTGTTTTTGTTTTTTACAAGATTTTAAAATAGTGGTATAGTAGAAAAAGGTAGAAAAGTTGTGCATTGAAGTTTGAAATAAGACTGTCAAAGTCCTAATTAACTCTTTATCTGTATAGTCAGCCTACAATTATTTCTCTTTTGATAATATATTAATAATAATCCAATAAGCATTTATTGAATAACTAATATGTGTAAGATACTGTGTAAAATACTATAATCCCTATTTGTTTATTAATATTCACATTCTAAACTCCAAGAAGGCAGAAACTTGTCCATACTGATTCTGCAGTATCTATCACAGTGACTACATATAGTTTAGGTGGTCAAAAATATTTGTTGACTGAATAATTTAGTTCTACTCCTATTAAACAGTAAATTTTCACTTGTTAAGTAAAATGTACTTTTCTGATTATAAAAGTAATAAATGCTAAATACAAAGACATATAAAAAAATTATTGCTACGATTTGGGCATATAGTTCTCATAATTTCCTAGTAAATATGTGTTTAAGTATTACTTATTATCTACCTATGTATTTATATTAGAATTATTACTACATATACATTTTGTTTTTTACTTTTATTGTCATAAAATATTATGAGTATTTTTAAATTATTTAAATATTATTAAAATTATTTTAAAATCTTATACTGAATTTCATCACATGGATATATTATAATTTATTTGTCCAATCTGGTCTCAAATGATATTTAAGTTATTCCCTGATTTTGTCTTTACTAATAGTACTATGATAAGAACATATGTGTGTGTGTAGGTGAGTCAGTGGGTATAATTGGATCAGCGTAAACCGTTAAACAAATTTTGGTGTGAAGAGATATAATTGTAGGAAGAAGTGAACTGAGTTGGAGCATAGAGATGGTCTATAGACAGGTCCAAAGCTAGGACTTAATTAGAGCAGAGTGTTCACGGTAATGGGAAAATTCAGAAACAGAGATCATAAATCGAAAAGGGTACCTTAAGTATGTTTTTTTTAATTTTCTGATGCATTGACATCTTGAGGTCTTGCTGCCCTTCCCAAGGCTAGCTAATTCCTACAGATAACAAACATTTTCCCTGTAAGTATGCCTTTCATATGCAAATCAGCACTCCAAAGCCCATACCCCCAAACACCTTCCCATGGGCCTCTCACAGTCAGAGTCATGATTTCCCTGCCCTAATAATTCAAGGCCAGACATCAGACAATTAAAAATGGCCCCAGTGCCCCAGAACCCACTAAAATTATTCAAACTAGCCAATCCTAAATCCATTCTGGTCCATTCTTTCCCACAGAAGCCACAGTTAAATCTCTAGCCCACATTTTCTGCTTCCTGACTGAATCTGGTGCTTCCTCACATGGCCTTGTGTGGTGTGGCATGCCTCTTGTTTCTAGGGATGTGTGAGTATAAAAATCTTCTTCCTTCATGACGGTTATTTCCATTTCTGTGTTTTACCATATCTAATTAAAACAAATCTCAGGCATCTTAAAACTAAGGGTCGCACCAGTACTTCTCTGTCACAAAAGTAAAAACGAGACAGAAATAACCAGAAAAACAAACCTGCTCACAAACAAACACAACTTAGGTTAGAATAAAAAGAAATGTATGCATGGGACCTTGAAAGAACTCTACACTGCTTGCTGCTCTAGCTGGTAGGTTTACCCTGCACATTGAACCTATAAAGCTTCTGCCCCTTATAAGGGTATCTTAAAGGTATCAAAATAAAACACGCACATATAAGATACAATCTCCATAATTTCTAGATGTTCCCAGTGCTTATACACAGGAAATACATTAAATATGTGTTTAATGAATCAATGACAATGGGTCTAAAACAAACACCTACCTACCTAACTATGCTGAAGTGTGGGAAGAGATATGATGGAACTAGAGAAATCATGGTAGAATTACATGGGAAGAAGAACTGATTTAATTTATTTTTATGCTTCTTCCCAAGGCTTTCCTTTTCTGCTCTTCTGATGCCTGCTTCTTGTCCTTTATCCCAGAAGTACCTTCAGTCCCATTGTGCCAGAAACAGGGAGAGAGAGTGAAAACAGATACAGCAACCATTCCTGCTTGCCCATCGTGAGCCTCACCACACAAGCTTCATTAAAGAAAGGAGTTGAAAGTAATCATTAAAATGAGTTTCAGAAATTACCCTTGGATTTTATTTATCTTCCCCCTGTCCTCTTCCCATAGTCAGGAATAATGAGTTGTTTGCATTTTTATTCTTAGAAATTCAATGAAATTCTGAACTCTAAGAAAAGTATATTTCCTCAGAATTAGAAAAATATATCAGATAAATTGTCCAAAGAAGAATCTGCCCAAAGTTAAATTTTTGAGGCAAGCTTGATTTATCTTAATATGATGGAATATTATACTTACATAAAATATTCATATGATTAGGGAGAAAATTGTCTTGAACTTGGAGCAGTTAGGTTCTGAGGAGAAAGTCTTGAAAAACTACATAATGAAAATATTTCTCTCTTAGGATTTGACATTTATATATAATTTTTTAAAAAAAGATATACATTTAAACTTCCCAGAGGATGTTTTAAATTACATAGACATTTTAAACCACAAAGCAAGTGATCCTAGGAGCCAAGAGTAAACCTATTTTCAATCAAAAAATAACAGCCAACATTACAGTTATCATAATGTTTTACTATAAAGTGAATACTGAGAGGTTTTTTTTCTCTCTACTCCTTCATGTATATGTTCATATAACAATACTTCTAAAAATGTATATGATTAAATTACTATTATGAATCACCTTTATACTGCTAAAGGAAAGATTATGATGAAAAAACACAGTCCCATAAGGTCTACTTCATCCAATACACATGGCACAAAGTATGTGTTCAATAAACACTTACTGAATAAATTTTAAAAATTAATAAATAAATGGATATTTGTTCATAAGCCACCTATTTAATACCCCAGATTTCTCTTAGAAAAATGTATAATGCTTACAGGTCTCTAGTTACTGAAAATTAGGTAATATTCATTATTCTCACATTATGTCAGATATTGATATTGACCACATATTAAAAATTCCTGATAATGTTTCTCCGATCTTATTTCTGAGATAAGCTTATCTTCTAGGGAGTTTATTTAGTACTTCATTAATGAGACAAGTTGCTGATGAGTCTCAGATGACAATTCTTTAAGTTAAAGAGAAACAGTTTTACCGTTTGTGGTCTGCACAGTGGGGAAGTACAGAAGCAGGAAGATAAATGAATATAGTTTGAAAAAGTCTGTATTAAAAATATATGTTAATAACTTAGTCAACAAAGATTGAAATATTGGCCAGGCAGCACTCAAATGATTAGGAAGAAAGAATGCCTCCTCTACATGTTGCATTGTTCTTACGTATTAAGTTGAAGTTATTTTCTCATACTAACTGATAATGTCCAGTAATCCTAATAATAAAAGCAAAGAAAGACAAAAGAGCAAGAGTGTCTCACTGAGGTTGCTATGGAGATTAAAGGAAGAGAGGGATGACTTCTGTGATATTTATATGCGATGCCAATTAGGAGAGCAGTCATCATTCCTATTCTGTTCTGTTAAATCCCAGTAGCTTTCTGTTTCCAGAACTGGCTCAAGCTTTCTCCTCTCTAATGTGATAAATAAGGGACAAATGAAAAAGAACTAATGGTACTGTAATGGTACAAGGGACATCATGGTAAATTCAAATTCTGATTGTGAAAAAGGCAAGTAGCCAAAAGAAGAAAAATAACTGAAATGTGTAAAAAAAGAAATTTCACAAGCAATGGTGTCCAACAGAGAAAGACACTGTTTTCTTCAGAAATAGCAATTTGAGGTCATAAAGCCTAAAGCCCAGTTTCTTATTTCTATTAATGAGAAATCATTATTATCAATTGTATGACTTTAATATCTACTTCCACATGAATACATGAATATACATTGTATTGTATATAATGTATAAAATATACTATATGGATAATGATTCAGACCCATAACTGCATTATTCATTTATCATTCTCTGTTTAATAAATAAATTGTATATTTAATAGGTACTCATAATTGTTAATGAACCCTTCAAGTTTGTATGGTAATACATACATAATACATGTGTGCATTTGTATGTGTGTATGTGTATATGTACAAACTTTTACATTCTATGTATCAAGGGTCCCCAAATCCCATGCTGCAGACCAGTACTGGTCTATGGTCTGTTAGAAAACAGGCCACATGAAAGGAGGTGAGCACCAGACAAGCTAGCGAAGTTTCATCTGTATTTGCAGCCACTCTCCAGTGCTAACATCATTGCCTCAGACCACCTCAGAACATCAGACATTAGATTCTCACAGGAGCACCAGTCTCTGGTGCCAAAAATGTTGGGGACTGCTGCATATACTTAACTCATCCTTTTCTATCACATTGACTAATCTAGTATTCAGAACTAAGCATGTACTTTGGGACATGAATTGGAATATATAACAATATCTTACATTTGTAGGATCTTTTTGAGAGAACTAATCCTAGAGTTAAACTAGATAATAAGCTACTTAGAACTCTTCCTCAACAGAGCAAACAAATCACCCTCAAATCTTTCAAAACCTTGTTGCATCCTGGTTCCTCGTGAACTCAATATAACAAACACTTTTCCTTTCCCATCTCCTGTCCTTTCTTTCTTCCCTCATAGTTTTTATTCCTGTCAGCAACAATACATATTCTTACTCTACTCTCAATGATATGTCCCTACATGTTTCCATCAATTGAAATCCTCTTTAGAGACTTTCTTTGAACTTCCCCTTTATTTTCCCCTTTGACTTCTTTGTTGCATTTCCTCTGGGATCAAATTCTCTGTCATTTCCTCCTAGTCCTCCTTGGGAACTCTCTGTTCTGGTGGTGGGGAGCACAGTAGCCCTCTCTCTTTCTGTCCTGTCTTCTCGTTGTGTCTCTCTTCTCTCCTGTGGCTCTCATAGAAATCCATTCCTACTAAAACAGGTCCTGCCTGTCTCTTTCTAACAGGAACTAACTTCTCCACTGCCTTGCCCCTGACTTTCTTTGCTCTTCATGTTGTCTATTCCATCTACAACCTGAAATCCACCTTCTTTATTTTCTTGGCAAAACCTTAGTCTCCTGCTACAGCTGCATTCACTGGGGCAGGTGTGACCAGCTCAACTATTTCATCTCCTTCCATTCTGGGCCCATGCAGCTAGCCCCATGGGGCTGCTTTCTTTCTCAGCTGACATGGTTTCATGCATTTTGCATAGATATGGCCTTTCTTGTTACAAGTGTTACACACCACTCACTTTCTGCAGAAGGTCTATAATTTAGTCCAAGTTCAAAGACCTCAGAAGCAGGGGAGCCAATGGTATAAATCCCAGACTGAGGCTGAAGGCCTGAGAATCCAGGAAACTGCTGTCTTCTGGTATAAGTCCTAGAGTCCAATAGCTCGAGAATCAGGATTTCTGATGCCCAAGGACAGGAGAAGGGCAAATGTACCAGCTCAAATATTGAGAAAGAGAATTTGCCCTTTTTTTTCATTTTTGTTCTAGTCAGAATCCCAATAGATTAGATGGTGCCAACCCCACACTCGTGAAGACAGTAGTCAGAGAAATTGATCAAGATTAAAGGTGGTTGAGAATGGGAAAAGTAGGGCAGGGTAGAGAAAGGAATAGAAAAATAGCAGGATAGAGACAAAAGGGAAATAAATAAAGTGCTCTTGGCTTGCTATCTCCCATAGGTTCTATAGCAGTTGAAAGTAGTTAATATACATGGGAAAAGTATATTAATCATCCCAAAAATTAGTTGCATTTTTGATTGTTCTCATTATCTCCTCTTACTATTATAGTCTACATGACTTATGCCACCTCCGTGTACACCTCATCTCTCCTCCTCTGCTGTCCTGTGGTCTGCCGGACTGAACTGCTACCATAACTCTTACAACTCCCCTTCTTCTTATCTTTCATGTCTATGCTGGGTTCTTTTAAGTATGTGCCACTCATTTTTAAGTGAACAGTAACTGCCACCCACAATAATTTCAAAAGATAAAATGTCCCCATTTTATAGACACTGAAAAACTAATAGAGTAATTGAAAATCCAAGCTTAATCTTGAGTTGTTACATTTATTTCCTTCTGTAAATTCCACTAGGAAGTATCCCTTAGAAAGATAAGAAGGGAAGAGAGAAGCAAATGTGCTGACTCCCACATGTGTGCTAACACTTCTAGACCTTACATAAACATTATTGAATTTATTCCCTCCTACAAGCCTATGAGGCCAACATTATTACTGCTATTGAGGGCACGGACGAGTAAGAAACTTGCCTCCGGCTACATAATAAGGTCATATAACAGGGATTTGATCACACAGATATCTGACTCTAAAACCCATGATCTTTTATTCAACTCTTCTGCATCTTTACTTATCTTTTTATATATCTTTTTTCCCTAAATAGGACAGAACCAAAGCACCATCCATATTATTAGTTATCACAGAATTTAGAGGAGATTCCTATACAATGAAATTATGTGGGGGTGGCTCCATAGTGTAGCGTTAGCACATCTGCTTTACATGCAGAAGGTCCTGGGTTCGTGCCCCAGGTGGAGCCACGGACCATACCCCAGTTACTCCAGGCCCCGAGTGCACCAGGTTCACCAGGCCCCGGGTTCACCAGGCCCCGGGTTTATCGGGCCCCGGGTTTATCGGGCCCCGGGTGCAGGCCGAGAGCACGTAAGAAGAGATGCCCTGCCTTCAGAGAACCAGTTCTTAAAGGAAAAATGGCAACATCCATAGGTCAGGGGTGACAGTGTGTGTGGGTGGGTGGGGGCAGTTAAAAGAGGGGAAAATTTTTTTGAAAAGAAATTACGTATGAATTATCTATGGTCTGGAAGTCTTACTACTGGAACAAGTTAGGTTCACTTGCTGTTAGGCTACATCACTAACAGCAAGTTACAAAATAAAGCAAAGAAACAAAATAATCAACAGCAATAGAAAACAATGCTAAGAAGGAATTATACCGTTTTAGTCTGATACCAGCCAGAGAGTCATGGCACATACTGGGTATACGGTTACAGTTTAAGGAACTTCTAACAGGATTCAGAAAAGCTGGGCTGACACAAAGTTGAGATATTCAAATCAGGCTCATATTAATCAGAGATTGTATCTGGGTTCAAGGATCTAGACAGTCACAAGACACAGGAGAGGCAGAGAGATCCAGGGTATGGATTCTGCTGCTCCAGACCTTAACTCCCCTGGCTGGGCATGCATTCCCCAATCCAGGTGGAAGGACAATGTTTTTAAGTGAGGATCTGCTCAAACAGCAAGGAGAATTGGAGGTTATAAAACGTCTCCATTTTGTGCCCAGATAATTCCATATTTTACACTTCCTTTCCAAGAAGCTATAAATTTTAGGTTTGTTTACCTGAGGTAATCCTAAACCATCATGCTTAAAGCAGTCTCTACTATCAGTTTATCAGCACATAGTTATCATCATGTTTATCTGATGTTTAGAGTGGGTCTCTTACCTTTACTATTTTTCCAAGGAACGTGCCATCATTAAAGGGAGAGAAATAGGTCAGAAGTCAGCTTCCTAATTCCTTTCTTCCCCCATCCAGCAAGAGAGCCATTAAGTATCCCTTGATACTTAAAATAACCTGTAGGGAGAGAACTGGAGGAATAAACATACGTCAATTCCCTCTATCCTCAAATCCCCAGTGAGTGTCTCCCATTGGCCCAAACCAACTAGATAGCAGAGGACAAAGAGGACTGTTACTGACCACAGATGCCTCAGGGCACAAAACGGGATGAGAAAGGTAAAGAGTACATCTGGAGGCGAAACAGAAATCCCCAAACAGGTATATTGTGAGAGGATCTAAAGTACACAATAAGTGTTAAATTCTTAGTAAATTCGATTGAATCATAAAAGCAAGTCCAGAACATTTTCCCCCCCATAAAGTATCAAAAAAAAGATATACTTCTAATGTTCTATTAAGAGGATTTTACAACTTTTCACTGTATCTCATTAGAAGATTAGTTTCTTAGCTAGATCTCCTTAACCCATCTTGTTGCCATTTAAATACTTTAATTATTTAAAAAGTAGTCCCTTCCTCCAAAACACCATTGATATGTGACAAATTTACTATTCAGTAACCTATTGCCAGAACAAAGAGCATAGTTCCCTGAAACATACCATTCACATACTATACATAACATTGGTCTTGCATTTTAATGACTTCAAATCAATTAACAAGTATGTGTATAATTATTTTCTATCCGTGGGTTTAAAGATGTGTGTGAGAGTGGAGGAGAAGAGTTAGGGGTGAGAGAACATTATTCCCATTTTCAAAAGTTTTCAGAAATCTTCAAATATCTTTATCGAAAACGGTACAAAGTGGTTTTATCCAATACATTATCACAAGTTTGTTGTAATTGACATTTAAACATTTTAGTCCTTTAAAGGAAACAAATTATAGACAGCCTGCTCTATTTTTGAAATTGAGTCAATCAATAATTAACAAAGTTCAAATTGTGTAAATTTTCATAAGAAATGCAGAATATATCTTTACAATTCTTTCTCAAACAGAAGTTACTTGCAGTACAAAATGCTTTTTTCCAAATAGTCTCTTACCTTTTATCAATTTCTTAAGAGAATTATGAGATATAGAAGAGATTGGTGATAGTCAGACAACTAATGTTCATTGAAGACCTATAAACATGACCCTTTTATAGGCATTGTGTGGCTACTTTTTTTCTTTTATTAATGCTGTTTTTATTTTTGCTATTTAAATTCTAAGCTTTCATGTCTTCATTGTTAGAGTTCATTTTAATTTCTATCCTACTAATGGGAAAGTATTTTTCACACTCTGGTGTTATACAAAGTTAGTTTGGGGCATTATAAATATGAATACTTGTGATCTTTCTATCTCACAAAAATTCAAATTCTTTATAACTATTCCTTTGGAGCTGGCTTTCATTTCTTTTTTTTTTTTTTTTTCTGCCCTTGATGTCCCTGGTGGAATGGATGGGAGAAGTTAGCAAGCTCCCATTGAGGTCATCATGCTTTTAAAAAGGGCTTATGTGAAAAGTCCCTTGAATCAAGATACATCACTGCCCACCCATCTCTGGAAACCAGCTAGCATGATAATGAGGGAACTTGGCTGCCTCAAAGTAAAATCAAAATCCCTCCATAAAAGAATGTGATGTAAAAGCTTGAACTAAACTTTCCCTTGAGGAGTGAGCTCTGCCTAGACAAGGAAAGAAAAATAATAATAAAACTAGAGAAAACATAAGTAAAAGTTTAAAAGCCATTTTGCCAGAAATAAATCATTTTTGAACTTTCTAGGGTGATGAATTATCAGAAACAATTTTATCTCTCAGGCTACCATCCTTTTATCCTCTCAAAGTCTGTATACTTTTTTCATGTTCAACTATCATTAACCCAACAAAGTCATAGCTGCCATTCTGAGACCTCTGTTTAATGAGAAAATAAACTGAAGGCATTTTGGGGAGTATTTTAAATGGAATCTCATTAATTTGTTGTTTCAGAAAGCAGTCATCACTAGCAATCACTCTATTGCTTCAAACGGCACAGTTTTATAAAATCCTATTATGCCTCTCTCTATAGGAAGGGGCCTAGGCTAATATCATAACTTGTCTTATTGTGACTATGCTGCCACAGTTCCTAGAAAACTGGAAGTGTTCATTTTCTTTCACTTGTTAATCTATTTGGGAGTTATGGCATACTTTATTTAAGGTGGAAAGTTGCCTGTAATCTTTACAAGGGAAATGGCTGCCTCCCTGGGATCTTTCCAGTGACTCAACTTTTTTTCATGGCATCCACATTACTTAGGACCCTTAATAAGTCTAAATTTAAGATCCAGTTTTTTATTTTTGGTTTTCACTTACGCTTCAGGGGCAACCTAACCTACAGAGCCTTAAAGTTGTTTTAATTTTAGTTCCTCTGAAGCAAGGATTTGAATATTGGAAGCTTATTTGAACAGTGATTTTAAGAAGTAGAATCGAGGGACTGTAGAGAGTTAAAAAGTGAAAAGAGAAAAGCCCATATGGAGCATGCTATTGAGCTGGTTTTCCCTGTGGTTAACTGGAACTTGAACCCACAGAGGACTCTAAGACATTTACCACTGAAAGACAGGAGATTTACCACTGAAAGATGCTAATTTAACCCCTAACCCTTCTTGGTTGTCCTTGCTCTTGGTCTGATCTGCCTCTTTTGGCCTCAAGGAAAGCAGAAAAACGTGGCAATGTTAAGAGAACTCTCAGTTCAGCTGTGCTGAAATCAAGGTCCCTAAGGCAAAGGACGAGACACTTTGCTTCAGGTAAAATGTGGACATTGAGAAGCATCAGTGACTGCTTATGCTCTTTGCTTTAGTTCTCTTTGTTTCTTTTTGCCTCTTTTCAGCCAATGGAGTTGCATGTAATCAAATCTATAGTCTTAACACCATTGCACTGTGCACTAGACAAAGCAATGTCGAGTTTCAGTTCTAGCTGTGAGTTCACATAGTTGGGTTACATCACTCATGGAAAGAAAGGCCTCATTTTCTAAAGAACACTATGGAGATCTTGGTTTTATACAGTATAAATATAAAGCAGGAGAAAAATCATCTTGATACCA